>NC_061112.1:70241290-70253284 GCF_002878395.1 Capsicum annuum | reverse complement strand
TTCTTCTTCACATAAAAACACCCCCTTTTCTCTTTCTTTCACCATTGTTGCAAGCTTTTCAATGAATTTTTTTTCTTCATCAAATGTAAAATTAACTTGAATTAACTTGAGCAAATTCAATAATGAACTAAATACACGTACACAATCACAAAAACATATCAATACACAAAATCTCAAATTCAAATTCTTTCACATTAACCAAAACCCAAAATCCCAAAAATCATAAATTTTTAATTTTTTACTAAAAAATGTCTACAGAAATGGCATAAACAGCCCGAAATTCAAAAGTGTCATAGATGGTATTCGCATGACATGAAATTTTGGCCAAGAATCAAACATGTTCATCAATCTTGAACCCTTTTTGATTGTCAAAAAATGAAATTTTGGATTAATTAGGACTTGATAGGAAGGAGATTTCGAAGAAACGGGGTGGGGGGTATGAAGAAGATGAAATGGAGTGTTGGGGGGGGGGGGTGAGGGTGAGAAAGGGAAGTGACGATCTTCTTCTGATGAAGAAGATGAAGTTATGCCCTTTACTTATATATATATACATATATATATATATAATAATAATAATAATAATAACAATAAAGTGGGCCCTTTTTTTAAAAATTAATTCACCCATTTTTTTTTTGCCACGTCAGCCGTTAGGGGTGAATTTAATTCACTCGAAAGTTGTTAAGGGGGGTAAATAAACGAAAGTTAAGTTTAAGTGATAAAGTGAGTTTGGAGGACAAGTTCAGGGGGAAAAAGATGTATTTTCTCATTACAATTTAATAAGATGAAATTGCTTCATCAGAAGCTAGATTTCTTGAAATTCCCCAATTTTTATGAAGAACATTCAATGTCCCCTATAGATTTTCCCAATTTCTGCAACCCCAACCCAACCCCTTCAAATATGACACCGAGTATCCCTATTTCAGCAACCAATTTCTTGTAATTCCCCAATTTTTATGAAGAACATTCAATATGTATTCATTAACTGCCATAATTATGGAAATATACAAAGCTTTGTAGCAAAAGAATAATAAATATCTTTCTAGTTGATTTTCCTACTCATTTAGTTACAGCTCCATTAATTTACTTTGATGACTACTTATGGTTTCAGGCAAATGGGTCAAGTGAGAGGGAAATGGGTCGAGTTAGAGGGAAATGAAGGTCGACTGAGAGGGAAAGGAGTCGAGTGAGAGCTTCTATTTGAGAGCTGCCAAAACATTTGGTAAAGTGATTGAGAGGTAAAATAAATGGTTTAACACTATTTTTTTTATTATAACGGGGGTTTAAAACCCCTGCAAATTTATATATTTTTATCTGAGTATATGTGTTATTTTAGTGGGGATTTAAAACCCCCACAATTAATAGCGAGGGTCGAAAACCTCCGTAACTTTACAAATTTTAGCGAAGGTTTTTTAACCCCTGCATTTTATATAATTTTAAGGAGGTTAAGATTACCCCCACAACCCCCCCCCCCCCCCGCGCAATTTGATGCATTTTTTTGTAGTGAAGGTGTTGAAATTGAAAGTCTGGAGCTCGCCTGGAGAACAGAGTGAGGAAATTGCAAGTTAGGAGCCCGCCTAAAGAATAGGGTGATGAAATTGAAAGTCGAGAGCTCACCCGAAGAACAGAGTCAAAAAATTGCAAGTCAAGAGCCCGCCTGAAGAACAGGGTGATAAAATTTCAAATCGGGAGCTCGCTCAGAGAACAGAGTGAGGAAATAGTAACTTGGGAGCCCGCCCGAAGAATAGGGTGATGAAATTGAAAGTTGGGAGATCGCCTGGAGAAAGAGTGAGAAAATTGTAAGGCAGGAGCCCGCCTGAAGAACAGGGTGATGAAATTGAAAGTCAAATAACAAGGTTAAGAGATTGAAAGTCAAACAACAAGGTGAAGCAATTGAAAGTTAATAAAGTGATGAAATTACAAGTCGGGAGCCCGTCCGAGGAACAGGGTGATGAAATTGAAAATCAAAAGATTAAAAATAGCAAGTCAGGATCAAGGTTCAGAAGTACCACCGACAGAACGTGGTCAATTTGTGAGTTCATCCCCAACATCAAATTTTGTATGAAGAACAAATATATTCTAAAGTTCAACCCAAAGAAGATCAGATCTTTTGTCAATTTTGGAACCACAAAAAACTTAAGTCAGGAGTCCAAAAGAAGCTGCATAGATAGGACTTTTGTAATTTTAATTATCTTTTTAACTTGTAATTTAATTTTGATGTAATGATAGAGCCGCAGACTAGAACCTCGACATAGCCTCACTCGACTCTCCAACTCGGTATAGTCCCCCCTGGTCAATCCTGGAACTATCTGTGACTTGACTCCCACACTACTTGGGGTAGGTAGGATGTCCTAAATCAAGACTCGGTGGTACTCTGTCCTTCTTTTCCTCCCTTCTAATAATGGTCATGTCAAAATTCTATCTCGTCTACTTCTTTTTCAGAAAATACTTTGTGCTTACATCCAAAGAGAGGCATGATGTAGACACATAATTTTGTCCCTCCCAAGAGTGTATTTTTACCCATTTACCGCATCTTACCATGCACCCTCAATCGTATTATAATCCTCCTCACTAAAAGCCAAATAAACAAATCAATAACCATCTTATCCTAATAAACCCTCATCAAATTCACCACTCACCATAACTAATTTGGCCAATTCACACCCCTTATCCCATACCCACTTCTACCTACATACCCCACCTAACTTACAGAACACACCCTCTGGATATACTCTCTAATTTCTACACAATATATAGAAACATACTCCGTACACACAGAAACACCCGTCTCACATATACTCCATACACCACCCATCCTTACCATGGACTAAATACACCCAACACACACTATAATACATTCACACAATGAATTCCACACACACCGATATTCATATACATAAACTAATGAACTCTCATGGGGGGAAGGAGAGCACACATTTTCCATATAGCAGAATACTATACACAGAAAAAGAGGACACTGGATTTTTCCTTTAAAGCTCATAAGCAAACTCCATCTCTATTTCATCACGATATTGAAATACAGCCCCCCACAATCATCTTCTCCACAACACACTTATAATACATTCTTCAATAATACACACCCATAGATGGACATGCACACACACACCAGTGAGAGGGAAAGATCAAAAGAGAGATCAAAAATAGAGAAGAGATCGACAGAGAGATACAAACGGAGGATTAATATATTTCTCCGATGAATCCTTGTCGAAAAATGCTACTGCCTTCTCTAAAATCACCCATTTTTCTCCATTTCTGTCATCATCGGGGCTCGCTAAAGCTCGGATAATGCGAACCAATCACTGTCTGCTCATTCCCAACCAAAACCGATCTCTTCGAGTCAGTTTTAACGAGATTATGCCAGAATAACATAAAAATCTGCTCCACCAATTGTAGACCGGAGAAAACCAACCCAAATCCCTTAGTTACGACCCCATTTTAGTTTTTTTGGTGAAGTTTGGCGGAGATCATGTAGGGGTTTCTCAATTTCATAATTTTTGTCTTGGTTTGCTTAATTTTGTTTTCTTCAAATCTGTTTGGGTTGCAATTCCTTGATTTTGAATTGATTTCATCCGTTATTAAGTTTCGGTTTGAGTTTTTCAAATGCGGTTCTAGTCGAAAGGATTATTCCAATTGAAAAGCATCAAATTGAGGTCCAATTCTAGTCTTTACCTTTTTTATTTCATTGTTGATGATATCTGATGCATTGATTTGAATATTGTGTGTTGGTTGATCCTTGTTGGTGGTTATAGCTATTTATTTTGCTTCGTTATTTGATTTTCTTGATCATGGGTTGTGTGATGAAGACCTAAGGCTTCAGGTAGAGCATAGTCTAGGATTAGTTTAGAATAGGATTTACATTTTTGCATTTTTCTATTTTTGGGACTGTATAATTTGGACTGGACATTATTTGGTCTTTAATTTTGTTTGATTTGGTTGTTTACTCAGTTTGTGTGTTTTGTTTGGTTTATACATTCTATAGTATCATGCTAGTCGATATACTCTACGAAGAAACCGCTGTCAAACCACGGGATCGTGGGGTGTTAACACCTTTCCCTCGGTCAACAGAATTCCTTAAGCAAAATCTCTATTTGCAAATCAGTTTTAAAAAGTCAAAAATAGTTTTTCGAAAAGGATTTCCAAAGGTGACTTGACACACCCGATTATACTAAGTGGCGACTCTAAGTCAATTGTAAAAGAATCCTTTTGGAAATAAATTTTCCTTTTTATAACTTAATAATAAAACTCTTTCCGAACTTAAAATTAATCTTTTTTGGTTGAATAAAAGGGTGTGACAGAAGGTGCAATATTGAAGACTTGTTTGTAAAATCCTAGGAGGCCTAAAGTGGAATTTTATATTCTACTCAACTCAGAAGGCTAGGTTGGAGATAAAGGATCAAGTGGCTAGATGGAGTGCTCTAGACACAATAATGTGCCCACTATGTGAAAAGGGAAGATGAGAACATTTATTCTTCAAATGTTCTAACTCTACTTTGGTGTAGGGGAAAATTCTAGCATGGCAAGGGATTCGAAGGGTACCTATGCAGTGGTCTGAGGAACTACAGTGGGCTAATCAACAAATGAGAGGACGTGCAATCAGTGCTAAAATTTATCGAATGGCTTGGGCATGTTGTGTGTACAAGAATTGGCTAGAAAGGAATGGACGAATCTTTCAGCAGCTGAAGGTGGAAGCATATGTACTGGTGAAACAAATTGTGCAGGAGGTATATGGACTTGGTGTAGGATGGAGACAACTAAGTAGAGATTTGGCTAAGCTTTATTCCTATCCTTGATATTGGATGGTTACACAAATGTACTAGGTGAGGAAGGAAGAAAAGATGAGGTACATTTGGGGTTGTCCAGATGATGCTAGAGTACTATGGTTTATAATGTTAGAAAGATGAGTCACATTGGGGGTTGTCCAAATGATGCTAGAATACTATGGTTTATAATTTTACTTGGTAAATAAAATCTTTACTTACAAAAATAAAAATAAAAAATTAATAGTTTGAAATGGGAAAAGAAAGTTAAAAGTTTCTTAAAATAGTTCATAGTTGTATAGAGAAAAGATCTATCATATACACATTAAAACAGAATTCAAAAAATAAAAAGAAAGGTAAACATTATTTAGAAAGAATTAATTAATTAATTTTCTAAATCATGATAATTAGGGTCATTCTTTATTATATTATATCTTGCTCATTGATTTTAATCTATGCCATGTGTCCTCAATCCAAGTAAGAAATTAGGAAAAATGAAGAGGAACTCCATCCCTAAAAACACTACTAAAAAAAAGAGGAAAATCGACCACACAAACCGACCACAAGTGGTCGGTTTTCCCCAATTTCTGACCACAAAACCGACTAAAATTTGTGATCGGAAAAGTAGTGGTGGCTTTTTAAAAACCGACCACATGTGGTCGGTTTTTTAAAATATATATATATATTTTTAAAATTCATTATTTTTTATTAAAATTGAAAAAATAATTTTAGGGAAAAAAACAACCACAAGTGGTTGGCTTTTTATTAAATTAATTTATTAATTTTAATTAAAAACCGACCACATGTAGTCGGTTTTTAATTAAATTAATTTATTAATGTAATTTAAAACCGACCACATGTGGTAGGTTTTTTGTAAATTTTTTCAAAAAATCCTACAACATGTGGTAGGCTTTTTGTAAAAATTTTCAAGAAAACCTACCACATGTGGTCGGTTTTTTGTAAAATTTTCAAAAAACCTACCACATGTGGTCGGTTTTTTTGATAATTTTATAAAAAAATAATATTGAAAATTTTTAAAATACAAATATTAAAAATCAAATTATTTACAATACAGCCCACCCATCATTTACAAACATTAAAAATCAAATCAAATTATTTACAATACAACCCACCAATCATTTAATATACAATCAACCAACCACCATAATAATACAAACATTAAAAACCAAATTATTTACAAAATTTATTATGGTTACAAATCCAAACTATAAAACTTACAAAAGACTAAAAACAACAACTCATCATCCGCATCTTCATTCTCAGTCTCACCCATTCTATTTTCAATATTTCATGTTGATATATCCAGCTGTAATCAAGTTCCATCTGCATAATCAATCACATTCAAATAATTAGTTCCAAGTCACAAAAGTTCACATTTTAAATACCTACACCTTTCAAGTTACTAATTCACTTCACAAGTTATCAAACTAAACTAAATTCAAAAGGAAAAGTTCATGTTTAAAGTACCTACACTTAAAACATTTTGAAGTAACTAATTCACTTGTCAAGTGACCACAATTTACTAAAATCAAAACGCAAGTTCACATTTCAAGTACCTAAATTCAAAACAAAAGTCACTAATCCATAATTCAAGTACCTAAAGATTTTCAAGTTACCAACATAAACTAAATTCAAAATGAAAAGTTCACATTTCAAGCACCTACACCTAAACATTTCAAGTCACTAATTCACTTCACAAGTTACCAAACTAAACTAAATTAAAAATGAAAAGTTCATATTTCAAGTACCTACACCTAAATATTGTCAAGTCACTTCCCAAGTTACCAAACTAAACTAAATTCAAAATAAAAAGTTCACATTTCAAATACCTACACCTAAACATTTTCAAGTCACTTCACAAGTTACCAAACTAAACTAAATTCAAAATGAAAAGTTCATATTTCTAAGTCACTAATTCACTTCACAAGTTACCTACACTTAAACATTTTGAAGTCACTAACTCACTTCTCAAGTGACCACACTTAACTATATTCAAAACACAAGTCCACCTTTCAATTTACTACACTTAAACATTTTCGACTCACTAATGCACTTCTCAAGTGACCACAATTAATTAAATTCAAAACAGAAGTTCACATTTCAAGTACCTACACTAAAACATTTTTAAGTCACTAATTCATTTCTAAAGTGACCACACTTAACTATATTCAAAACACAAGTCCAACTTTCAAGTAACTATACTTAAACATTTTGAAGTCACTAACTCACTTCTTACGTGACAACACTGAACTATATTGAAAATACAAGTCCACATTTCAAGTACCTACACTTACACATTTTTGACTCACTAACTCACTTCTCAAGTGACCAAACTTAACTATATTCAAAACACAAGTCCACCTTTCAAATAACTACACTTAAAATATTTTCGACTCACTAACTCACTTCACTTTTTCAATTAAACCATAACCTACCTCAACCGAAGAATCCAAGATAAGCAAGCTAATTCGCAAAAACCTTTTCTTTCTTCCACGCCCCAGAATTTTCATGATCTATCAAATTTATATTATTTATAAGTAAAGCAATCCAACTCTATAATCAACTTTCTACCTTAAACACAATTTATAGGTCAAAACTCATGTATTCTTTTAAATTCCAAGTCTAAGTCTAAGGCTTAATCTTCTTCCGGTTTCTTAAATCTCATAATATTTGTACCATATAATGTATTTAATATTTAAGTGCATATACCATGTACCAGTTTCTTTTGAAATTTATATATCCTCCTTATTTCCCCTTCTATTTAAAAAAGTGAACAACTTTTTTAAGTCAAAACCATAATGAAACTTGAAACTAGCATGGCACAATCACCTATTGGAAATTCAAGAAAGCAAGATGATAGAGATTTTAGCCTTAGAGAATGGGTCTTAAGGCTAAAATTAGCAGGGAAAACACAAATTCAAGAAGATTTTCAGCTTCTTATATTAGAAGTTTCAGAGAAGATGCAAAATCTTTTAGATCAAATATTCCCATTTCTAGTACTATTTCTTCCCCTGGGTATACCTTAAGAGGTAATAAAGCTACTTCTCTCATTGCCCTGCCTCATCATTGTTTCATTACTATTTTATAATAAAGTTTTATTCCTTTTTACAGATGAAATTGACCCATCTACTTATTCTTTTACCACTGCACTTAAAGGTAAGCCTTTAGATTATCTTTTATACTTCCGAATTCAAGATCTAGTCAGTAGGTTCAAAATGCTTGAAATCTTACTATATGTATAAATATTTTTCATATATTTTGTTTTGCATATGTATATGTAGTATAAGTAAAAAGCAACTGATTCAGTTGAACTCATAGAACCTGACGGAGAGGGAGAGGGGTTGACGATGGGGCTGGTCCAACGGGGGTCTTAGATCTGTTTCGCCGGCGTGGGGCTGTCTATTGGCGATGGATGGTGGAGATGATGACGCGACGGTTGGAGGGGTGGCTTCGCTAGTGGCTGGCAGTGGAGGTAAGGTCGGCGGCTATGGCTGGTGAGCGGCGGTGCTGGCAAGGAGAGAGCGATGGAGGAGGCACTAGCGGAGAAGAGGAACGACCGATGATGGGAAAGACAACGTTGATAATTTTGTCATAGGGTTTTTGAGAGAGGAGAGAGATAGAGAGAAAAAGAGGAGAGATGAGAGAAGGGGGGTGAAGACTGTTGTAAAGAGATTAGGGTTTGGGGGTTGATTTTTGTCTTTAAAAGGGAAGAGAAAGGCTTTTGATCTCAGCCGTTAGATCAATTTTGATCAACGGTTGAGATTTAAAAGTCTAAGAATTGGGTTAGAATTGAGAATAAAAAATAGATTGAGTCTGATTTAGGCTATAATTGTAATGGAATAAATACAATTAGGCTAAAATCGTAAGAAATTGAATAAATTGGATTAAAAGGGAAATAAATTATGCAAAGTATCTTAATTTAGGTTGTTATTTAAATAATAGTAGGAATAATAATAATAATAATAGTAGTAGTAGTAGTAAACCATAAATAATTATAAATAATAAATAATAATAATAATAATAATAATAATATATATGATAACGGTACATTACATTATCTATTTCATCACTACACGAGATATACGTATATAAATATAAATATATTCAATTGGCTATCACCATTCAAATACATACTATATACTTTACATACCCGATTTTACTACCCCATAATAATATACAATGTAACGTAATTCACAAATACTCAGTTGAATTATCGGTTGGCTTATCTTATGTCATTAATATAAGTTCACTATATTATATGTATATACTATATATATATATATATATATACCTATACATACACACACATTTATGACATGTCTGCTTCGACTGTTTCAATCATAATTTTACTAAATATCATCCTAATTAATTATTATAAGTCATCTAAATATTACAAAAATATATATTTAATAATAAAATAAAATAGATATAAAATGATAAGTTAACTTTTGATGTTTTAAATTAACTTAACGTCTTATATGAGGCCCATTTTTTTAAAAATAAGTCACACGTACTTTTTGTAGCAATTTTGTTATATCACTTCTTATTAGTTATTGTGAATAATTTAAGACATATGTTTGTTTTTTTGCTTCAATCGTAATTTTACTATATCACCTCTAATTAATTATTATAGTCTAAGCATTGTGCCACTTAAATTGAAGGAAACCACAATAATTAAAAACTTAGATTATTTAAAATATGCAATTGACTATCAATGCCACAAAATTTTGGACAGGGGGAGTAGCATATATTATTTGAAAATTATATAAAAAGTATTATAAATTACAATAGTTAATAACTTAAAATATCTAAAAGTAAAAATAATGTGTTATATATTTCAAAAAGTACGTAAAAAATATTATAAATCACAATAATTAACAACTTGAAATTTTTTATAAGATATGAAATATTTGATTGACTCTCAAAATTATATCAATGACATTTAAATTGGAATAGAAGAATAGAATAATAAATCACAATAATTAAAAACTTAAATTATTTTTAAAATATAATCGACTATCAACGCCACAAAAGTTTTGACAAGGAGAGTAACATATATTATTTGAAAACAAAAAAAATCTTATAAACTACAATAGTTAACAACTTAAAATATCTAAAAACGTATTAAAAGTATGATTGATTATCTAAATTCTATTTAGGTCACATTGTTTGAGATAAAAAAAAATAACATATACTGAGCCCGTATTATCTGAAAAACAGTAATATAGGCCCATCGAATTTGATTTTTCAGGCTCTTTATTAATTTATACATTTGTTGAGTTTAATTTTGATCGTGAATTAAATTTTTGAAATAAAATTATATATTTGAATAATAAATCATAATAATTGATTATTTAATATATTTTAAGAATATATGCAAAAATTACTTAACAAAATAAATTTATTTAATTTTTAAAATTCAAAAAATGTCACATTAATTGATATGATTATTATTATAATATTAATTTATAATAGATGTTGGGCCCATGCTTTGTACGGCTTCTTCTCACTAGTTTAAAATATAAAATTGACCATTTGTGGTCGCTTTTAAAAAAAAAAAAATTTTTTTTTAAAAACCGACCACAAGTGGTCGGTTTTGTATTTTTTTAATTTATATTTGAAAAATAAATAATAATTAATAATAAAATTATTTAATTAATTATTATAATTTTTAAAAATATAAAAGTGGCCACAAAAAAATAAAAAAACAAAAAAACTGACCACAAGTAGTCGTTTTTTTATATATTTTTTAATTATTTATTTTCAAAAGAACCGACCACCAGTGGTCATTTTTTTTGTATTTTTATTTTTTTTCATTTGCAAAATAAATAATAATTAATACTAAAATTATTTTAATAATTATTTTGATTTTTTAAAATAAAAAAGCTACCACTTGTGGTCGCTTTTTAAAAAAAAAATAAAAAATTTTAAAAAAATTAAAATCCGACCACTAGTGGTCGATTTTCTGTGGTCGGTTTTTGCCTTTTGTTTTAGTAGTGAAACTACCTAGAAAAAATATTTTTAGTTTTCTTCCATAAATTATTACCATAATTATAATAATATGGATTCCAAATAAAATAAAACCATGGGAAGAATTTCTAATTTTACGTGTTTGTAGTAATAAATTTCCTACTTATTAATTTTCTGTTAATTTTTTTCCTTATTTTTTGGTCAAGTTGAAACCAAAATAATTGGAGCAACGACACAAGTTAATTCTCCTATTTTCCTTATTGTTTTAAGCAATGACACAATTCCCCTATTTTTTGGTTAAAGAGAAACCAAAATAAGACAATTTTATTTTCCTTATTGTTTTTAAGCAATGACACAATTTATTGGTTACTAACCTAATTGTTGTTCTCCTTTAATTTTTTTTAGGACTTCTTAATTTTTAAAATTTTTAAAAATATTTCCTTTTAGCATATATTTTAGTACTCCTTAATTTTAAATATTATAAAAATAAAATAATAATTTCAAAAAGAATATTAAAAAAATAATTTTATTTAATGGTTCATAATCAATAGTCTGCTACCCTGGTTATGATCAAAACTTAAAAGCTCAAATTACGACGACAACAAAAAAACGTCGTTGCCCTTGTTTGGTTGCATCTCCAACATGCATATAAACTAAAACTTGTCACTGAGGTGAGAATCATTATTAGAACTTGTATCCATTGGACATTGGTTATAATAATATATCAATTCCAAGGCATGAACTCTTTGGAAGCCATCTACGCACATGCACAAGGAACTATAACACTTAATTTTTGCAACAATATATTAAGAACGCTTCTTTGTTATATGTTAATATAGTTATGGAGGAGTACTTAAATATTGATATGAAGCAGAAAAATTAGAACACCATTGTAGATACTACTCAGGTACGTTCAATGAGACAGAAATAAAATGGGAAATAAATAGGAAAGAATTATGTTCATTATATAAATGTTTGTTAGCATTTGAGCCATATATTGTATATAACAAATTTATTGTACGAACAGATAATACACAGGTACGCTGGTGGTTAACAAAGAAAATACAAAATTCAGTTACAACAAAAGAGATTCGGAGACTCGTCTTGAATATATTAAATTTCACATTTATAATTAAAGTAATCAGTACTAACAAAAATGCTATTGCAGATTACATATCAAGACAAAGCTACACAGACTGATATAATAGAAGAAGATACTCTAGAAAAA
>NC_061112.1:70156997-70241190 GCF_002878395.1 Capsicum annuum | reverse complement strand
GTATATAACAAATTTATTGTACGAACAGATAATACACAGGTACGCTGGTGTTTAACAAAGAAAATACAAAATTCAGTTACAACAAAAGAGATTCGGAGACTCGTCTTGAATATATTAAATTTCACATTTATAATTAAAGTAATCAGTACTAACAAAAATGCTATTGCAGATTACATATCAAGACAAAGCTACACAGACTGATATAATAGAAGAAGATACTCTAGAAAAAATACTCAACACCCTAACTACGCTTTCAATGAAAGTGGACAGTATGGTTAATGAGATAGAAAAGCTAAAGACTAATGAAGATAAACTGAAGTCTATAGCTACAAATCAGCTAACTCAGCAGTGTGCAGAGTTATGTCGATCGGAAGACATTAAAGTTCCAGAGCTATAAGGAGACGATGGGACACTCCATAAAACCCATAACGTTTATCAATCTACTTATGCAGGTACAAGAAAAGGAGTTAGTAGACAAAGATATCAGAACATGAATATGAATAAGATATTTGAGAAACCATTTATACCAAAAACACAAAAAGACCCCTTGTTCATACCTCCACAAATTACCACATACCGAGATAGTTTAAACCAAGATAAAAAAGTTTACAACTATACAACCCAAAAATATATAGAAAATATCTATAGAGTACAAACTTTCCTAAACCTTAAACCCAGAGCTACAAATATCAAAGAACCAAACACAAACTATATAACCCAAAAATTACAAGGATATAACAAGCTAATTGCACTACCCAAAGTCAACCCAAGCCTACTGAAAACTTGTTTTGACTATGGATTATTAAATACCATATACACCCAAGACGGAGAAGAACTTACAGCTATGGAAGAATTACATAAAATATTCACCACCTACAAAAGGATAACAAAAGGAAATCTATTTTATATAAAGTGTTATACTACACCAGCAGAGATATTATATGACGAAATAAAACCAGTTATACAAGTTGTAAAAATAGGACTAACCAGAGATATGATCATACCGGAAGATATTACGCAGCAGCCAGAGATACCCAGAATTGAGATACCTGATTTCTACGCAAATAAATGACTCATTGGACTAGCTACAATTATTCAAGAATTAGCAAATAATTATACTAATGGCAACCCAATATGGAGCTATTATTCGTGAGACCATCAGATGATTTATTCAAATTCAAAAGAGCTACGACAAACAGATATGAAAGATGTTAGGCAATGGATAATGATACTACTTAACCCAGAAAAACAATCTACTGCAAGAGCAATTAAAAAAGGATTTATTTCAGACGAATTATTGACAAGATATTATAAGATAATTGGACACAAATATCCAGACCATCAATGTTCAAGATGTAATGGAGAAGATAATATTATCCCAGAAGTATACCTAGAATAAAAATTAAGAAGATGAGCATGCCAGCTGGAAAGATAAGATAAGAAGCAATAATGGAGATATGGAAAAACAACAGATACGGCAACAAGAAGATATCAACAGAGTAATAGAAGACAATATATTTACGTAAAATTGTTGTACAGAATTATTAGACTTTAGCCTTTTCTTTTTAGCCTTCTAGCCTTTTTGACCTTTTTAAAGGCTATAACATTAACTTTTTAGCCTTCTAGCCTTTTGACTTTTTTTAAAGGCTATGACACTTAGTTTTAGGATTCTTTTTAGAAAACGTGTAAAGACTTTGTAAAAAATTTTCATTCTATAAATGGAAGAAACCGAAGGCATTGCAAAACAAGCCTTCATGTGTTGAAACAATACTCTCTCCTGTTCACAACAAATATTTTGCTCAGTTAATTAAAAAATAGACATATTTCAATGGAAAAAGCTATGGAGGAACAAACTTTAGAAATATTAAAACTACCCGAACAGGTATATTTATTTATGATTATGAATAGCTAAATTCATAATTCCCAACAATCATGATATGATAAAATAAATTCATATTAGTTACTTTATAGTAGAATTATTCGAAGAATAATATGTTAAGAAGTTTATTAGCAAAGTGGAAATGGAGAAAAATTCCTAAGAACTATGCCATCCTAAAGGTGAAACCAATGAGGCAAGAAGCCGTGGCGGGGAGTAACCAGAGTAGAGGCGCTGTTTAAGGGAAAAAGTATCCAAATTACCATGCTAATAGTGACCAAAGAACATGTTATTTAAGAATAATCTAGTATATAGTAATCTAAGATGACTATATTTTGTTATGTATATGATTGGAGGAAATATTTTGAAAATAGCAATTTTATGAAAATGAATAATTATTTATCTGATGTGATGGTAGATAAATTTAAAATACTTATTTTGTATGCACTTAAAGATATAAAAGTAGTAGATATAAGAAAAATCATATTAGAAAAAGCATTTGGTAAATATTATATGACTAGAGTAAATTATATACCATACCTGCCTAACTATTCTTACAAATACTTACCATGATAAATTACATAGAATTTTTAGAAAAAGATATGAGCAACATACAGTTGATAGAAAAACAAATAAAACTAAATTTAGATAAATACATGGAAACTAAAGAGATAAAATATATAGAATTTCTTAATAAAAATATGCAAGAACTACTAAGGCTAAAACAAACAACTACAAAATATTATAATAAAATATTTAATCAATTTTAAAAGATGGATCATCTAGAATATCTTAAAGTCTTAATCTTATATATACTTAGAGATATAGAAATTATAGATATTAAGAGAATAATATTAGAAAAAGTAATAGACTATGAAATTGAAACCATAAATTGGATAGAACAGTTATACCAAGATATTTACCCAGAAGGATATTATTCAGATTAAGAGATGTTAGAATATATTAGAAAAACTAGAGAAAATCAAGATAATCTAAATAAAGAAATTAATTATAGAAACCGAATTAGAAAAATAATGGAAAATCTAAAAGAAAAATTAATACGGCTAGAAGAAACCTTAAAAAATTTAGAAAACAGTACATGTAATAGTTTATATAATTTAAAAACTTCGCTACGAGAAGAACAACACAAGATAATAACTAACATTGAAAATCTACAATTAGATATACATTACAGTACAATTAGAATAAATTATTATACAGAAATCTGTAACTCTACAATTACTACAGGATAAAATAATAAACCATACAAATTAATGAATACATCTTACGAAAAGAATAAATCATTAAAAGATATTGAAACAAAATTTAAGAAATATCCATGCACAAAGAAAAATAGATTCATCATACATATAATAAATCTATTTTATAAGACAGTTATCCGCCTAGATCCGCATCCCCCTACAAATGGTATCAGAGCCCAGTAATTTAAAAAATACAGCCGTAGTAGATATGTTTGAATTTACTACGGCTGTATTATTTTTTGTTATGTTCCTTCATCATTTAAATATTCTTCCTTTGTTATTATTTTTATATCTTCTTCAGTCATTTGATTCATCTATTTCACTATCTACTTCATTATCTGTTTCGTTTTCTGAAATTTCATATATACTATCCTCACTTTCTAATTCATAATCTATATAATCTATCCGCATATATTCTGTATTATCTATTTTTATTTCTGATATTTGTTTCTTTTTTGGATTTTTAGGTAATTTACAATCTCTAGCTAAATGACCTAACTTTCCACAATTATAACAAGTACATTCTTTTATAGATTTCTTCTTTCTATATGGTCTTTTGTATTTATAATTTTTTACATAATATCTTTTTCTTGGTTTCTTGTATTTATATTTTGATTTTTTATATTTCTTATATTTCTTATGTCTTTTTCTTTTCTTATAATATCTTTCTTCACATTCAAATTGGGGTGCTATTTTATTTTTGCAACATGCTAAATTTCTTATCAATGTTTTTTTCATTTTTAATTCTTCTCTATATTTTTCACATAAGTTTCTATACCATTGTTGTAAAAATTTTATTCTTGCTCCTAACGTATCTACTATTTTTGCTTCTTCCCAACTTTTTATTATTTTTGAACTAAATGGCTCGGGTAATTTATTAAAATATAATTTTCTTATCTCTTTACTTTCTTCTATACTATATGCTCCTTTATAATAATATTCTTTAAATGCGCAAGTATATTCATCTATATAACACATATTACATATTGCTAATTTTAACATTAAATTCCTATTTGTATCTCTTTCTTCATCTTGTTCTTCTTCTATTGTTGTCATATTACCAAATTCATCTTTTATAGCTGTTTCATATTTTTTTAATAATTCTATAGGTGTTAGTTTAGTTGTTATTGTTGATGTTCCTTCTATAAGTTTATTAGTTCTTAATACCTTCTTGCTATTTTCAGTTAGATTTGTAAACCATAATTTTACTGATCCTATTAGTGTTCTTTCTATATATTCTAGTGCATCTGTTATGTTTATATTATTATCTAATAATTGTTTTGTCATATATCCTATACATAATTGTATTGTTTTTTCTGTATCTATTACACAGTCTAGGTCTAAAAATTTATAATTTTTATTAACTATTTGTTTTGGTATCCATTTGTCATATTCATTATATTTTTTAAACTTATTCTTATAATATGTAGGTTTTCTTATTTCTGATGTTCTAGGTATTATATTTTCATCTTCTTTTTTATCAAGAGTATTTATTTCTGTGTTGGTATTTTCTGAGTTTTCTTCGTTAATTACTTCTTGTTTTTCATTGATTTCTAAATTTTTTGTATTTGTTAATATTTCTGTGTATGTTTCACTATCTTCTGAATCATAATTATCTGTCTCTTCAACATCTATATTATTTATTTCTAATTCCTTGTTTTTTATTTCTAATTTTTCCTTAAATTGATTTATCTCGTTTAGTAATTTTTGTTCCTTATCTTTTTCTTCTTTTTCCTTTTGTCTTTGTTCATACAAATCTTTTAACATTTGTAGTTCCTTTTCTAATTCAGCAATCCTACTATTATTAGTTTCTTCTATTTTTCGAATTTCTTCTGTAGTTTGTTGTTTAATTTTTTCTATTTCCTTTTTCCTATCTATTTCTTCATTTTCTCTTTCTATTCTTACCATTGCTGTCAATTTATCTTCTAATTTTAATTCTTTTTTTTCTAACATTAGATATAAATGTTCACCTATTTTCTTATATCTTCTTCCTATATTAGAAAATACTATTTTTATTTTTAATCCTTCGTGATTTTCATATATTTTTTCATCTATTATAAATTCTTCTTTGTTCATTTTATTGTGAATAGTTCATGTTGATATATATATTCTAAACTGTCTATTTGTGATTCTAATTTTGATATTTCATCTTTTTGTGTATTTATTGAATTTTCACTAACTCCGGCAAATATATTATAATGTAGTCTTCTATTCTTATTTTTAATTCTTTACGTTTTTCAGAGATAATTTGTTTTAATTCTTTGTATTTTTGAACTTTATTCATTTAAACCATGTTTATAATATCTTGGTGGATATCTAAATCTAATTTTATCATAATTAGGTGGTATGTGTCTCATTTTTCTAGATTTTAAATGGATTATTAATTTTGCTTCAATACTAGATATTAAGGTAATTAGGTAGGCTAATCTTTGTGGATTTTCTTTTGTTTTATTTAGACTTATACATTCTGAATAATTACTAATTAAAGATTCTTTAATTATTCTAAAAGCTTCTCTGTTTCTAAATGGTCTTCTCATAATTAATTTAATCTATATTCAAACATAAATTCAAACATATCTACTACGGCTATATTTTTTAAATTACTGGGCTTTGATACCATTTGTAAGGGGGTGCGGATCTAGGCGGATAACTGTCTTATGAAATAGATTTATTATAGATCTTCGCAAATAAATACATCCTATACCGTCTCAAGAGATAACATCATCACGTGGATGAGCTTCTTCAACTTGCAATTTGTAATACCATCACAAGGAACTTTACCTGTTCAAAATCAGAAAACAAATCAAATTTATTTCTTGCGTGAGAAAATACATGGCATGAATCAAACCAACGATCAATTGAATAACAATTTCAGTTAAATAAACAAAAAAAAAACATAAACAAATCAAATCACAAAAAATAGACATATAAGAGAAAACCTACCAACGTTATTACAATCAGTATAAGAAATAGGTTGAAAGTTTTCTTCAACGTGTACATCTATATCCATATCTATATCTATATCTATATCTATATCTATATCTATATCTATAATCTATAGTCTATAATTTATAATCTATAATCTATAATCTATCTATCTATAATCTATATCTATATCTATAATCTATCTATAATCTATAATATATTAAAAGTGTGAAGAACCTAAGAAAAGTGATTTGAATTTTGTGTCCTTCATTAAAACACTTCGCAATAGACAAAATCGTCTTTTTGCTATTTTCTAATAATTTTTAAAATTTAAAAATTCATTAAAATTTAGTTATCAAACCTTTCCTTATTTGAGTTATGTACCTAAAATTTAGGATTCTTTTGAAAAAATATTTTACCAACATTGGTCAAGTTTTTCAAGAAATTTTACCAAAATTCATGCGTTTGGACATAGTGAAAAAAGAAGAAAAAAAAATATTTTTTGAAAAAAAAAAACGAGCCCCCCCCCCCCTCTCCCCCCCCCCCCCCCCCCCCCCCCCCTTTTTTTAACTATATGTAATCTTTCCTTTTTAAAAATATGTAAAAGTGTTACTATTTTATATTTTTAAATCAATTAAAATACTACCTTATATAATTATTTACTTATTTAAAAGAAGTAAAACTCCTAATATTTAGTACACTTCTAAATCAATTAAAATACTAAAATACTACCTTATATAATTCTATTTAAGTAACTTTTTGTGAACAAAGATTTAGCTCTCAATAATATAGTACACATTTTTTTTCTTGTTCGTTTACTTTTTTATTTGGTTTTGATTCAACTTCTTTATCTTCCTTTTGCATACAATTAGTTCTAATATTTTTTGTCCTTTCAGCTGAAAATTTTGATAAAAAAAAGAGAAGAACCATGCGACGTTGTCAAAGAATAAAGTGGATCACATGATGATAATCAATTGCTATATTGGCTAAAATTCAAAGGTTATGCTTCTAATTATAATTAGTAGGAATTGTATACGACACTCAATTGATGATATGTGTGTTCTTATTTGCATTGGACCTAAAGTTCTTCTTCTTCTTCTTCCTTCTCCATGAATTATGATCATAAGAAGAAAAATTAATTTTTAAAAAGAAAGGCAAAGAAAAGACTATCATTGCCATGTCCAAAGAATCACACTTACAAATTGATTTTTGTTTTAGCGAATTTCTTAACTTTGTTTTCAATAATTTTCATTGTCACTTATATATTGTAAGTAGTTGTGGGGTCTAATTTTGATTTATATTCAATATTATAACATGTTTTTAGATTGACATTTAAATTATTTATCATACTTAGCTAAAATTATATTATTTTAATTTTTAAAATTATTTAATAAAATATTCAAGTTAGTCATTATTGATTTAAGTATTAACATAATTTGTAAGAGGACTTCAATTAGTAGTAAATGTATACAAAATTAAAAAATTATTATGTGTACACATCTACATCTACAATATAAATATATTTATAATTTCTTAATCTTATTTCTACTAGAAACTTAATAGTTTCTAGAAAACAATTTTAAATAATTTTTAAAGATAAATTGAATTAGATTAACTTAATATTTTACAATTATAATTATAATATTTAAAAATTATATGACAAGTATTATTAGTCACACTTTTTCTCATGTTAATATGATAAAAAAAGTATATTTTTAGATATTTTTTTGAGTTAACAAAATTTAAATCTTAAAAAAGGAAAGAAAATCACAAAAACCTAAAAAAGTGAGTTCTATATATTTTTACTACCACTAAAAGTGAGAGGTTTTAAATATTTTTATCAATTATTTATTTTAATCTAAGTAGAGTCGTATATAGTATCAAACTCTACTTTGAAGACAACTAATGTTTTATGTGAATTTGGTTATAATATAAATCGAAGTGTTTGTTAAAATTTTTTAACTAAAATTAGGAGTATTCATACATGTGCAAAGCACGTATGTTAAACTAATATATATATATATATATATATATATATATATATATACATGAGAGTCTCCTTATCATATATTTTAGGAGTCCATGTTAATTCTCTCTTACCATATATTTTATAACTCTTTAATTTTTTTCATATAATTTAGGAGTCAGTATTATAAGATCTCTTTCTCTCTCCCTCTCTCTCTAATACGGGTCAAAGAGGCATCTTAGCACTCGAGGACATGAAGACGTGAGTGAAGACCCGAGCTTGTGGGGCTGCCCATCCAAGGAACAAGCTTTGAAGTGTAGAGAACAGGGAAGATTTTTGATGATATTTTTAGCCTCTTTTGAGAGCCTCTTAGCAAGGTGGAATCCTTGTGTTTATCTATCTATCTATCTATCTATCTATCTATCTATCTATCTATCTATCTATCCATCCATCCATCCATCCATCCATCCATCCATCCATCCATCCATCTTTATCTTATTGCATTTTGTATGTTTGTAGTGGACTATTTTTGTACCTTGTTGAATCCGAAAGTTGTGTTCTTGTGTTCATCTTGTTCATCAAGTGTTTTTTCTATTTTTTTAGTGTGTTTACTCTTGATATTACTTCCTTTCTTGTTCTTTAAGAATCCGAGATAGGTCATTAAAAGGGTCCATAGTTCTTGAACTAGTGGACTGATTGGTATTTGTTTCGTGTGTTCTCTGATACCAAATGATACAAGTTCAAACTTACAACAAGGAATCAAGAGAACAACAAGAACAACATCACTAGAGAATCAAAGGCCCCACTCAGCTTCTCTAGGTTTTCAAGGCAACAACAACAATTTTCAACAAGATAGATAAATAACATAAGATTGCAATAACTATAACGAATCGAAAGAGCCCCACACAGCTTCACTATATCAAGATACAAACAACAAGATTATAAAATGATGGATAATAATTTGACACAAAATATCCTAAAATCTAAGAACCCTAACATGAAGATTAAGACCCTAAGACTAAAAGATATTTACACCAAATTCTTACTTGAATCAAGAGGAACTCATGACTCTCAAGACCCCAAGTTTCTAGCCAAAGAACAACAAAAGTGTTACTACACTTTGTTGTCTAGGTTTGGGTTCACTCTCAAGAACAAGAGAGAGAAGTTCTCAAATATTACAAGACTTTTGTAATGAAAATATCAATCATGAACTAAGTCCAAGCAATAGCCCTATTATTGTCTATTTATAGTTCTCCACAAAATAAAAGAAAAATGACCATTCTAGCCTTTGTCTTGTGTGGCTTTGGAATGTAATTAAAAAAAAAGTGTTACTACACTTTTTAGAGTGTAATAAACTTACACTTCAAAGCCCCTCTTTATACTTCAAAACATAAAACCCCTTAGATGAATTAATTACGCACTCAGACACGACCATTTGCATGAAGATGACTTAAAGTTTTTGTAACTCCCGAGCTTGCTAAGTGTGAATGGTATTGAGCTAGTTATACTTGTATCATCCTCTCCATATTGAAGGGAATTTGTCCTCAAATTTGGTGGATATTCATCCTCAACCATTGCAATAGGAGAGAGGTCACATATATTGAAGGTGTTGTGCACTTGATATTCTGGAGGAAGGTCAATTTTGTAGGCATTATCATTGATTCTTTCAAGTACTTGAAAGGGACCATCACCCCTCGGCATCAACTTGGTTTTCCTTTGTGAAGGAAAATGGTCTTTTCTAAGGTGCACCCAAACCCAATCACCTGGTTCAAGAATAAGGTTTCTTCTCCCTTGTTTGCTCTCTTAGAAATCTCTTGATTTTTCTTCTCAAAATTTTGCCTCACTTTCTTATGCAATTTCTTCATGGCTTCGGACTTCTTGCTTCCATCTAATATAATCATAAGATCACTTGGCAAAGGATTTAAATCCAAAGGGGTGAGGGGGTTGATGTCGTATACACACTTAAAGGGAGTCATTCCCATACTTGAGTGTATAACCCAATTGTATACAAATTCCACCAAAGATAGGTGGTCCTCCCATGAAGTCATTTTTCCTTTAACCATTGATCGTAACATAGAACCCAAAGTCCTATTTACAACCTTGGTTTGTCCATCAGTTTGTGGGTGGAAAGCTGTAGAGAATAGCAATCTAGTGCCAAGCCTACCCCACATTGACTTCCAAAAGTGACTAAGGAACTTAGAGTCCCTATTACTTACAATGTTCCTCAGAACACCATACAATTTGACAACATTTTCAACAAATAAAGACGCCACACTTGATGCATCTTCACTTTTTAAACAAAGAATGAAGTGTGCCATCTTAGAAAACCAATCAACCACAACAAAAATGCTATCCCTACCTCATTTAGTCCTCGGTAATCCTAACACAAAATTCATAGATATATCAAGCCAAGGACGTAAAAGAGTGGGAAGCGGGGTATACAACCCATGAGGGAGGAGCCGAGACTTGGCTCCCTTGCAATCTAAACATTGGCAGCAAATCCTAGCTACATCCTTGTGCATTCTAGGCGAATAGAATTGCTCCTCCAATATCCCGAGGGTCTTGTCAATCCCAAAATGACCTATTAGACCGCCATCGTGTGCTTCCCTCACAAACAACTCTCTCCAAGAGCTAGAAGGTGCACACAATCGTCTACCTTTAAACAAGTAACCATCAAATTTGGCATAGGGATTTGAACCCCTATCCGAAACACACTTGTCCCTACCCAATTCTTCCCATTCCCTAAAGATAGGAGCGAAGTAAGGGTCCTCGGGATACAATACCTTTAGGCTCTCAATCCCATTAACTTTGAAGACAAAGTGGACACAAGTACATGTTTTCTAGACAAGGCATTGACAACCACATTGTCCTTACCCTTCCTGTATTGAATAACATAAGGAAAGGTTTCAAGAAATTCAATCCATTTGGAATACCGCCGGTAATACCGTAGGTTAAGCTTGTCTTGTGCCCGTAGATGCTTCAAAAATTCATGATCCATTTGGATCACAAATTCTTTAGGCCACAACTAATGTTGCCAAGTGGCTAAGGCTTTGATCAAGGAATACAACTCTAAATCGTACGTAGAGTAGTTTAGAGTTGCTCCTTTGAGCTTTTCTCTAAAGTAGGCAATAGGATTTAATTCTTGCATTAAAACCGTTCCTATGCCAACTTTGCTAGCATCACATTCGACCTCAAAAGTCTTGTCAAAATTTGGCAATTGTAGCAAAGGGGCCGAGATGAGCATAACTTTCAAGTCCTCGAAGGCCTTAGCTTGTTCATCTCCCCACTTGAAAGGCCGATCCTTTTTAATCACTTCGGCCAAGGGGGAGACAATGGTGCTAAATCCTTTGACACAACATCTATAAAAACTATCCAACCCGTGGAAGCTTCTCACTTCTCCTACGATTTTGGGAGTTAGCCAATTTTTAATAGCGTCAATCTTAGATTCATCCAATTTGACCCCTTTTGAGCTCACCACAAACCCAAGAAATACAACCTCATGGACACCAAAATAACACTTTTCTAGATTAGCATATAACTTCTCCTTTTGGAGGACATCAAACACACATTGCAAATGTTTTACATGCTCATCTAAGGACTTACTATACACCAACGCATCATCAAAGTAAACAACAACAAACTTTCCAATAAAAGGCTTTATCACATGATTCATTAGCCTCATGAAAGTACTTGGAGAATTTGTTAGGCCGAATGGCATAACCATCCATTCGTAGAGACCAAATTTAGTCTTGAAGGTGATTTTTGATTCATCACCTGGTTGCATAAGGATTTGGTGATAGCCACTCCTCAAATCAATTTTAGAAAACAAACATGAACCACTCAATTCATTAAGAATATCATCCAGCCTAGGAATAGGGTGATGATATTTTACCATTATCTTATTGATGGCTCAGCAATCAATGCACATACGCCAAGTCTCGTCTTTCTTGGGAACTAGTAGCACCGGAACCGTACAAGGACTCATGCTCTCCTTGATGTACCCTTTGTTGAGAAGTTCCTCAACTTGGCATTGCAATTCCTTGGTATCCGTCAGGTTTCTTCTATAAGCCGATTTGTTGGGCAATTGTGAGCCCGACACAAAATCAATTTGGTGCTCAATGCCGCAAAGTGGAGGCAATCCTTTCGGTAATTCTATTCAGAAGACATCCTCATAATCCTGTAAAACATGAGAAATAGAAACATTAGTGGGTTTAGTATTAAAACAATGAGCCAAGAGGTTCATCGAAGTGTCCTCATCATAATCCACAAATAGTTCCTTCCTCCTAGCCATCATTACTATGCTCTCGTGCCCTTTAGAATTTTGGGACCCCTCAGCTTCCCTTACTTTCTCACTCTCAGATTCCCCTCTTTTCCCCTCACTCTCGGCCTTCTTTCCCTTTTCCCTCAATTTTCGCATCTTTTGGTGTAATTCATTCACTTGGAAAGGCAATAAGGGATGAAGAGCAACCTTTTGCCCATCCTTCTCAAGTGTATAACAATTGGACCTTCCATTATGTTTGGTCGACCTATCGTATTGCCAAGGCCTTTCTAACAACAAGTGACAAGCTTGCATTGGTATCACATCACAAAGAACCTCGTTATGGTAGTTGACAACCTTAAAACGTATCACACATTGCCTTGTGACCTTTAACTCGCCGCATTCATTCAACCATTTCAACTTGTAAGGACTAGTGTGAGGTGTAGTCGGCAATTTCAAGAAGTTCACCATTGCAACACTAACCACATTCGCATAACTTCCACTATCTATCACCATAGTGCACACACTTCCCTTTACAAGACATTTAGTATGGAATAAATTCTCCCATTGGCTAGGATCATCTATTGCCTTACTAATCATGGCATGCCTCACTACAAAGTTTGGAACCACGCACTACCTTTCTTGTGGATAAGTATCCTCACAATCATCATTATCATCATGTGGCTCCCTCTTGACCGTCTCTCCATCTTGAGGCTCGGCCTCACTCTCATCACCCTCAATACCTACTTTTTATCCAAGAAAATACAACCTACCTTCCCTTAGGATTACATTGCGTCGAGGGCATTCATTATCTTTATGCCCCCAACCTTGACACTTGAAGCATTGGAACCCTTTAGGATTAGGATACTTGTGAATTTCTTGCCTCGAAGAGATTTTGTGGGATGTTTTGGGATCGGGAAGCCTAGTAGTGGCGGGTTGGTCATTGTTTTTGGGACAACCCAAAGAGGATTAAACCATATCCTTGCCTCTCGGCCAACCCGAGGTTGATTGTCCCTTTACTTTGAATGATGATCTCTCTCTAAGTTCTTTTTCAATCTCAAGAGTCACTTGGAAAATACCTTCGACGGTATCAAACTTGTGAAGTGTCAAATGAGTGGAGATCTTTTTGTTCAACCCACACTTGAACCAAATGATGTCATGACTAATGTGTTCTCCACGATGATCAAGCTTCAACATAAGTTGTTAAAACTCATCATACTATTCCATCACACTTTGATTCCCTTTCCGCAAGTTGTGCAATCTAGCAAGCAACTCATTTTGATAACTCTCAGAAAGGTATTGTTGTCTCATTAGGTAGCTTAACCAAAACCAAGGTCGTGGTTTCCCATCAATCAACTCATTGCCAAATCATTTGACGTATTCCCACCATGTGTTAGCATAGCCTTCAAAGTGAGCTATGGCATAACAACTCTTCTTCTCCTTCGAGATATCATTCACTTGGAACACTTTATTGTACGCCGACTCCCAAGAAATATACACCTCAGGGTCACTATTACCCTTAAAGATAGATAGGCTCAATTTGATGGTATTGATGCCTACGTCTCTCTCTTGGTGTCGGTTTCCCCTTTATCCATACCCTCGGTATCTCCTTGGATCCACACATCCTCCTATCATCTCCTCCTTCCTCATGTAAGTATCATCAAAGGCTCCATACCCTTCATAATACTCTCAACCATATTCCTCAAAGTGGACGGGATGGTTTTGGATATTTGGAACTTGATTTAGAGGAATTGAATTTTGTGGAGGTGGTGGTATTCGGTTTAGTAGAGCTTGGAAGGAAGGGTTTAGATTTAGTGAAAGTGTTGGGCGTCCAAGTCCCTCTTGCGAAACTTGAGGATTTTGGGAATGGGTTGTTCTATTGGAGTCTCGGGTTAGGGGGTTATGGGTGGTTTGGCTTACGACATTTAGTGGAGCAGGGGAGGGATTTGGTAATTGAGGCCATATTTCGGGAGTAACAGTAGCGGAGGAATTTCTATCATTTCTACTTGATGAAACATGTCGAGGAGTAGAAGTGCGATTGTTTCTTTGACTCTCCACTTGTTCTAACTTTTCACTAATAGTCGTCACTTCCCCCTTTATGGCTCCCACCACCATACTCAACCTTTCAAGAGTTTGGGTCTTAGCCTCAAGAGTAACCCTCATATTCTCTATTTCATTAGAATCAACGGTTTGAGATGTGGTTCCCTCCATTTTCAAGGTATCACCTACACAAACAACAAACAAGTTAGTTAAAAATCCCTCTTCTCAGTCACACTCTTTCGGTTCACTAGTATTATTATTGACTTGCTTGTTCTTGTTGTATTGTTTGTTTCTTGTGTTATGAACTTGGTCTCATATCATTTGGTATCAAAGCCACCTTTGATTTTGTTCTAACAAGATCAATCTTGGGCTTGGGACTTGAAAACTACAAAAAAAGTAAAACTGAAAACTGAAAAATTCCAGAAACAGTCAAATCTGTCCGTTGTTATGTTCTTGGCCGAAAATTGTATCTGCCCCAAAATGATCTAATAATTTTATATTTATAGCTAGTACAACTTATTACAAACGACCAAAAAACTCTTGCAAAGAGGCGGATGAACAGTGATAGATAAACAGTAACAGCTTTGGAGTGTGGGACTTGTTCTCTACACTTCAAAGCTTGTTCCTTGGATAGGCAGCCCCACAAGCTCGGGTCTTCACTCACGTATTCATGTCCTCGAGTGTTAAGATGCCTCTTTGACCCGTATAATCCTCCCCTCCTTAGAAATTATTCGTCCTCGAATCCGAACCTTGCAAAACGATAAGAAGGACAAACAAACACAAGTTCCTCAAGGTATAAGGGTTAGGGTTAGTGTAATGAATCATAGCATTATGCCAAGGTGGCTCAAACTTCACGTATAACCAAACATCCCTCGGGTTCTCAAAAATGATACACCAATCATGGGAAACCCGAATTACATACAAGACATGCTTAGCATCAACATAATCATGCTCACACAATGCACACATGTCATTCCCGAATATGGTTTGAAATGAATCAATATCACACCTCAAGTGATTAATGGGATCAAAGGGGTAGGGTATCTATGGACATAGATGGAGTACATGCTTCCTTTCCTTGAGACTACCACCAATACAATCACGTATCCCTCTATGCTAGGATGATCTACAACAAAAACAGCTAGAGGGTCATCTTTAGTCAATCGGCCAACTTGTTCAACATCACCATTTTCACACATAAGTTGGTTGTCATGACTTCCATAAGAAAATGTAATATCACTTGCCAAAATGGATTCAACACTAGTTGGATCAACTAGTATATCCACAATTTCAAGTTGTACATTATCATCACAAAATAAAGGCACATTCGACTCACTTAAAGACAAACTATCATTCACACTTAGTTGGCTATTATCCTCATTCAATAGAGTGCAAAAGTTAGTTTGATTACCTTGTAGCTCATGTGGAGCATGGCCACTCATAGAAATTTGATTATTAAGGCTTTGATGATCCATCAAGTTATCCAACTTCTTGCAAAGAGAGCCTTCTGTCCCTTCTAATCTCCCTTCCATTCTTTCCATTATTTGACTATTGATGGCATTACACCTTGCCATGATGGATTTAACCCAACTAGGCATTTCAGATTCATTCGCCATTGTACCTATCAAGAGCTACTAAAAAAAACAACACAAAAATATCAAACACGTTAAAGGTTAGCAAAAATCAGTCCGCACACTCTCAAGCTCACACTTTTGAAGTTCACTCTCTTGGCCTCACAAGTGTTGATAACTCGCATGTACTCCAATGAGGTCACTTGTTTCCAATTGTGGCTAGAAGACGGATTAGATTCTTGTTTTAAATGACTCAAAAATTAATGTATGAACTAGAACAAAAAAGAATACTACGACTCAAAAATGAGAAAAGCACACAACAAACGCTTAACACGAATGAACGAACACAAAGACTAACTAACAATCTAGTAGATGAGTACTAGTTTGCCAACTAGTATTGGAACCAACAAAATTGAAACTAAGGAACAACTAAAGGAAACTAAGAAATATGAAATTTGAGCCAAAATTTGATGCGTGAACAGTAACTTGATGGTGTGGCAGCAACGTATTGGTTGCGGTTTCTATAATTTTTATTTTCCAAAGTCCAAGTCTTGACCAATTTTAATTTGGATTGGTGGAATTTGTTTTAAGGAGGGAAGAATAAGTCTTGGATCCTTTTTTTTTTTCAAGTTTCACATTTCAAGACTTGACTTTTATTGTACTTTTCCTTAAACCATGGACCCTTGTTTCATGGGAAACTGGTTGAGAAGTGATGTAAAGTCTTTAGTGTGTAGGAAAAGTCTTTGAGTCACAAGTACTACACCTTGAAACTTGGATCTATGTCTTGTAAGACTAACACAATACACACTCTTTTTCTTCAACTTCTAAGATCAACAAGCACTTTTTTTTCAACAAGGAGATGGTGAAGAACACCAAGAACACAAACTTTGAGTCTTGAAGTTCTAAGGTTCAAGTTAGACCTCCCAAACAACAATAACAACTTCCCAAGCTTAAATTCCACAACACAATCTCCATAATATACATTCAAAACTTTTGCAACAACACATCACACGTTCAAGTCTTGAACCCGTAACAACAATACCAACAACAATCGACCACACTTTGTTCACATTAACAACATCAATATTTCAAGCTCAAATCTATGATATAGACCCAACGTGTTAGTGAGGAACAAAACTAACACTTAGAGACAACAAAGAAAAATAAAAATATTGGCCAATACAGAAGAAAAACACAATTTTTGGCCAAGAACACAAAATGGACAAATTGATATTTTTTTGAAATTTTCAGATTTCAACTTTTTTTTTCAAGTGAGCCAACCCAAGATTTGATCTTGTAGGAACAAGATCAAGCCATTCTTTGATATCAAATGATACCCAAACTCCCCAAGAACACACGAAAAGAACACCAATCAGTCCACTAGTTCAAGAACTATGGACCCTTTTGATGACCTATCTTGGATTCGCAAGAAGAACAAGAAAGGAAGTGATATCAAGAGTAAACACACTAAAAAAAAACAGCAAAAACACGTGATGAACAAGATGAACACAAGAACACAACTTTTGGATTCAACAAGATACAAAAACAGTCCACTACAAACATACAAAATGCAATAAGATAAAGATAGATAGATAGATAAATGAAGATGTAATATTAAAAACCCAAAAGCTTATTCAACTTTTGGACGTTTAATATCACACACAACCTAAAACTATCTCTTAGGTGACCTAAAGGGAACCAGAATCCCTAAGCAATCTCCGTTTCTAAGTAATTCATCAACACAAGGATTCCACCTTGCTAAGAGGCTCTCAAAAGAGGCTACAAATATCATCAAAAATCCTCCCCAAAATGACCTAATAAGGTTATATTTATAAATAGGAAAACTTATTACAAATGACCAAAAAATCCTTGCAAAGGGGCGGATAAACAGTGACGGATGAACAGTAATAGCTTTGGAGTGTGGGACTTGTTCTCTACACTTCAAAGCTTGTTCCTTGGATGGGCAGCTCCACAAGCTCGGGTCTTCACTCACTTCTTTATGTCCTTGAGTGCTAAGATGCCTCTTTGACCCGTATCACTCTACCCCCCCCCCCCTCTCTCTCTCTCTATAAATGCAAAACAAAAACCAAGAAAAGAAGCCGTACGGCAAGCTATTGAAAAGCCTCGTGGCAATTTTAGGAAAAAAGTTAATATCATTGTAATAAAAAATTTGAATTAAAGGATATTAAATAATTGAATTTGAAAATGCATTATTCTTTTAAAAAGAAAAAAAGTCATTAGTTTAAAAATAGGAAAGTATGATGAAAGAGTCCTAAATAAACTCTTACTATTTTAAAAATTTATTCCTTTTATATACTATACAATATATTTGAATATATTTAATTTAATAATAATAATGATGATGATGATAATAATAATAACAGTAAATAGTAGTACGTACTAAAATTGCTAACCAAAAAAGGTGTGTAATAACAGTATTAGTGAGGTGATAATAATAATAATAACAATAATAATAATAATAATAATAATAATAATAATAATAATAACAATAATAATTAGAACAATAACAACAACAATAATAGCAATAATAATAATTGTAATGACCTGCTTTTGATCAAATATGTCTAATTTGTGATTTATGTGATTTAATTATTTTACCTCTCTCCGTAGTTGCATTATGGTATTTTTGGAGTGTGGGGGTGATTGACACAGTTTTCGATGTATTTTGATACCATTTATATGTTATTGTGACTTTTGATGGCTTCTAGAGCCATATTTTAAACTTATGATGATATCTTTTGATCCATCCGATGGATGGCAGAACAAATTGCGTCAACAACTCTAGAATATTGATTTTAGGCTAGGTAGACCTTTGGTTCAGATCCCGATGCACCGAGCTCATTTCAACCTATTGGTCAAAAAGTTAAAAAATAAAAAATATAGGTGTGGGACCCACATTTGGTCGAAAGAACCTTGGATGAAAAATCTAACTTTGTCAGTAGATCGTAACATCAATTTTAGGGTGGTAACATAGTTGGTTCAATTTTACAGCTTTTAAATCTCATTTCGATCTTCGATTTTGAAAAATTATGATTTCGAGTTTCGGGGGTCAACTTTTTTAAAATGATATTTGTTTTAAAAATCTGATATCTCCATTGAGTTTGAAACATTGAATTTAGTGTGATTGCATAGTTTATTTGCATATATCGAACTCTGAACAAATTTCAGGCACCTCGTCGAAGTCCGTTCGCATATATAGCAACTTTTTACCCCTTTTTGGCCCATTTTGTCCGTTCTTTCACCTTGTCTCTTGAGAGTTAAAACCCTAAATAGTGTGAGAGCTTAAAAGTGAAGCTTGTGGGAGCTTGCAAAGCTAGATTGCTTAAAAGTGAAGCTTGTGGGAGCTTGCAAAGCTAGATTAACATCTATTTCTTGATTCTCTTATGAATTTAAGGTAAGAATTCACCTTTTTCTTAGTAATTTCTTGATTAATTTCTCAAAACCTCAAAAATTTTAGTGCTTGATTTTAAATCTCAATTTCACTTCTTTTAGCTTGAAAAATATTTTTTTATCTTATAATTACTACTTTTTCATTAATTTAATCTTCAAAACAATTCTGATACTTGATTTTAACCCGGATTCAAAAATTTTATCCAGTAAAGCTTAAAAATAGTTTTTCTTCGATTTGAACCTTATTTTTGACTTGATTTGACTCTTGGTTTTATTTATAGATTTCTAAAAATATAAAGAACACATTTTTTAAGTAATGATTTTGCCCTTCTTTTTCAAAAATCCATTTCGGGAGTTCACTTTGACGTTGAATCAAAAATAGTCAATATGAGTATTGTTGGTTTTGTTTTGATGTGTAGATTTCATATTTGATATTTTTAGTAGAGTGGGATCATTTGTAGAATGTAAGGTTGTGGGTTCAAAGTGTAGCAGATCAATTTTGGCATTTAAGGTAGGTTATGGCTTATCTCTTTAAGACTGGGTCGGGTAATAAATGATGATAAAAAAAATTCATGTTAAGAGTGAGAAATTATTATGAAAAATGTCTATCTATGTGTTGTGCCCATGGAGGGCCTATATGTGATGTAATTACCGAATCTGAGATATTATGCAATATGTGTGATTGTGTGGGGTCCTATGTGATATTGATAGCCTTGAATACATGTGAATAATTGTATTGTATTGTTAAAATACTTAATGTGGTACCATTGGTGTATTGTGATTATATTCACACTTTATTGACATATGAGACATGTGGAAATTCATGGATGAAACGAAAATAATGAGTGGATATTGACTCATGTGGTTGTGAAAATATATCATCATGGTTGGTTATGGAAATATATCATGTGGTTGATTGTGGAAATACTCATTGTGATTGGTTGTGATCATTACATCCTCATATCATACTCATTTATGAAAAATTGGTACCATCATTTCAACACTTGACTAACACTGGTAATACATTTAAAAAACCTTCCCAAGGGATATTCCAGAGAGGAGATATAGTAACACCTTATAACCCCTTTTTCGAGGGATGTGCCAGAAAGGAGATATGAATATGTGGATTATTTATGGGTTGACGAACCCCCCATGGGTCCTGCGTTGGGAGACTTGCCTCCATGGGTGTATACGGAGATTGTGTGATGATCCCAAAGGTTTTGCTACGACCTCGTGTATCCTCCTCCTCATCATCATATACATTGAACTTACTTTATTGTGTTTATATTATGTTGCCTTTCCATATGGACTTGCCATCTATGTAATTGTCTTATCTTCTTTTACTTGTATTTGATGATCTTGTATATTCATGTTCCCCTTGTTTTACTTATATATGACATAATGCATACTTGTGTTCTATCTTGGTGTGATGTTGCAATATATGTGATATATTAGAATTGTTAGTACAAGTCGTGTGGGCTACAGTTGTAGTAAATTTTCTGATTGCAGGTGACGTGCTCTTAGTGTATATTTTGTATACTTTATTTACTACTTTGGTTGGTTGGCCTATGATATATACTGAGTATAAATGGGTCATACTCATGCCTATTGCGCTCTTTCGGTGCAGGTTCTAGCTCGAGTGCGCCTCAGCTTGCTTGACTCAGGTGATTGTTGGAGCTTTCAAGGTAGCGGTTGGACATTCATGCATTCGTAGTTTACTTTTATCTTTCTATTGTAGTTATGTCTTTATTAGTATTTCAAGACAGATATTATTTCTTTGTGGTTATGTTTGTAATGTATTTGACTCCTGGATTGTATTAATAGTTCTTACACTGTTGACACTTGGTCTTGGGCATGATTGGTATTTTGGCTAAGTTCTTTTCACATTGTTATGATACTTGTATGGTTCGACTTTGTTCTAGAAGACTTACCTTAGGGTATTTTTATCTTTTCCTCTTTTTGTATCAGTTTGGGTGATAGGCTTACTTGTCAAGGTACACCACAATAAGTTCCATCATGACCCTCACTTTTGGATTGTTACAGATTGGTATCAGAGCAGACAGGTTCATTGGTCTCAACAGTGTAAGAATGGGATGTCTAATACAGTCTCTTGGATCGGTACATAGATGTCCGTATCTATTTTTGAGAGGCTATAAAATGTCTTTAAGAAACTTTCCTCATTTTATTCTTTATCATGCGGATTTTTGTCATACCTTGTGTTTTGACTTGTGTTTCACTCTTTCTACATGGATGGTGTAGCTTCTACAATATCTTATCAGTTGAGAGATGTGATGAGAGATTGGTGGTGGTCGCTTATCAGTTGTAAACCCCGAGATTCTCCCGAGATGACTTAGAATCAGTTCATCGAGGCTTTTCTAGAGGGATTGTGCCTTTCAGTTTGAGAGAACGCATGCGAGATAAGTTTGATTATTTAGAGACGGGCTCTATGATAGTTGCTGAGTATGAGGCACACTTCCATGCCTTATCCAGTTATTCCTACGATAGTATTTCCACTGAGAAGATTCAAAAGTTTGTGAATGATTTGGATGTCTTTCTTCATTTGGCTATTTCTCGTATGGTTGTGCTTGGGGCTTTCTTTCAGAGTATTATGGATCATGCTAAGATGACATAGAATATTCTTCGAGTATCTTAGTGTGGCGCCAAGAAAGTGCGTCATTTTGGTGAGTTCAGAGATCAGTCTCCCCATGGTAGAGTTTTTAGAAGTTCTCGTAGATATTAGGGTAGGCCAGTGCAGGCGGTCTTATAGAGATCAGGTGGTGGATCTTTGGGTTCAGCAGTTCAAGGTGGTCATCCGGGCCCAGTTATACCTTCTCCAGTGGAGTCAGGCCGTAGAGGTTGCTTTGTGTGTGATGCGGTTGGCCATTTGGCCAAGGACTATCCTCATTGCGTGATTAAATCTACTCCTATTACAACTATGAGAGGTAGAGGTTCTACTAGATATGCGCGGAGTAGAGGTATTGGAGCCCGCGATGAAGGTCGTATGGCTATTCAGCCAGTTGGTGGTTATGGTTAGTGTTATACTATACCCGCTAGGCTAGAGATGAAGGCGTCTGATGCTTTGATTATAGGTATCGTCCCCATTTATTTCAAGACTGCATCTGTGTTATTTGATCCCGGATCAAGTTTTTCCTATGTGTTTGCATATTTTGCTTTGGATTTTGATTCTGTTAGTGAACCTCTTGCCATGCCTATTCATATATCTAGCCCACTAGGTGATTCTTTAGTGGTGGATCGGGTGTACCGATCTTGTATTGTAACTTTTGCCGGGCGTAATATGTTTGTGGACTTGCTTGTGTTAGATATAGTTGATTTTCATGTTATTTTGGGTATGAATTGGTTGACTCCTTATCATGCTGTCCTAGGTTGTTATGCTAATATCATGACTTTAGCTTTACCGGATGTGCCAAGGATAACTTAGAAGGGTGCGCTACATTTGGGTCCTAAGAGGATTTTATCTTATGTATAATCTTGTAAATTGCTTGAGAGGGGATGTTTATCTTATTTGTCTTATATTCGTGATACTAGTGTTGTTTCACTTTTTTTTTGGATTTTATCCATGTTGTCTGTGAGTTAATAGATGTGTTCCCTGCGGACTTGCCTAGTATGCCTTCGAATCGATATATTGATTTTTCCATTGATGTTGAGCCAGACACCAATCCCATTTCTATTGCTCCTTATAGGATGGCCCCAACAGAGTTGAAGAAACTGAAGGATTAACTGTAGGAGTTGTTGGATAAGAGATTTATCTGATCTAGTATTTCGTCTTGGAGTGCGCTGTCTTGTTTGTGAAGAAAAATGATGGGTCTATGCGGATGTATATTGATTATCGACAATTGAATAAAGTGATGGTTAAGAATAAGTATCCTCTTTCTCGCATTGATGATTTATTTGATCAGCTTCAGGATGTTGCGGTGTTTCAAATATTGATTTGAGGTCCGAATATCGCCAGTTAAGGATTAAAGCTTCAAACATTTTTCAGACAAATTTTCAGACTTGATATGGTCATTATGAGTTCTTGGTCATGTCCTTTGGGATGACCAATGCTCTTGTCGCGTTCATGGAGTTGATAAACTGAGTGTTTCAATCATATCTCGACTCCTTTGTTATTGTATTTATAGATGATATCTTGGTGTATTCCAAGAGTGAGGTTGAGCATGAAAATTATTTGCGGATTGTGCTTCAAATATTGAGAGATAAAAAGTTGTATGCCAAGTTCTCTAAGTGTGAGTTTTGGTTCGAGTCTGTTTCTTTCTTGGGTCATGTGGTGACTAAGAAAGGTTTTATCATTGATCTGACCAAGGTTGCAGTGATTCATGATTAGGCTAGACCTACTTCGCTCACCGAGATTTGGAGTTTTGTCAGCTTGGCCGAGTATTATAGGCGTTTTGTCGAGGGTTTCTCTTCTATTGCAGCTCCTTTGACTAAGTTGACTCAGAAAAAGATTTTATTTCAATGGTCTGATACTTGTAAGGTGAGCTTTTAAAAGCTCAAGGATTTATTGACTTCAACTCCTATATTGGCTTTGCCCAAAGAGGGCGTAGGCCTTACCGTATTTTGTGATGCTTCAGGTGTTGGATTGGGTGCTGTGTTGATGTAGGAGGGTAAGGTGATTTCTTATGCGTCTCATCAGTTGAAGCCTCATGAGAGGAATTATCCTACGCACGCTACTAGAAATTTCCCCATGGAAACGTTCAAAAACCATTGTGATAGATAAAGAAATCGTTGCCATAGATGTACTGCAACGAATAGGCATGCGTTGCGTATGTGAGCATTGTGATAGGTCTATCACAATGGTTCTTGTGACGGCTACAGTAACCGTTGCAATAGATAGACCTATTGCAATAGTTTTTTTGACCTCCTATTATAACACTTCATATTGTCTATAGTAACGATTGAGAACCGTTGCAATAGACTATATTGCAATGACAGAAAAGCGTTGCAATAACCCTATTGCAATAGTTTTTGAATATCTACTGCAACACTTATTGATCTTTTGCAACGGTTTTTACCTACCTATTGCAACACTTTTGACACCAATTGCAACAGTTTTTGGGTCTTTTGCAACATGTTTTTCTACCTATTGCAACTATTATAATTAGCTATTGCAATGACTTTTGCCAACTATTGCAACCACTTCAAATTTCAATTGATGGTTTAGATGAAATAGTCACCCTTATATTGTAAATTAGTATATATATATATATATATATATATATATATAATATTAATACACAATTATATATACACATCACAACAAAATCTTCCATTAATAATAATCCAAATTAAAATATACGACAAACTAGTAATCTAAACCCAAAAGTAAAATGTTTAAGTAAAATGATCATTAGTTTTCCCATATATAGTATCAAGTTCGACCGGTAAGTTTCACAAAATTCAATATCAAAAAGATCGATAATAAAGCATCTATCAACAATTCAAAAAATTTCTCAAGGTCAATTACTTCATCACTTTTTTCTTCATCTCCTTCTTCATTTTGGACACCTATAAAAAGAGAATAAACAATCTCAGTTAGCACTTAAATGACAACATATTTAATTTTCATTTAGAATATAGGAAGGACACCAATCAAAAGAGCATACAAAATCTCAATAGGAAATGAAATACTACTATTTAGAACATAGACTACTCAACAAATCAAAACAGAAGGCTGAGAATGAATGTTGCTAAGTCCTCAAACTCAGTTAATGACCAGATAGACACACACATGAACAGGAACTTCAAACTCACATCCGACCATATTAGTAGTCCATTACATCACAGTTTTGTGAGTTTAAGTTCATGGGGTGATCAAATATCTTGATCAAACTTATATCATTGTTCTCAGTATTAGACACAATGTGAGGGAGGGTTCCTAGTCTATGAACACATATGCAAGCACTAAGCCTAGTCACTTTCCACGGGTTTTCTCCAGCACACACACACAACAAACAATGACAAGATACGAAGGCATATAATGTTTTGTAATAAGATAATTGGATATATGAGTGTTTACTTAACGCCATTTTGACAATTTCACCGGACAAGATCCATGGCTATTGTGTATCATCCCATTCTACATAGCTTTGTTTTATCTATTAGTCCCATGATACGTAAATAATGTGCACGTAAGTCATAACGACGTACTCAAACAAGTGGAATTCACCTAGAATTAAAAGCATCTGATGTATAACAGATATCAACTGGACCCAAAGAGACCAAAATATTAGATTACACTTCCAGGTTAGCATGTAAAACATGACAAAACAATTTCTTTTCAATAAAGAACATGTCAAAAATATCTTATCAAGTTTAAACAATCACCAACCAATTAAATTATCTGTTAAAACCTACTAAAGAAAAATGTGATAAGACATATCAATTTATCAAGCAAATCATAAAACTATGCTCCATTGATGCAGCAACAACACCATGAAAATACCTTATATAATTCTTTGATAATCACTCCAAAGTAAACGCACTCAATGCAAAAGAACACTTTCCACTTTTCAAGATAATGATAAAGATAACGCTAACAGGAAACTAAGTGCATTATCACAATACTAACCTATCCGTAAGGGTCTTGCTTTTATTTTCTCAAACACAAATACTACTGATCATGCTTCAGGTACAACCGAATAAGTCCAAATTTCAGTTCTGTTCACTTGGTCAATTATTTAAGTAGGAGTATAGTCTTTTATCATATTCATTCAACATTTGTGAATGCCCCGAGACAATATATTTTAGCACTTCTAGAGGAATGTAACTTGTTTAGTCGGTAATTATGAGTTTGACAACCTCATTTTTCTATTTTCAGTTCAGACTTATTTACTTTAGTCTTATTTATTGCTATTAGCGTTCCAGTAAAATTAGACAATTCAGTGATTTTTTCCTCGTATTGGTTAGTTCATAATACTCTCAACAGACTATGTCATGTATCAATCATGTCCAACCTCAATTTTGGGGCGTGACATTTATCATAAGATATCAATGTCTCATAAAAATATCCTTTTTTTTTTAATTAGATAGCTCTAACATTCCATTGCAATTTTCAGTTTACTTATCTCATCTCAAGACTTTACCCGGTATTGGAGGAAACTTAATGGTCTAAAAAAGGACATGAGAGAATGTATACACATGTTAGATACTCCTTATCCAGTGGAGAGTATTATTCTATCACACAAGATAGAAAAAATTAGCACGCTAAAACTGTCTCGGAAGATAGATAGAGGTAGAGAAATTATGCAACGTTTACTATGAAACTGGGATGATTTCACTTATGAAACACCTCAAAACAACTGATGATCATTACTTAAAACACAACAAGTGAAATTACCATGAACACAAAATTAAGTAATACCTTTGTAGTTTACCTCTTCAGGTGTCTAAACCATGCACTTCTGTCAATAGAAAAAATTTGAAGCCCAACAACCATTAAGTCTACACCAGCAGCAGGACCCTGAATATAAACCATAACCTTAGTTGCCTGCTTCTTAATTCTAAAAGATCCTCCAATTTTATGCCATCTATCATCATTGATCTCAACTTGGCCCCCATTCACCCATTGACTGTCTACTCCAAGGGCAACACTTACATTTTGAGGTCCCGATGCTTGTCCAATTTTAACCCATGCAAATACTTGATATGTCAAATAGAGTTTTATTTTATCTGTGATCATCTGAGTAGGGCCCATCCATTTTTGAGTACGATCAGTCACCAAAATATGGCATCCACTTAAAGGCTCATGAGCTGCAAGAGAGTGTCTAGCCATTGGAGGCATTATATGTGGTAAGCCTTTTTGAACACTCATTGTACAGTTTTCGAGTGAGAACCAACCATTTGTGCCATCATTCATTTTTGTATTTGCGATTATATTAACACCAAAAATAGTTTCCTACGAAAGATGAAAATTAAATAGAATGCATCAAACTTTGTACATGAAGGTAATGGTTGCTGTAGCATGAAAGTACTTTTAATGCTTAAACAGACCAAACAATTGAATTGCCAGCTGGCTAACTTAACTGACAGAACCTAACACTTACACAAAAAATATTAAGCTTCAAGTACTATGTAAATTAAATAGAAAGAAAACAAACATCACACATTTTCAACTGATATCTATAACTGGTGGAGAAGGTGGAAGAGGTTTAGCTTCATGCTTTATGACTAAATTGTAATGGAGGATATCTATCCCTGCAGGTGGACCTTCTAAACAGACAACAGCCTGAGATGGGGTGTCATTTAAAAGAATCTTCCCTTGAAACTTCACCCAGTCTTTGTCTATGTCTTGGGCACTACAGACTAGTAGGTTTTATTAAACCACTCAAACAAAACTTTGATATACATGGTAAATAAAACTGAACGGTAAACAGAAATAAAAAAGAACATGGCCAATTAAAACATCATATTTAATTTCTGCTCATCTTGTTCAATTTTAAAATGAACTAAGTGGATTGCAAATTCAATGTCAAAAGCCATTATCGATCTGTTTTAAATGACAAGTTATTTAACTCTAGAAAATGAAGTTACTACAGAGCACATGCTTGTGACTTTTTTATGTGCAGTATGAATGGTTTCAAAGATCAGGATAAAAATAGATGATAAAATTATAAAATATACTACAAGGATAGAAGAAAAAGTCGATGATAAGACAAAAGATACTACAAGTATTTTTAATGCACGTTATATAAGGCGAACTTGGATTCACCTAACTGGAAATGACAATGTACCGTTCACGTTTATCAACTGCTTTAACATATAATGTACATCAAAGATCTACACTACTGACATTGTTACCATAGATTCGGACTATCGCAGTTACCTCATAAGCTAGTTTTCGCTTTACTCTCCCTGTTACATCTTGCTGAATTCCATTCCAGGTTCGGGTGTACTTCGTTGTAGATGAAAAGGTTTTCTATACAATGGAGTGAGAAAATGTGTGAAATTTTTCTATATGCTTCTGAACACAATTCAATGGTAGATCCTATAGAGATTTTTTTCTAATGAATTTGTCAATACAACAAAAAAGCAAAAAAATAAGGATAACAAAATATTTTTTTTAGTCGAGGTGCATGCAAGCTGGCTCGGACACCACGATTATAAAAAAAAAGTAAGGACAACAAAATATATTAACAAAAGGAAAAGAAGCAATGTAAAAACAATGTCACTACTGATCCAAACATGATAAAGTTACATCAAAATCTTTTGATGCGAAAAGTGAACTAATATGGCATGTTCTGACATTCTTGAATGCTGCATCAGAGAAAATGACAAATTTATTTTTCTTTTAAAGACATGTTTTTTGGTCAAAAGTAGGCCATTTATATCTAATATCCTTTTTTCATCTCATTTATCAACCACATCAAAAGAGACAGGATCTAGATTCAGATGTGCTGGTAGTGAAAAGACACTAAATTAGGAGTAGTGACATAGCAAATAATACCAAACTAAGTTGCATTGATTCTTCACTATTGATGCCACACATGTGTCAGATTCTTTAAAAATACACTACTTTTGGCGAATTCAATACACACCCCCTGACATTTTCAAAGAGTCCGAGTAACATAAATACCCAATATCAACCAAAATATAGTGTTCTGAAGAACCAAACACAATATCCAAGCAAAAAAACAATTTTCAACTTGCTAAAGAAAGCCAAAAATATTTGTTGGAGACTAAATAAGTAAAGTTAGAAACTTGGATATATCTATCTATTAACTACCTCAAAAAATAGTGATTACCTTATCAAATGTAAAAAGCCTATGTATGTGCTTCCCAGCAATGTTTTGTGAAACAACTACTTCTCTTTGGTACTAATTTCAAGTCACCATTTGCGGAACATTATTCCCCACTTCATCCTCACTAAACGGCCTGTGATACATCAAACATTAACAAACAAACAAAAAACAAAACATTAACAAACATATTTATATAGTGCATGTCAAAATTTAAACACATCCCCAATTGTTCGATCAACAATCAAAGTGAAGGAGAAGAAAATTCCAAAATATATAAACTCAAAAATTTAGGTCAAAATTAACCTTAAAATCACCAATTAGAAGAAAACCCTAAATTTTCTCAAAAATTGAAGTGGTGGTCGGAGTAGTGCTGGCCGGAGAAACTTTACAATTATTTTTTGCAGTGGTATAATGATCGGGGCAGTGGTACGGTGGTCGGTTTGAGCTTGTGGTCGCCTTGAAATATTGATTTGAGCTGGTGGTATGGTGGGATTTTTACATAAATGAAGAAATCATTGGTAGTTTTACATGAATGGAGAAATAATGATTTGAGCCGTATGCAAAATAATTTTCATTGAGGCTTTCCTCAAGAGATTTATACCTTCCAGTTTGAGAGACTGTATGCGAGATGAGTTGATTATTTGGAGTCGGGCTCTATAATAGTTGCTGAGTATGAGGCACACTTCCATGCCCTATTCAGATATTTCTATGATAACATTTCCACTGAGTCTAAGAAGATTCAAAAGTTTGTAAATGGTTTGGATGTCTTTTTTTCCAGTTGGCTATTTCTCATATGGTTGTGCTTGGGACTTTGTTTTAGAGTATTATAGATCATGCTAAGATGACAGAGGATATTCTTCGAGTATCTCAGGGTGGCGCAAAGAAGGTGCATCATTTTGGTGTGTTCAGAGATCAGTCTCCCCATGGTAGAGATTTTAGAAGTTCTCGTGGATATCAAGGTAGGTTAGTTCAGGTAGTCTTACAGAGTTCTGGTGGTGGATATTTCGGTTCAGCAGTTCAGGGTGGTCATTCAGGCCCAGTTATACTTTCTCAAGTGGAGTCGGGTCGTAGAGGTTGCTTTATGTGAGATGAGGTTGGCCATTTGGCAAAGGACTGTCTCTGCTGTATGATTAAAGCTACTCCTATTACAACTATGAGAAGTAGAGGTTCTACCAAAGGTGCGGGGGGTAGAGGTAGTAGAGCCCACAGTGGTGGTCGTGGGTCTATTTAGATAGTTGGTGGTTGTGGTCAGTGTTATGCTAGACCCGCTATGCCAGAGATGGAGGCGTGTGATATCATGATCACAGGTATCATCCTCATTTATTTTAAATCTACATATGTGTTATTTGATCCTAGATCGACTTTTTCTATGTGTCTGCATATTATGCTTTGGGTTTTGATTCTGTTAGTGAGCCTCTTGCCATGCCTATTCGTGCATCTACCTCACTAGGTGATTATTTATTGGTGGATCGGGTGTACCGATCTTGTGTTATGACTTTTGCCAGGCATAATACATTGGTGGACTTATTTGTGTTAGATATGGTTGATTTTTATGTTATTTTGGGTATGGATTGGTTGAATTCTTATTATGTTGTCCTAGGTTGTTATGACAAGATCGTGAATTTAGCATTGCCGGATATGCCAAGGATAACTTAAAAGAGTGCGCTACATTCGGGTCCTAAGAGGATTATATCTTTTGTTCAAGCTCGCAAATTGATTGAGTGGGGATATTTATCTTATTTGGCTTATATTCATGATACTAGTGTTATTTCACCACCTTTATTAGATTCTGTCCATGTTGTCCGTGAGTTAATAGATGTGTTCCCAGCGGACTTGCCTGGTATGCCTCTAGATCGAGATATTGATTTTTCCATTGATGTTGAAGCAGACACCAATCCCATTTCTATTCCTCCTTATAGGATGGACCCAACGGAATTGAAGAAACTGAAGGATCAACTACAGGAGTTGTTGGAGAAACGATTTATCCGACCTACTATTTCACCTTGGAGTGCGCTGTCTTATTTGTGATGAAAAAAGATGGGTCTATGCGGATGTGTATTGATTATCGACAGTTGAATATGGTGATGGTTAAGAATAAGTATCCTCTTCCTCGCATTGATGATTTATTTGATCAGTTTTAGGGTGTTGCAATGTTTCAAAGATTGATTTGAGGTTCGTATATCACCAGTTAAGGATTAAAGCTTTGAATATTCCGAAGAAAGATTTTCAGACTCGATATGGTCATTATGAGTTCTTAGTCATGTCCTTTGGGTTGACCAATGCTCCTACCGTGTTCATGGAGTTGATGAACCGGGTGTTTTGATCGTATCTCGACTCCTTTGTTATTATATTTATAGATGATATCTTGGTGTATTCCAAGAGTGAGGCTGAGCATGAAAATCATTTGTGGATTGGGCTTCAGAGATTAAGAGATAAGAAGTTGTATGCCAAGTTCTCTAAGTGTGAGTTTTAGTTGGAGTCTGTTTCTTTCTTGGGTCATATGGTGACTAAGGAAGGTATTATTATTGATCTGACCAAGGTTGCAGTGATTCATGATTGGGCTAGACCTACTTCTCCCACTAAGATTTGGAGTTTTGTCAGCTTGGCCGGGTATTATCGGCGTGTTGTGGAGGGTTTCTCTTCTATTGCAGCTCCATTGACCAAGTTGACTCAGAATAAGATTTTCTTTCAGTGGTCTGATACTTGTGCGGTGAACTTTTAAACGATCAAGAATTTATTGACTTTAACTCCTATATTGGCTTTGCCCAAGGAGGGCGTAAGCCTTACCGTGTTTTGTGATGCTTCAGGTGTTGGATTGGGTGTTGTGTTGATGCAGATGGGTAAGGTGATTGCTTATGCGTCTCCTCAGTTGAAGCCTCATGAGACAAATTATTCTACCCATGATTTGGAGTTGTGCGTAGTGGTACTTGCCTTGAATTTATGGAGGCACTACTTATATGGAGTCCGTTGTGAGATCTTCTTAGATCATCATACCCTTCAGTACTTCTTCACCAAGTGAGATCTTAATATGAGGTAGTGTCGTTGGCTTGAGTAGCTTAAGAATTATGACTTGACCATTCTCTACCATTCGGGCAAGGCTAATGTGGTTGCGGATGCCTTGAGCCGGAAGTCGGCTAGTATGGGTAGCTTGGTGCATTTTTTGATACGGGAGAGTCCTTTATCCTTACATGTTTCATTTTTAGCTAACCAGATGGTTAGGGTTTATATTTTGACACCTAGGCATGTTTTGGCATTTATGGAGGCTAGATCATTTTTGATGGAGCAGATTCGAGCTCATCAGTTTGATGATGTTGGATTGAGGTTGATTCGATATAAGGTGTTAAGTGGGGAGGCTAAGGAAGCCTCACTTAATTCAGATGGAGTTTTACGGGTTGGAGGCCGAGTTTGTATGCCGAGAGTGGGTGACTAAATTAGGTTGATCTTGGAGGAGGCCTATTGTTTCAGATATTCCATCCATTCGGGTGTGACAAAGTTGTATCGTGGTTTGAGACAATACTACTAGTGGGGTGTATTGACATGTAATTTTGGTATGCTCTTTTTCTCTAAGTATTTTTTCAATGCTTCTTGGCCCTAAATAATTTTTCAAAAATGAATTCGTATTTTTCTTTCTATTTCTACGAATTTTAAAAAGAATAAAAAGAGGATTTATTTTCCCTATCATATTGTAAAGTATTTTAATTAAATGTTTTAAATTAATTATTTTAACATAAAAAATCACACAAAAATATTTTAATCATATTTGTATCTTTTTTAGCATCTTATTATATTCAGTCGATACTTTGCGATTACATATATATTCTTATATACATATACACACACTTATTAATATAATTTGCATATTCTCATTACATGTATATGTACATATATTTTGATTTGATTCTTAGATATAAATTATATATGCATATTTTTTTCAATATTACAAATATTAAATTATAAAATTATTAAATAGGACACATATACAAATTATGTCTGTAACTTATATACGTACATACCAAAAAAATTTTAAGATAGAGAAAAGCATTGATAAAATTAATTTTTGAAAAAGTGAGTATTTGGGCCAACAATAACTCAATTTTAATTTTTATTTATCCGAACCCAACTCTCATTTATAAACTTCAGCCAAGAAGACCAAAAATTGGCCCAAAATCCAGTCCAATATACATGTTCACTTCATCAATCCACTCCGCATTATATCTACCAATTGTGTGTTGCCACATCGATAAAAGAAACACAAATTCATCCAACAAATTAATTCGATTCATTAATTTATTTTTAATCCACAGATCCAAATTTTTCAACTTATATATATATATATATATATATATATATATATATATATATATTATATTTAATTATTTCTTATTTTAAAATTAAATCCAAACTGTCTGATCAAATGATGAATAGTTTGGATCTTATTCAATTTTTCAGCTCCCAAGACATGTTTCCTCTTCGCAAAAGAAAAGAGAATCCACGCGTATTACTTTTCCCTAAAAGAATGATGGGTCACCATTATTTTTCCACAATCAGCTCCCAACCACCGACCTTCTCTCTTTCTCTCCCCCTCACACCTCGTCTGCCGCCACCCAAACTGGAATGCCATAGCTGCCGTCTGGCACCCCCCTATGCAAGAATCTCCTTTTTTTCGTCATGACAAGCTCATTAACCAAAAAGTCAAAAAATAATAGACCCCAAAAGGTGTTAGTATCGATCTTTGATGTTGAATCTACAATTAATGGCTTTGAAGGAGATTGATAATTCAAACTTTGAATCTTTTTCTTCCCGTTTTTATATTAAGGTTTCAATTCGGACTTTTAAGTCCGGATAGGCAGCTATAAATTGTAATCTCCCCATTCTATAGCGGACGGAGGAAAAGGAACGAATAATAAAGAGATAAAAAGAAAAGAGTGACGAAGGGTTGGGGAAGAAAATAGAGGGACAGAAACGGAGGACTTGAAAGTGAAAAAATTGAAGACGAAAAAGGAAGATGAGTGAAAGGGGAGTTTTGGGGGAAGAAGTAACAATCAAAAAAAAGAAAAATTTACAAAACTACAAGTTTCTATTTTGTTGTTCTTTGCCTAAAGTCAAGTTCTTCGATTTCGGGTTTTGGGTCCCAAAAACTTGATGTTGGAGCCCTTGTTTGCTGCCCAACACAAGGTACAAATTCACCTTTGTCTTTCCAATTTCATTTTCCTTCATCTCATTCTGATTCGGTGCGTTGAATACACGATTTTATTTTAAATTTTATTGTTGTTGCTTTTCATTAATTTTGCGGACATATATATACAAACACACACTGGATTCTAGAAAGTCTTTTTGTGTGTGAACTGAAAGTCTTTTGGGTGTTGAAATATATGGATACACGCGTTTACCTTATTTTAGTATCATTGCTTGTTATGATCCTTCTGGAATTTTGCCGACGAATATCACTTGAATATGAAATTTCATATTGCGTGTATATGGGCCTGTAAGTATGCGAATAGGTTGTCTTGAATTAATAGAATTTCAGGTTTTGTTGTTGATTCTAAGAAAATGAAGTCATATGTAATCCCGATCAAGTTTGTGCTCTCGTTATTGATTCTAAAAACGAGTTCGTATGTGATTTTTGATTAAATTATGTTGTTTTGATTCTAAAAAACTGATTCGTAGGTAAAGTTTCAAATCTAATTTTGATTTTTTTAAATATCTTTATTTTGAGGGCGCCCCTGTTTCTACTTTTAAATTTCGGTTTGCGCAAGAAAAATGTTCCTTATTTTGAATTGCTCAAGTATTTACAAGTAGCTTTCAATATAAGTTTTTATTTCAAACCAAAAGATTATTTAAGAACACTGTAGTAGTGTTGGAACCTTTGAATTAGTTGCGTTTGCATATTTATCTCATTTGCAAAACTTACTTTTGAAGTAAAACCTTTCTTGCTGTAACACCCTGAGAGTACACCCTGGGCGTCACACGGTGCTTACAGTCCCAAGGGACGATAAGCTAACCCATGAATGATATCTACTGTGAGCGCTGAATAATAATACTGAAATAAATGCAGAAAATAGGCTTAAATGCCACTGATAAAAATAACATCTGTTAAAAACATCTGTGAACTCAATACTTTTTGAACTGGACTAGTTTGAAAAGCCTCTAACTGAACTGTCTGAAAGTGGTGTTGATGGGACAAGCCCCCAACTAACTCAAACTACTGAACCACTGATAAATTGAAATAATGAAATAAAAGCACATCCTCGATAGATGAGGACTCACATATAAATATATGATAGCTGACTGGATCAGCCTAAGTGCGGTCGAGAGCCTGAACGTCCGAACCTATGATATGAGAAATCATAGCGCAACTAAGAGTTTGCGGTCAGTACATGGAATATACTGGCATGCTTGATGAGGTAAGGCTGAATGCAAGGGTTCACATACATAAACAATAACTGACTAAATGATATTGAGTAACTAAATACGAGAGTACATGGATAACTGAAACTACTAAAATCATGAGTATACAATACTGTACATATACATATAGACTGTAACTGAGTTTTTCTGAAGCTAAGTACTGAGTTCTGATAACTGAGTAACTAATATCTGAAGTTAGTGATAACGGAATTACTGATACTGAGTGACTGTGTCTGACTGTTTTGATTTTGTAGAACTGAATTGAATTCTAAACTGAGACTGACACTGAGACTGTATGAGGGAATCATCTAACTGACATTCCCCAAATAAGATAAGATAACTGAGCCGGGGTCCAATCTATAACCCCAATTGAAAGGTTGCTAATACCATGCCACAGGTACTAACAACTGCTGTGGAGTCAGTCCTAACTAACGGGTGACCCCTATGATCAGTCCTAAACTAGCAAACGATCCCTGAGTATGTCCGTTTTATCTAATGGGTGACATCTCATAACCTATGCTGGCTACGTAGTTCTATAACTTAGGGATTGTTTCTAGGGACCCAGTCTTAGCTAACAGGTGAGACCCTATCCCTAGGCTCACTTGGTGCTGAATTCTACTCCCAACTGAAAGACACTGAACTGAGTATATTGAACTGGACTGGACTGAATACTGAGTTTACTGAGTTTTCCTGAGTTTTGTAATTGACTGAGAGTTATACGGATCGTGACATAACTGAGATTCTGTAACTGACACTGGCTCTAGGTACACAACTAAATTATAGGGTATTAAATACCTCCAAGACTCGATAGCATGAAAAGTAAAGCATCACATGATCTTGTAAAGCATAACAATGTACATATGTTCATATTTCATCTATAGAGACATTTTATCACACACTTGTAGGGCATAAGCTTGTACATATACTAACATGTCATGATTTCATCACTTTATTCACATGGACATTCTATAAAACACTTGGGGAAAACAACTTAGTGCCCATAATCATGGATAGCATATAAACGTAGCAACTACAATGCCCAAACATACAACTTTATGGGTTTATTATGCAATTCATATAATTCCCCATAAATAATAATCTAATTTCATGAATCTTATAATAGTCATGGATTAAAACCCAATTAACATCATAGACACATTTATCTCTTTGTAAATTCAGGAGTTTATCAAAATAATCACATATTGATCACACATGCTATTCAATTCCATTAAACTTGCACTTAAATCATGGATTTAAACCCAACTAATAGCATGAATATAAATTCAATCTAATTCAAACATAGAAATCATGAATCTGAGATCTTGTATGTTTAAAAAGGGTTCTTGGACTTCATGGGTGAATGAAACCCATGAATGAACACCTAACATACCTGAGAGGATTAATCCTTGAAGGTTCATGGTAAAATTCTTGAGGATTGACCTTGATTCTTGAAGTTAGGGTTTTTGCCTCTCGAGAGAGAATGTTTTAAATCTTGAGAAAATGAGTGAATAATGAAATATTAGGTCATTTAGGGGTCATTTGGTTTGAGGTGTTGAAGCAAATAATCTCGGGATAAAATAATAATTCCCAGATAAAAATTTCTATTGCATGTTTGGTTGGCAATATTTGGGATAACTTATCCCGAGACTAATAAATAGTCCCGGGATTAGTTATCCACTCAATTGGTGGGATAACAATCCCACCATAATTTATCCTTGGGATAAATGTATGAAAGGACAAAAATACCCTCAAACTCTATTAATTTTATTTCTCTCACACACACACATATATATATATATTCATAAATAATAAATTATGTTTAATTAATGTATAATATATTCATAAATAAATTATATATATATAATAATAATTAACGTAAACTGGTAAACTGTATAATAATTATGCTTTGAACGTATAATATATATTATGAACAGTATAACATATTATGAACATAAATATATATTATGAATAACGCATAATATAATCATAAATATATATAAATTATATATTCATAAATTATGTTTAATTAACGTATAATTTATTAATTAATTATGAATATAATATATTATGTAATATTTAACATAATTATGTAATATATAACGTAATATATAACATATAATATCATGAATATATTATGAATATATGTATGTTAATTATGTTTAATTATATATATATATTATGTTAATATATTTAATTATAATATATTATGTTTTATTATATATAATTTAATTATACATAACATAATATATAACGTAATATATTCTCTCTCACACATAAATTATGTTTAATTAACGTATAATATATTCATAAATAAATAAATTTTGAACAATTTACCATTCAAAATGGTTGTAAAATATATAAATTACGTTTATTTATATATTTTAATTTCTCTAAAAAATAATAAATTTTTTTAAGAATGAATATTTAAAGATTAAAAAGAAATATATATATATATATATATATAAAGTTAAATAAGATGGAGGGTATTTTGATAATCAATCAATTTATTCCTAGAAATTATACCATGCATATTACTTTGAGTACAACAAACCAAACACTCAATAAAAATTAATCCCAGCATAACTAATCTCAATATAACTTATCCCATTATAACTTATCCCAGTATAACTAATCCCAATATAACTTGTTTTTAAACCAAATGACCCCTTAGGGTATTAATCTCGTGTTTAGGCTGATTAGGGGTTTTGAGAATTGACCAAACAACCCCTGAAATTAAATAATGAAAGCTGGGAATCCCGATTTTTCACTCCGGCATCGCGTCGGCTAGAGCTGTGCAAAAGTCGAACTGATCGATAAATCGAACCAATAAAAATGATATTGGGTTATTGGTATTGGGTTGTTATTGGTTTTATAAAAAATTTTATTGGGTTATCAGTTCGGTATTGATTTAGGCCTATTGCGTTATCGGTTTAACTGATAACCCAATAAGAATACACTAAAATTACTATTTTACCATTATTTATTTATTTTATATAAATATTTATATTATTTATATATATTAATATTTTATATGATATTCTAGTATAGTGAGAAAATATTCATAAAGTACTAAAAGCAGTCATACGGTCACAATTCACAAACAACTCACAAAAGTTAAACAACTAAAGAGTAAAGAGTAAAGGCGAAACGACGAGGTTAAGAGAAACCGACACTCCGGCGGTGGCAACGGCGAGGGTCAACGGACGGTGAGGATTTTATCAACGGTCACTAACTTGTGAGTAATTATTCAAACTCTTGTATCCTTTTGGCAATTAGAGGTAAATTTCAATTTCAATTTCAATATTGTTCAAGTTTCCCTTTAAGAATCTCTTAATCTTGGTTTACTTTGAAAGTATTTCATGATTTGTTTTCTAATTATTGTCTAAATTCTATTTTACAGTGACATACACATGGCTGAAAATACTACAACTGATGAGGCAGTGATTCTAGCCGATGAAAGCATTAATTCAAATATTTCACGTCAAAAACATAAACATTCTATCCAGACGAAGGTAAAGAGAGAAAGAAAAAAAGGTCTCATGCATGGAATCATTTTGGATCATTTATTGATGAAGAATAAAATAAGAAATCAAAGTGTAAGCATTGTGGTCAAGATTATTTTGCTGATTCAAGTAAAAATGGTACAACGGTAATGCTCACTCATTTGTTAACATGTTCAAAGATGCCTCGGAATCAAACTGCTGACAAAGATCAAACCCAACTAGGCTTTTAATTTGTTGAGGGCGGTGTTGCAGGTGATGTGGCTGTTGTTTCATGGAAATTTGAGCAAGAACAATGTAGGAGAGCTTTATGTCGCATGGTGATTGTGGATGAACTCCCTTTCAGGTTTGTTGACAAGGAAGGTTTTAGAAACTTTATGAAAGTAGTGCAACCTCATTTTAAGATTCCTTCTTGTACCACTGTGACACGTGAATGTTTTAAAATGTTTGATAAAGAGAAACAAAAATTGAAAAGGTCCTTTAGAGAAGCCCAACAAAGAGTCTGTCTTACCACTGATACTTGGACCTCTTTGCAGAGAATTAATTATATGTGCAACACTGTACATTGGATCGACAGTAAATGGATTATGCACAAGAGGATAATTAACTTTTGTCCAATTACTAGCCATAGAGGTAAAGACATGGCTAATGAGATTAGTAAGTGTTTACGTGATTGGGACATAGATAAAATTATTACCATCACAGTCGATAATTCTAGTTTGAATGATGTGACTGTGAAAGAGTTAGGTAAGATATTCACTAAATGGGGAACCATTTCATGAATGGAGAACACCTTCATGTAAGGTGTATGGCTCACATTATTAATCTTATAGTCCAAGATGGTTTGAAAGTAACTGGAGTGTCCATTGAAATGGTTAGAAAAGCAGTGAAATACATAAGGCAGTCCCCTGCAAGGTGTAAAAGGTTCCAAGAATGTTGTGAAGATCTTGATATCAATAGTAAAAAATCTTTATGTTTGGATGTTTCTATGAGGTGTAACTCCACATACTTGATATTGAATAGGGCGATTGAGTGTGAACATGGATTTTTGAGTTATGTTGATCGTGATATTGGCTTATCACAATACCTTCAGTTTGTTGAGGATGAAGAGAGAACAGTTGCCGATGCACTTTCGAGTGATGACTAGGACCATGTAAAGAAAATTACCAATTTTTTTCAATTTTTTTATGATCTAACCAAATAAGTATCTGGATACTCTATGTCACATCAAATTTACACTTTCTTAAAATTTGTGAGGTTTCTTGTTATTTGAAGCAGTTGATATCGAGTGATGATGATGATCTTTTGGGTAAAATTGCATCTTATATAAAATAAAAGTTTGATAAGTATTGGGGTAGTCCAAAGAAAATGAATAAGATGATTTTTATTTCTTATGTTCTGAATCCTCGACACAAGTTTGTTTCGGTTGGTTTTGCTCTTCAAATGATGTTTGGAAAAGAAAAAGGACTAATTTTAGAGAGTGGGGTGAAAGACTACTTGAATTTTATGTATGGTGAGTATGTAAAGTCTTTTTTCAAAAGATAAAGATAGTCAACATTCTTCATCTTCATCAAGCTCTTTATTTGAAAATTCTAGTTCACTGCCTTCGAGTTCAGGTAGTACTGTTCAATCGATAGGGTGTTTAGGGTCATTCATGGATGATCTAATGAAACATAAAGCTGGAAATACAGCAATGGTTAAAACATAATTGGAAAAGTATCTTGATGAAGCAAATGAAGGTAAAACCAAGAAATTCAACATCTTGTCTTGGTGGAAAATACATTCACCCAAATTTCCCATTCTTGCTGAGATGGTTCGGGACGTGTTAGCTATTCCCATTTCAAGCGTGGAATCTGAGTGTGTGTTTAGTACCAGTGGACGTATGATGGATTCATTTAGGAGTTTATTAACTCCTAAATTGGTGCAAACTCTAGTGTGCATTCAACATTGGATTCGGAGTGAATCACAACCTGTTAGTATTGAGGAAGATATAGATGTCCTCAAAAAGCTTGAACGAGGTAAAAATATTCTAATTGTATTAGTTTTGTATTTTTATTGTAAATAATCGTTAACAGTTTCGTGATTTATTAATATAATTTCTCTGTAGAATTGGCTAATACTAGCATTCTTGATGATTGACGTGGAGTTGAAGTTCTTCTTTTTTTGCACTTGAATCTGGGCATCTGTTAAGCCGCATATCCTAGCTATAATTTGTTATAAGTCATATATTTTCTTAAAATTAGTCACTGAATATAGTGAATAGTCTAGCACCTATGTAAGTGTAATATTTATTAAACGAGAAAACATTCTTGAAGCAAAGGAGTCCCTGGCTATATTAACCAAGTAAATCATTTGTTTTATGCAATTTCTGAAGCATTCATATCTTAAAAGAGATAGGTTGAAAGATTATACAGAGATGGAGTTCTTGAATTATGAATTCTCATTGAAGCCTTTACTTCTACTAAATCCTATGCTATCTTTCTTCATATGACCCATTTCTGTTTCCATTTCCCTCGTCTGACCGTCTTCGCTATTTGATCCAGATGAGTTCAGTCCATATTCACTCATTGGATTACTGTACTGATCACTGCTGCTATATTCTTGACTTGTCGCTAGTGCCATCTTCCTGAATTTCTTCATGTCTTCATTGTATTGAAGTGTATCATAATCTGTACTTATATATGAGCTGCATAGTGTGTTGTGTCTAGGTTTAATCCCTTCATTAAGGTTTGATAACGAGATATCTCCTTCCAAAGCTCAGAGAACCTGCTCAATTATACTGTATAAATTTAGGCTAGAGGATATTATATTTAAGTTTGCAATCTATATCTTGACTAGAGCATTAAACGTAGTATTATTTAGTTTTGATTAGTCGAGAACAGTAACGGAGGAAAGTTTTGTGTATGTGGAACTTCAAAGCATCATTTTAAGTATTTCTCAAATGTACAATGTTGCAGCTTGTATACTAGTATTGCTCCTGTAGTTTATTGTTCTTTTACTATCTGATGTTTCTTGTATGATTGTCGTATTATTTTGTTGTAGTCACTACTATGTATGCTTTATGATGTTTTCACTTCCATTTATACTCTTCCTGGGCTGCTTTGGACTGTTTTTTGAGCAGAGGGATAGTCTATCGAGAACACTTGAGGTAAGGGTAAGGTTTGCAAATTCTCTACTCTTCCCCGACCTCATTTTGTTGGACTATACTATGTATGTTGTTGTATAAGGTTGCAGCTCATAGTAACTTGAACTTCCTCAACACTTGCTATGTGTCTATCCACTACGACTAAAATAATCTTTAATACGATATAGAACTTTACCTGTGTCATTCGTGGTCGACGCTTTGCTGAATTACGCACACAAGCAGCACAACAAGCAACCATGCGAGCCATCTCAACTAGTATGACACTAGACAAGTTGTTCCTGGAGATCTTTAAAGTTATTAGATTATAAGAAAGGACCCATTGTGACGATAACTCGCCGTATAGTTTATTGTGACTCAATTCCATGTAAATTAGACTTGGATAGACACCAAAAGCTTCTGATATGTTGCTAGATAATTGGTTATCATCAAGCTTAACTCTAGATAGTGTAGAACAATTTCTCAAGGTTCTAGGGATATTACCAATAAAATTATTATCATATACTATGAATTTAGTAAGTGATCCACCAAGGCACATATTTTGTGGCAAGTAACCAGAAAGATTATTCTTTGCTACTTGAAAAGAGTATATTTATACATAGTATGTTTGCATATGCATACAGTTGCTTCACTTTCATCATCAGGTTATGACTGAATTGTAATGTGTTATGTGCTATGTTGTAGGTGTATGTGTTTTGGCAAGATTTGGATATTTTCAAAAACTTGAAGCGTTTGAAGATTTTTGGCGAGATTTGGATATTTTCAAAAGCTTGAAGTGTTTGAAGAGTTTTGGGAAGATCTGAATATTTTGAAAAGATTGAAGAACTAGGATTCTATTTTTTAACTAACGTTCAATTCAAGTTTGAAGATTTCTGTAAACTAAAACTCATTATGCAGGATCTGGCGGCAACTAAGATTTTGTTGTTTTATGTTGGTTTTTACTGTTTCTATTTTATAAGTATTTTTCTTATTGGTTAAACTGAAAACCAAACCATTAAGAATAAAAAACCGATAAACCAAAAATCGATAAAAAATATCTTATTGGTTGGTTATTAGTTTTACATATTTGAAAATCGAAAATCGATAAACCGAACCAATAACATACAAAACTAAACCAAACCGACCGATGCACACCCCTAGCAACGTCTCACTAGAAATTGGAAAACTAGGAACTGGCTGATGGTGCGACGCGATGCCATTATGGTGCCTCACTGTATGTGAAATTGGCCTTGGCACGATGCACCATTGTCGCGGAGCAACACTAGAAAAGTGACAATTAGGAAATTGGCTAGTGGTGCGATGCGGTGGTATCGCGTTAGCTCACAGGAAAATGACAATTGCCATTTAGACATACTCTATAACGTGCTACTGGCCTAAATGACGGTGTTTAATGACTTAAACTTAAAATAGCCATAACTTCTTACTCGGTTATCGGATTTAGGCAAATTTTATATCGTTGGAAAGCCAATTCAATTTCCTGCACAATGGCAGACTCTACACTAAAAAATATTGAGTGTTTTAAAAATTTCATTTGGGATTACTCATGTTCTATGACTTAAATTAAGCTAGGAAAATATAGGGTATTACTATATCTCCCCCTTGGGAACATTCATCCTCTAATGTGGCTAATGAAGCTGATAAACACTAATAGACTGAGTTTACATACTGAATATGTACACTGAAACATAACTGAACTACTGACAGGCTGAGTTCTCCTACTAAACATGCATATCTGATGCACGATTACATGACTGAACTGATTCATGAGCGCATGAATGAATATTTAACGTTAAAGGATACCAAGTTTATAACTATAACTAGACATAGAACTGAGTAAAACTTAGGATGACTGTCACTTTATGCTAAGAATATTGGCTAACCTGAGATCATTTACTGAACATGCATGAATGGGAACATGAGAACATTACTGAGTTTGTAACATGATACGTGGACTGACAATCATGAATTGAACTAGTTTCCTTGAATACATGACATGACTTGGGAATGGTCATACGACTGACATTGGAATAAGATAGTCAAATTATGAGTATCCACTACTCCAAACTGGATATCATTGCATGAAGAGAAATTGGAAGGTTTAGGACATGAAAGATCGGGGACCATAGTGCATCTCCTTCTTGGGACACTATGTCCCTCGTAGAAGCTGACTTGACTAAGATACTAAGGAAAACTGAGACGATGCACGGGGCACCTATAAACTGATTTGTGACTGAATATCTAGGATCTGAAACTGAGGCATGATACATGAACTGGGCTGAACTCGTAACTACTAGGATGCTCTATCTTGGAACAGTCATATTCACAAAACTTTGGATAGTACGACTGGGTGGAAATATAGGGAAACCGTATGAACTTGTCTGCCTGACTGCTAAATTGAATTCCTAGCTTTACAAACTAACTCATGCTGAAAACTTATACTCATCGGGAGCATTCCTTGACACTCTTTGTATAAATTTCTACTGACTTTAGGGACCAAGGAAATCCTAGCATGGTCTGAGTAATACATTTGAATAAGAAATCACAACATGGCCCCAATTTTGTAATATGGAGCAAGGTCTACTAAACGTCATCTAAGATAGAGTTTTTAAGACTCATGCATTGAAAATACTAACTTGACATCCTAGCCACATTTCTCAACTACTCTAAACTGAACTGTCACCACTTTACTCTAAAGTCTGGGGTAGACACTGAGGAGGGCTCTGCTAATATTTTGGGTCTTACACCAAAGTTGACGGCTATATAAGGGTTACAAAGAAAGTAAAGCCTCAGGATCTAACAAGGAATAAAAATAAAGATGAAAGACTCATAACATACCCATAACTATATCAGGAAAACTTTCCTAATTATGGCGAGATTGGAGTGCATAAAATCTGTTCCAGCATTGGCCACTAGTGGTACCGAAAGTGGCACCCCACTCAGTCGGGCGATCGGATGGGACTGGAGTATGGTTGAACTGACCCTGTTGATGCAAATATTTTCACCACTAAGCTAATACTATACACTTCCACATCCTGTGGTCTGGCTTACCACATCCAAAACACACATCCCTGCCTGTTGTACACACATCTAGGTGATTTCTACCATATTTTTTGTATAGCAAATGGGTACGACCACTGCTCACACTACCCTGGGTTTTAGAGCCTAGCGCCCTATCATAACTGTCATTCTTGAACTTTGGTACTGGCACACTAGCTGAGGATGAAGTCGGAACTGAAGATTTTGAATAAAAATGGGAATGATTTTTGCCCTCTGACTTAGGCTGATTGAAATTAAAACTACCTGTTCTAGCTCTCTTGTTCTCTCTCTCCTTCTTCTTAAGATTCTGCTCCTCAATCTGTTGAGCATGGACCATAATCCTAGATATGTCCATCTTCTTGATTAGCATCGCTGTTCTACACTCCTTAACCACGCTATCTGACACCCCAAATATGAACTTGATTATTTCGGACTTATTGTCTGCTACTACATGGGGAACATACCTGGATAACTGAGTAAACTTGAGGAAATACTCTTTCACACTCATACTGCCTTGCTTGAGATTGATGAACTCTAACACCTTGGATTCTCTCAACTCTAAGGGAAAACATCTGTCTAGGAAAGCAGTAGCAAACTCTTTCCACTTTACAGGTTTCATTACTTAAACCACGTATGAGCTACATCTTGTAGCTGATAGACAACTAACTCAGCACTCTTACTGGAAGTCACTCCCATGATATCTGTAACTTTCTAAAGTTTATTGAGGAACTCTTGTGGGTCCTCTTCAGACTTAGATTCAGATAAAAGGGGAGGATTCATTAGGGTAAAGTCCCAAATCCTGGCTGCAGTAGTATTGGCCACTGGGTTAGACTGAACAGCAGCTGGATGTTTATTCTGAGCTGCTATGGAGTTGGCTAAAGTAATGAATGCAGCTCTGAATTCTGCATAAGAGACATGCTTGTCCATGGGATCTGCCTGAACGAGCCGAGGTGCTGACTGATTTTCAGTTCTTCTTTCGTTAGTCCTTTTGGGAGGCATGTTCTATAAACAAAAGGGAGAAACGGATTAAACTAAGATTTTAACTTGAGCTCATTCTCACTCGTATGACATGAATACTGAAAGAAGGGAAACATATCCTAAATATCTCATAGTCTCCTGTCCGCAAGTGTGGCGTGCTACTCACCCATGAATAAGACTCTATTAGATGTGGCTTTCAAACTTCTTAAGACACTGTTGAACCTTAGGCTTTGATACCAAGTTTGTAATACCCCGAGAGTACACCCTGGGTATCACACAGTGCTTACAGTCCCAAGAGACCATAAGCTAACCCATGACTGATATCTACTATGAGCACTGAAGAATAATACTTAAATAAATGCAAAAAAGAGGTTGAAATACCATAACGTTCAAAATCTGTAATACTAATAAATATAATATCTATTAAAAACTTCTGAAAACTCAACACTGTCTAAACTAGTCTAGTCTGAAAAGCCTCTAATTGAACTGTCTGAAAGTGGAGTTGATGGGATAATCCCCCAAGTAACTCCAACTACTGAGCCACTGATAAACTAAAATACTGAAATAAAAGCACATCCTTCATAGATGAGGACTCACTACTAAATTATGACTGCTGACTAAAAATGCCTGAGTACGGTTGGGATCCTGAGCATCTGAACCTATGATATGAGATATCATAGCACAAAAAAAGAGTATGCGGTCAGTACTTGGAATGTACTGGTATGCTAGATGAGGTAAGGCTAAATGCAAGGGTTCGTATGCATGAACAATAACTGACTAAATGATATTGACTAATTGAATACAAGAGTACATGGATAACTGAAACTACTGAAATCACTGAGTATGAAATGGTGTACATATACGTATAGACTGTAACTGAGCTTTTTCTGAAGCTAAGTACTGAGTTCTTATAACTAAGTAACTAATATCTGAAGTTACTGATAACTAAATTACTGAACTGAGTGACTATGTCTGACAGTTCTGATTTTGTAGAACTGAATTGAATTCTAAACTGAGAATGAGACTGAGACTGTAGAAGGTAATCATCTAACCGACATTCCCCAAATAAGATAAGATAATTGAGATGGGGTCCAATATATAACCCCAATTGGAAGGGTGTTAATACAATGCCACGGGTACTAACAACTGCTGTGGAGTCAGTCCTAACAAACGGGTGACCCCTGAGATCAGTCCTAAACTAGTGGGTGATCCCTGAGTATGTCAGTCCTATCTAACGGGTGACATATCATAACCTACGCTGGCTACGTAGTTCTAGAACTTAGGGATTGCATCTAGGGACCCATTCCTAGCTAACGGGTGAGGCCCCATCCCCAGGCTTACTTGGTACTGAATCCTACTACCAACTAAAAGACACTGAACTGAGTATACTGAACTAGGCTGGACTGAATACTGAGTTTACTGAGTTTTCCTATGTTTTATAACTGACTGAGAGTTCTATGGATTGTGACATGACTGAGATTCTGTAACTGATACTATCTCTAGGTACACAACTAAATTATTGGGTATTAAATACCCAGGACTCGATAGCATAAAAAGTAAATCATCACATTATCTTGCAAAGCATAACAATGTACACATGTTCATATTTCATCTATAGAGATGTTTTATCAAACACTTGTAGGGCATAAACTTGTACATATACTAACATGTCATGATTTCATCACTTTATTCACATGGACATTCTATCAAACACTTGGGGAACACAACTTAGTGCACATAATCATGGATAATATATAAACATGGCAACTACAATGCGAAACTTATAACTTCATGGGTTTATCATGCAATTCATATAATTCCCCATAAAATACTAATCTAATTTCATAAATATTATAATAGTCATGGATTAAAACCCAATTAACATCATAGACATATTAATCACTTTATAAATTTAAGAGTTTATTAAGATAATCACATATTCACCACACATGCTATTCAATTACATAAAACTTGCACCTAAATTATAGATTAAAACCCAACTAATATCATCAATATGAATTCAGACTAATTCAAACATGAAAATCATGAATCCGAGATCTTGTATGTTTAAAAAAGGTTCTTGAACTTCATGGGTGAATGGAACCCATGAATGAACACCTAACATACCTGAGAGGATTAATCCTTGAAGGTTCTTAGTAAAATTCTTAAGGATTGACCTTGATTCTTGAAGTTAGGATTTTTGCCTCTTGAGAGAGAATGTTTTAAATCTTGAGAAAAGTGAGTAAATAATGAAATAGTAGGACATTTAGGGTATTAATCTCGTGTTTAGGCTGATTAGGGGCTTTGAGAATTGACCAAACAGCCCCTGAAATTAAATAACGGAAGCTGGGAATCTGAATTTTTCACCCCGACGTTATGTAATATAATCATGCCGGCTCATTGAAAAGTGGACAACTGAGAAGTGGGCTGATGGCGTGATGTAGTGCCATCGCGACACCTCACTGGATGGGAAACTGGGCCTTGGCGCGACGCGCCATTGTCGTGGAGCAACACTAGAAAAGTGATAATTAGAAAATTAACTGGTGGCACGATGCAGTGGTATCGTGTCAGCTCACTGGAAAATGACAATTTCCATTTAGACATACTCCGCGACGCGCTACTGGCCTGAATGATGGTGTTTAACTACTAAAACTTAAAATAGCCATAACTTCTTACCCTGTTATCGGATTTAGGAGAATTTTATATTGTTGGAAAGATAATTTAATTTTCTACATAATGGCAGACTCTACAGTTAAAAATACTGAGTGTTTCAAAAATTTCATATGGAATTACTCATTTACGAAGACTTAAATTAAGCTAGGGAAATATGAAGTATTACACTTGCCTTAAGCGAAGATGTGAATATATGTTTATTACTGTAGTAGAACTTTTAATTAGTATTTATTTTAATTAATTGGTTATTGGTTAAATTGATTAGAGAATGTAGTTTACTTCAATGCTACATTCTTGACTTCTTGAAGTCTTTGGCGCATGTATATGTAGAATAGTGGATCTTAAAGACAAAGTTACATATGCCAAAATTTAATTCTGTATATTGATTGCATTTTGGGTGTGAATGTAACTTTTTTTTCTAGCAATAAAATGACATATTGGTGGGGTGAATTTGTTGGTGTAAGTTTGGCTACTTGTCATATTTTTGTCAGAATCTTGGCACTTTGGTTTATTAATCAACCTATATTTTGCTCTTACCTTTAGGATTTGTTTAAAAATTTAATGCGTTGATGTCATTGGAAAACATGGTTCAACAATTTAGGTACAAATTGTGTTATTTTACTTGGGACCCATGATGTAGAATCTCCTTACGGCTGTTAAGGAATGTTGTATGCGGTGTGCGAATTCTTGTAGCAGAATGCTTTATTTTCTAAAAAATAATTGCATAAATGTGTTATTTCTATTTCCATGCTTTGTTTATTTGTTTGGAATTTGGACAATGTCTAATTGTATTTTACTCTTTCTTTTACATGAACACTCGGTATTCGGGTTTTAACTGAAACTCCATTTCGACCCAACTATCAGGTCGACGCTACTAGGATCGCTGATCTTCAGGATTGGATAAACTTAAAAACTCAAGCTCTGTTAGGAGTCTAGTATCTCTTAGTCTCTTCTCTTTATTTAATGTTCATGCTATGCTGTTATTTTTGTTAAGACTTGAAATGATAATTAGTTATTATTGGTTATTAAAATTTTATTGCTTGTTGTATTTATATTTCTTTAGAATTTGTAGTTTTTTTCTAAATAAATTAGCGTTCTCACTGTTCGCAATTACCACAGACTAGTTAAATGTTTTTTCTTAAAAAAAGGCTTTAGCAACTTTGATATTCGGCTAACTTCTCATGAATAATTATTTGCCTAAAAAATATTTCTATAAAATGAAAAATATCGCAATCTTAACTTTTCTCAAAACAAAGAGAATATTAATATGATCGCACAAATAGATAAACACTTGTATTTTTTAAGGAAACTATTTGTCAACTCCAACTCGTTTGAGTAAATTAAATTATATCAACACTTTACCAAACTTTAGTTCTCTGTTTTACACTAGTTTCAAATATCTAGGCTTTAAAAAATCCAAACAAAATAAAAAACACGAGTTACATGTAAACATATTATTTCATATATGAAATATCGCTAGCTTTACTTCTTTTTCCTTAAAACTAAAATTATTACTATTATTATTATTATTGTTGTTTTTGTTGTTGTTATTATCATTGTTATTGTCGTTGTTGTCGTTATTATTGTTGTTGTTCTTATCGTTATTGTTGTTGTTGTTATTGTCGTTGTAGTTGTTGTTGTTGTTTTTGTTGTTGTTGTTGTTGTTCTTGTTGTTGTTGTCATTATTCTTGTTGTTATAGTTGTTGTTGTTGTCATTGTTGTTGTTGTTGTTGTTGTTGTTCTTATTGTTGTTCTTGTTGTTGTTATTCTTTTTGTTGTTATTGCCGTTATTGTTGTTGTTGTTGTTGTTCTTGTTGTTTTTGTTGCTCTTGTTGTTGTAGTTCTTGTCGTTATTGTTGTTGTTATTATCGTTGTAGTTGTTGTTGTTGTTTTTGTTTTTATTGTTGTTGTTGTTGTTCTTGTTGTTGTCGTTGTTATTGTTGTTCTTGTGGTTGTTTTTTTTTGTCATTATCGTTGTTGTTGTTGTTGTTTTGTTGTTGTGGTCGTTGTTGTTGTTCTTATTGTTATTCTTGTTATTGTTGTTCTTGTCGTTGTTTTTGTTATTATTGTTCTTATTGTTGTTGTTGTTCTTATTATTGTTGTTGTTTTTATGGTTGTGGTTGTTATTATTCTTGTTGTTCTTGTTGTCGTTGTTGTTGTTGTTTCTATTACCTTTAGTTTATCTACTTTAGCTACTACTTAAAATACTGACCAATAAATGAATAATCACAGGATTTTTTATATTTCAAAAATGTGCTAGTCTATTTTACTCAAAATTAATGCGTTAACGTAGTTTTATATACTTTATTTATTTATTTTTTGAGGAACGCATTTTGTATAACTTTGCTTTTGAAATGAATAATTTTTTACGTGCACATAATGATTTATAAACAAATTAATTTTACACACCTTAAAATGATATTTTCTTTTAAAATATTTCTTTACACACTTAACTTTATATTCTTGGAAAAACTATAAAACTTTAAATTTTTAGTGTAACAAAATACTAATGATACCTTTTATGCCTCACTTACAATTTTTTTTTTTTTTTTTAAAATATGCATGTGCATTTGGATAATAAATTATGTTGTCTTTCATATATCGTACGAATGTATTTATGTACCTTATGTGTTTTCTTTAAACTTGATAAACACATGTGTAGTTACCATCATTTTCGGCAAATAATAAAGTAAATATTTTTCAATATTTTCCTAAACTGAGTCTAAGGACTATCTTCGGATAGACTCTGAGAGGTGCCTAACACCTTCCTCTCGAGTAACCAAAACCTTACTCAAAATCACAAAATATTTTTCGATAGACCAAAATAGAATTTTACATAAAAAATATTTTTCCTAATTTTCCTAAAAAGTTAGGCGGCGACTCTAAAAAATGCTTTTCAAAACCCAAGAGTCCCGACAAGCCACCACATGTTGTGTGCTATTTTGATCGGTTCAAAATAGCGCGCGACAGCGTGGTGACTCTGTTGGGGACGTAATGTACTTAAGTTTTTTACCTTAACATACTTTGTTTAGGATTTCCTTGCTTTTATTGTGTTATTTGCTTTATATGTATTTATATCATGCTTTGTGTGAAAGGATGTAAGCCAAATCCAAACTTGCGTTCCCCATTTGTTTAAACAACACTACTTGTTACTACTTTATCACTTGTATTTTTCTATCAAGTCTTTAGCCGAACACAATTCACACAATGTTGTTCACGCGGGGGATGTCTTATAGTCCTCCAAACCTTCTTTGGATTCTTTAGTTTTAGAGTTGGTGCAATTAGGTTAGTGCGCCTTCTCGCAGCTATTCAATCATAGTCTCAAACATTTAGGAAAAAATCTTACTCTAGAAATAAGTCATATTGCAAACACCTTAGGTGGGACGGTCCAAGACATCATTATCGCGATCAGGAAACCATCCCTTTGTCAAAGGTTACAAACCCGTCGACATATTTTTATGTAAAGATTGGTGTGAACGGTCCAAACTAAAACGCATAATGGATTTGGGGTAAATGACTTACCATACCCTTTTTTTCTTTTCATATGAATATTAATTCAAATTTGCTAAACATCCAAAAGGTCATCTTTGCCCTTGATAGCCTACAAAACTGGTGGAGAAATATTCGTGTGGCGCATGGTTCGGAGGTTCGGGAACACTTGGGGGATTTGTTATCACCAATGAGGGTTCGAGCTAATAAAACCTTCATTTTACTATTGATGATATTTTGGGACCCCACTACGGTGACCTTTAGGTTTTTGTATTTCGAGATCACCATTACCTTGGACAAAGTTAGTAGCTTCGTTGAGCTGCCGTTTGGAGGGAGGCTCCCGGTACTCCCATTACCTATAAGGAAGGAGGATTTCTTGAGGCTTTTAAGATTGGATATCTTTTAATTACTCAGGAACATGGAGGAAGGGAAGGTAAAACTGGATTACCTTTTTAGAAGATATGGTCGTCTGGAGAGTTATGATGAGTACCAGAATGAGTTTGTTTGTACCCGCAGACAATGGGTGCATATGTGACCGAGGGCATTCATCTTGTCTTTTTGGGAACTATGATCTTCCCAATGAGTTATCACTGTGTTGACATTAATATTCTATCAATAGTAATGGATATCTTTGCGGAGCCACAAAGACTCACCTTAGTGCACATGATCTTTTCCGAGGTATTTCGATTATTATCCACCTGTTGTAGAGGGCATGACTTATTTAGGGGATGCAATCTGTTACTACAAATTTGGGCAATAGAACACTTCTATTATATCCTTCCACAAATTTATTATATGATCGATGCACGCATTAAAATTCAAAGCCATGAATAACATTTAAGATATTGGATCGCTCCAATTGGGAAGGAAAAGTAGCACAGGTTTTTCACAAATCTTACCGGGGATTCCATCCAGTGGAAATATTTTTGGATGGAAGGATTGGACTTCATCATGACTAGGTATTTATAGTTTATTGAGATGATTAGGTTATGAGGCATTCAACCGTATGCACCTTTGCGAGTCCTTAGATCGTTTGGACTCATCCAAGATATCCCGCTTTTGTCAGGCATGATACTATATGGGGACAATTATTGTTCCCTGATTTTGACAACACGAGTGAGAAAGCTACAGACAAAATGGGACTATATGGTTATTTTGAACATGGAAGGAGAAAACTGGTGCATGCCGGATATTATGTGTGGCACACCACCCTGAGTCACATAGATCAACCAAGTGAAGATGGCTTTCGAGGATTCACAGACACCCAGAGGATCTAATGGGTCTAAAAATAGGTTCTTCCTCACATGGATCTCACTACTCCCAGGTACAATCAGATAGTCCCTGGTTCTATCAATTACCTAATTTTAGTGATTGAGGAGGACCCTAAAAAAGATCCAGAGGATGACCTAGAGGAGGAGGAGGAAGAAGAAGAAGACCCTAAAGAGGACCAAGAGAAAGACCCCGATGAAGACCCCGAAGAGAACCATGAGGAAGACCTAGAATAGATGGAAGAAGACCCTCAAGAAGGCTCAAAAATTGGTTCCAACATTTATGATCCCGAAGATGGAGGAGTGATGGATATAGACTTAGCACCTGAGCATGACCCAGATGGATCCCCAGAATACCACCCAAGGTCATATTTTGATGCGGGTAGAGATGATGATGATGATGCCACTTTTTCCTAGATTTCCTTTCTTGTTGTTGTTTTCACATTCCTTAAAAGAGTCGCATGTCCACCCCATTGTAAGCCCTTATGGTCGTCTATGTACTTTCTCTTAAGCTGTCATTGATCTATTTTTATGTAACCTCTTGAAGCCCTTTAAATAATGAAAGTCGTGTTTATTCTTAAATCCAAATGTGTCTAAATGGACCGTTTATCATCAATCTGATTGCTACATAGGCCTACCTCTGGATAAAAGAGGCTTTATACTAGGACACATTTTGGATATCGCCAACTTAGCGTATATATGTGTTACATATTTGTTACATTTTGAATATCTCCCAAACTAACATAGTTTCCCTTTTATTTGTCCTTCTTTCTTTTTGTTTATTAATCCCTCAAAACAGAAAGTTGATTTTTGTCGATTGGCATACTGGCGGAATCCTAATACAACTTTTGGTCCAAAGTCAAAATAACTGACAAGGATAAGGCCATAATGATATCAGTGGATGACGCTGAAAGATCTCAAAGGTACGATGAACAAAAGGCTAGCATGGCACAAGAAATTAAAGTCCTGAAAGAAGAACTACGTTAAACTTGGGACCTGAACAAGCTTACAGTGGCTAACATTCCTCCTCAATCCTAGGCTCCGAATGTTGAATTACCCCCAATTGTTCCCGCTAACCCAACAAATCCACCTTCACATGCTCAAGCCTCGTTTGCTTCTCAACCTACCACTAGGGCTGTACTTGATTATTTATTTTCTACTTAGAACTTTACTATTCTGGTCCATCCCTCAATACAACACATACCTGAGTCATATGTCACTTGTGAGATACCCGTGCCACCGACATATGCTACTGAAGCTCCTACTTTTGAAATATCCCCAGATATTAAGGTTCCATACGAGGTTGATCGGTATGTGAGATTAGGGAAGGATACCCAATTGAATAAAGAAGGGTGGATAGTAGCTCAACTTGAAAGTCTAAAAAGGGCATTTAGAAACATGCAGGTCACCAGAGGGACTGAAAGCTTAGACTATGATGACTTGTGCATTCATCCAGACATCGACATGCCAATTGGGTACAAACTACCAAAGTTTGATATGTTTGATTGAAAGGGTGACCCGCATTCACATTAAGGGCCTATTGTGATAAGTTCGTCAGCGTAGGAAGGAATGAGAAGTTGAGAATAAAGCTGTTCATTCGGGGTTTGTCAGGAGAAGCTTTGACTTGATACACCCGACAAGACCCCCGTAAGTGGCATGAATGGTGGGAAATGGCATAAGACTTCACAATCCATTTCAAGTTTAATACCGATATTACCCTAGATAGGTTCTTATTGGATAACATACAGAAGAAGCCATCAGAATTATTTCAAGAAAATGCATGGTGTTGGAGACCACGGCTGCTAGGATCCAGCCTTTACTGAATGAAAGTGAGCTCTCCAAATATTTTATTCGAGCTTAAGAGGGTGTTTATTTTGATAAGATGATGTCAATGATGGACCAAAAGTTTGCAGAATTGGCCAAGATGGGAGATTTCATTGAAGAAGGAATCAAGTCGGGAAAGATCCAGTCTATGGTTGCACTGCAAGCCATAACTAAGGCCATACAATCTAGTTTTATTAGTGGTAATAAGAAGAAAAAAAAGATGTCTCAGTCGCACACCATACTACCATCCTGGGAAATATTCCTACTGTTATCCTAACAACCCTCGAATTATTACACAAGTTCCAGTGTACAATAGTCAGCCATATTACAATCTATCTCGAGCTCCAGCATACCAAAATCCTCCAAGACCATATGCCCCTATCCCAGCTCCACCTCACCAAAATAAACTAGCTTATGAGCCAAGACCAATTCCAAATCTTAAAGCCAAAAGTACCCGCGCCTACACTCCAATTGTTGAACCTTTGGCCCAATTATTTAAAATGTTGAGGGCAACAAGATTGTTGTATCTAATCTAAGGAAAAACCTCTGACCCAATGTAACACTCCAACTTAGGAAGGAGTCCTATATCATCAAAACACATGAGGGATACTGGGTATATAAGTAAGAAAGCCTTACTCCCTAGTGACACATTTTAAAGCCGTGGGGGATTGGGCCCAAAGCAGATAATATCACTAGTGGGTTGGGGAGTTACAGGGATCTCTCAGCCTTAATAGTTCGGGATGCCTGTCACGGCCAGGGCCCCAGCTCAGGTCGTGATAGAATTTATATTATAACACCCTGTACTTTTTCCTATCTTAAATTCGCTCCTACAATGTCAAGAACTAGCTTAAAAATGAATTCCATTTTATTCATATGGAATTTTCAAGATTTTGACTTTTCATTGTATGAAAAATTGAATAATCTTTCCATCGATATAAAACACGCCCAAATCCGACACCCAAGCAAAGAGTTACGGTCATTTTAGTAAGACAGTGTACCACCTGAGCCATCAACGCATCGTGGAGCCAGACAAAATGATAATCGTCAAAATCCAGTGAGCCCCCTTCGCGATCATGGCATATCGCGCCAAGGCTCAAAATGACAATGGTCCTTTTTTAACGTTCCAATGCTATTCCACCGCATCGCGGTACCCTTTCAGTTCATATCCAAGGTGGAAACATGATACCACCATGTCGCGCCACCTACCAGTTCCCAGTCATCCACTTTCTAGTGAGCTGGCACGATTTCACCGCTTTGCACCAGTATGTAAAATTGGAATGTTTTTCAGGTTCTGTTATTTAATTTCAGGGATCATCTGGTAATTTCCCAAAGCCCCCAATCAGCCTAAATACCGAATTTATACCCTTAACAGCCAAAATTGCTCATTATGTTCACTATTCCTCAAGAACAAAAGCTCTCTCTCTCAAATTAGCAAACCCTAGTCTCAAGAAATCAAGGTCAATTTCAAGAATCCCTTCAAGAACTTCAAGAACTCATCGAATTAAGTTATGTTATTCATTCATAGATCTTTTTCACTCATGAAGTCCAAGAATCCTTTTCTGAAGTACAAAGATTAATGATTTATGATTTTAATGCTTAAAATAGGTTCAATTCATGTTCATGATGTTAATTGAGTTTTAAATCATGTTTAATTATAAGTTTCCATGGAATTTAAATGGTTATATGACGAATTGTATGAATTTTATGCTAAAACCCTAGAATTGAAATTGAGTATTGTATCCATGATTACATGTGTTGGCCATTGTTATGTGAAATAATTCATGCTTTCCATGTGTTTGACAAATTGTCTATGAGAATGAAATAATGCCATTATAGCATGCCAACATGTATTCCCCATTCATGTATAAGTTAATGTGTTACAAGTGGTTGTTGACATGTCTTAATGAGTGAATTATGAACAAGTGGACAGTGTTATGTTATTCAAGATTATGCTATGCTTTATTTTTACGCTATAGAATCCTAGGGGTATTTAATACCAGACAATTTAGCTGATTACCTAGAGCCAGTGTTAGTTTCAAGATAATCTCAGTCATGCCATGATCAATAGAATTCAGTTAGTTACAGAACTTGGAAAACTTGAAATCTCAGTATCAGTCCAATTTAGTTTCAGTAATCAGTTTAGAAACTCAGTGGCATTCAGTCAGTTAACATAATTTGGTAGTATTCTATTAGTCAATGTAACCTAGTAAACTCAATAAGATCAGCTATTTAACATGATCAGTAATAGATTCAACCTAGTCTAGTACAATTTAAGAATCAATTAAGTGTCTATTCAGTTGAGAGTAGGATTCAACATCGAGCGAGAGCCGGGATAATGGCCGCCCCGTTACTTAGGCAGAGTCATTAGTAGTAGTCCCTGTACTCCCGAACTACGTAGCCAGCACAGGAAGAGGAGTCTCCCATCAGATTAAGGCTTGGCTACCTCCCAGGGGTCACCTATCAAATTAGGCTTGACTTTTTATTCAGGGTCACCCGTTAGATAGGCTTAACCACAATAGTGTCTTTACCCGTGGCACGGTACTGATACCTTTCCAGCTGTGGTTACAGGTTAGACCCCACTAGTTCAGATTTGGGGAATGTTAATTAGATGATTACTTTCCACAGTTTCAATTTTAGTCTCAATCTTCAAAATAAACTTTGTTCAGAATTTCAGAAATCAGGACTATCAGATACAATCACTCAGCTTAGTAAAGAACTTAGATAGTTCTACAGATTCAGGACTTTTAGATACAGTCAATCAATATCAGTATCAGTTCATTTAGAGATTACCCGCTAGATAGGCCTGATCTCAGGGGTCACCCATTAGATAGGATCAATCCCATAACAGTCATCAGTAATACAGTACTAGTAGACTCAGTTATTAGTAATACAGATTATTAATAATCTAAGATTACTAGTATAATCAGTTATCAATTATCAGATTTAGTTCCAGTATACTCTATCACAGTATGCACAGTATGTTCAGTAGTTACAGATCCTTCGTGTATGTTAATCCAGCTCTTGCAGATCATTCAGTTAGTTATTTTCATACATACGACCCCTTGTATTTATCCTTACCTCATCTAGCATACCAGTATATTTCCACATACTGACGTATACTTTTCTCTTGCTCTATGGTGTCTTATACCATAGGATCAAACACACAGGCTCTCGAGCACCCTTAGCAGTTCAATTTCAGCCAACAGCGGTAGACTTAGCATTGAGTCCTCATCATTCGAGGATGTTCCTTATTTTATTATTGCATTAGATTTAGTATTTTAGTAGATAGAGTTAGTTGAGAGATTGTCCCATCAACTACACAATTCAGATAGATTAAAGGCTTTTCAGACTAGAGTATTTTTAGACAAATATTTTGGTTTTGGTATTGTAATACCTTACACAATTGTATTTCAGTTTTGAACCTTCTGGCAAGTTTCCGCCAAATTTTTGCATTTTATAGTATTATTATTCAGTTATTGTAGAAGGTACCAGTCATGGTTAGCTTGAGGTCCTTCGAGATTGTGAGTACCGTGTAGCATCCGGTGTTCAGAATTTGGGGCGTTACAAACTTGGTATCATAGCCTAAGGTTCAACAGTGTCCTAGGATATCTGAAAGCCGCATCTAGTAGAGTCTTATGCATGGGTGTGTAGCATACCAAACTTATGTACAAGAGGTTATGAGATATTTTAGGAAAAAGTTTCCCTTTTTTCATGTCTCAGATCGCGCTATAGAAAGGTCCTCTAAGAAGGTTATACAGATTCTCATCTTGCTCTATTCTTCCCAGCCCTTCCTTATTTTCAAGGTGCCAGAAACTATCAAGATCAATCAATCCTTACAAATAGAGATTTCTCAGGCAGTTCCTTACGGATAGTTATGGGATTTTATGCAGGCTTGAAAGTATCCCATCAATGCCCTTATAAGTAAGAAAGATTTCATTTATAATTCTTGAAAATTCATGCATTTAGCCAAAGTCAGGTGTTCTTTTAGATCCCTCCTCAGAATCTTATGATAGCATATGACTTAGAGTTAAAATCAAGGACCCAGAGATTTAGTCGAAATAAAATAGGAATAGTATTATCTAAATTTGAGCAGATTATATTTCATGGGGCTAGTTGTATGAAAGATGAATTAGTAGGCCCAAACCTGTGTATACAAGAACTTAAGTTTGTTGATTGGAAATATATGTTATGGATGTAATACTTGCAGGCTATGATAAAAGTAGTACATTTATTAAAGATTTGTGGATATCCATGGTATATGTTAGAATCTAAGTTTGAATTTTTAAAGATTGAGTCAGTAGAAAGAAGAGTGAGAATTCTAAGATTTGTCGGCATTGATGTTGCTATATAATAATTGTTAAGGATATAGAAAGATAAGAATTGTGTATCAAAAGAAAGTACTAGTAGTGGACCTTACGTTATCAAGAGTAGTCCTTCAGGATGAGTTCAGTGTTTATGAGTGTTATTGTATCTCAGACTCTAGAGAAAAGTGGTTTCAGTTTGATTTAGAGTTTATTAAGTTATTCATAGATTTAGAATAATGGATTTAAGATAAGGGGGAGATGGTAGGACAAGTAACCAAGTCAGGCCTTCATATTTTACCAGTGATGTTAGTAATGTCAGTACTCATGCCTTACATGTCAGCTCTAAACTCAAAGCTCATACTCATGCACATCATCAAAAAATCATACATGGTTACAGTTCCTAGTGTAAGGAGTTTTAGTTCACTCAATATTCAGTTCCAGTACGATCTCATTCACAGTCTCAGCTTGGTAATTAGATTAGTACCTCAGTTTACAGACTATTTTAGAATCATGTTATATGCCTAGTCTTGCATTCTTAGATAATGCAATTTTCACAAATACATGCTCAGTTATCTCTTGTTACTCAGTCAGTCCCTCCCTCATATTCATAATTCTCTATAGCTTTAGACTAGTTATTCAGACTAAGTACAGTTCAGTCTTACATGCCCATTATTCAGCTATCAGTAATTCAAGTTAATCAGAAAAGTTAGTATGGGTAAGCATTCATTCTCAATGTCTATATGAATATTTTTAGTATGAGTTAGTTCGTAAAGCCATCAATTTAGTTTAACAGTCAAGCAGTCAAATTCGTATGGTTTATTTTTCCCATCTTTCCATCTAGTCATATTATCAGAAGTCTCCGGGATATAACCATTTCTAGATAGAACGCCCTAGTATTTGCAAGTTTAGCTCAGTTCACGAATCATGCATTAGTTTTAGATCCCAAATATTCAGTCACGATTTAGTCCGTAGGTGCCTTGTGCATCACCCCAGTATCTTAGTGAAGTGCATTCCTCGAAGGACATAGTGTCCCATGGGGGAGATGCACTATAACCCCTGAGCTATCATGATCTAATCCTTCCATTTTATCTTCACGTAACGAATCCAGTTTGAGGTAATGGGTACTCATAGTTGACCCTCTAGTTCCAATCTCATCCATGAACTGGGTACTCAAGGGCTTAGTTCAATTTATGATATTTAGTTCACGTATCATGTTTCAGACTCATTCATGTTCTCATGTTTCTATTCATGAATGTTTAGTAAGTGATCTTAGGCTTATTAGTATTCTCAACTTAAGGTAACAGTCTTCCTAAGATCTACTCAGTTCCACGTTAAGTTACAACCATAATCTTAGTATTATTTTTTTATTGCATATTCAGTCACACATTTATTAATCAGTTCAGTTATGTATTTCGTGCATCAGACATGCATCTCTATAATATAAACTCAGTCTATCAGTAATCCTCAGCTTTACTAGTGACATTCGAGGACGAATGTTCCTAAGGGGGAGATATTGTAACACCCCGTGCTTTTTCCTCGCTTAAATTCTCTCCTAGAATGTCAAGAACTAGCTTTAAAAATAAATACCATTTTATTAATATGGAATTTTCAATATTTTGACTTTTTATTATGTGGGAAATTGAATAAGCTTTTCATCAATATAAAATTTTCCCAAATCCGACACCCGAGCGAAGAGTTATGGCCATTTTAGTAAGACAGCGTGCCACCTGAGCCATCAGCGCGTTGTGGAGCCAGAAAAAATGACAATCGTCAAAATCCAGTGAGCCTCCGCAATCATGGTGTATCGTGCCAAGGCTCAAAATGGCAATGGTGTTTTTCCAGTGTTCCAACACAATTCCACCGCATTGCGGTGCCCTTCCAGTTCACATCTAAGGTGGCAACACGATACCACCGCATCGCACCACCAACTAGTTTCCCAGTCCACTTTTCAGTGAGCTGGTGCAATTTCACCGCGTCACACTAGCATTTAAAATTGAGATTTTGTTCAGGTTTCGTTATTTAATTTCAGGGATCATCTGGTAATTTCCCAAAGCGCCCAATCAGCCTAAATACTGAATTTATACCCTTAACCGCCAAAATTGCTCATTATGTTCACTATTCCTCAAGAACACAAGCTCTCTCTCTCAAATTAGCAAACCCTAGTCTCAAGAAATCAAGGTCAATTTCAAGAATCCCTTCAAAAACTTCAAGAACTCATCAAATTAAGGTATGTTAGATATTCATTCATGGATCCCTTTCACCCATGAAGTCCAAGAATACTTTTCCAAATTACAAAGATTAATGATTTATGATTTTCATGCTTGAAATAGGTTCAATTCATGTTCATGATGTTAATTGGGTTCTACATCATGTTTAATTATAAGTTTCCATGGAATTCAAATGGTTATATGATGAATTGTATGAATTTTATGCTAAAACTCCAGAATTGAAATTGAGTATTGTATCCATGATTACATGTATTGGCCATTGTTATGTGAAATAATTCATACTCCCCATGTGTTTGGCAAATTGTCTATGAGAATGAAATAATGCCATTATAGCATGCCAACATGTATTCCCCATTCATGTATAAGTTAATGTGTTACAAGTGGTTGTTGACATGTCTTAATGAGTGAATTATGAACAAGTGAATAGTGTTATGTTATTCAAGATTATGCTACACTTTACTTTTATACTATCGAGTCCTAGGGGTATTTAATACCGGACAATTTAGCAGATTACCTAGAGCCAGTGTTAGTTTCAAGATAGTCTCAGTCATGCTATGATCAGTAGAATTCCGTCAGTTATAGAACTTAGGAAAACTCAAAAATCTTAGTATCAGTCCAATCCAGTTTTAGTAATCAGTTCAAAAACTCAGTGGCACTCAGTCAGATAATAGAATTCAGTAGTTGTAATGCCCCAATTTTTTGAACCAAAATGCTACACGATGCTCATGACCCCGAGGGACCCCTCAAGCTAACCCATGACTGATATCTATACCTGTACACTACATAATTTATGAATATAAATGCGGAAATATGAACTGAAAGACCATAAGGTTCAATACTGAACATAATCTGAATAATAACAATATCTAAACAAAGTGGTACACAATACCAAAACAAAATTGAAATACTGAAGTCTGAATCTAGTCTGTAATCTAGTCTGAAAGCCTCTAACTATCTGAAGTAGGGAGTGGAAGGAACATGTCTCCAACTAACTCCCGACTACTAAAAGCCAAACTAAAATACTAAAGCAATAAAGTAGTAATCATGTCCTCAGAGAATGAGGACTCACTGCTAACTCTGACTCTGAAATCTATAATGCTACTGCTGTTTTGGAAGCTCTAGAACTCGTGCCTCTGAACCTATGGCATAAAATAAAACACCATAGCGTGAATGTGTCAGTATGTCTAAATGTACTAACTATACGAGTGAGGTAGGCTAAATGCAAAGGGTTTATATGCATGAACAATGCTGACTGCTATGAACCTGAGAATACACACATGCATAAGTAACTATAACTGAACTCGTGGTGATACTGACTACTGAGTCTAAATGCTGACAACATGAGTTTACTGATACTGAGATACTGAATAGATGAACGACTATTTCTAATAGTTCAAATTATGAAGAACTAGTCAGATTGATTGTGTCTATTAGTCCTAAAACTGAATACTGATAACATAAGCTATAATTACTGATCTAACTGATATAACTGTGATGATCGGCCAAACTGATGTAACTAATACTGAGCGACTATATCTGACAGTCTAAATCTTCTGATGGGTGACCTTTGTAAGTACTGATACTAAATAACTTTATGTTAGACCAAGCCTATCTAGCAGGCGGTCGGTGAATCTATAGAAGTATCTGAGTTCCTTACTGAGATTAATGACTGTATCTGATAGTCCTGATTTCTGAGTTGTACTCTGAAGGCTGATACTAAAACTGTAATTGTGGGAGTTCTCACTTAACCGACATGCCTCAAGTCTGAACTAGTGGGGTCCAAACTGTAACCCCACCTGGAAGGATGTCAATACCATGGCACGGGTAAAGACCTCTCTGGTCAAGCCTATCTGACGAGTGACCTTCGTAGGAAGTCAAGCCTAAGGCAGTATAATAGTCAAGCCTCTCTGATGGGTGACAAACCTTTTTTCTGACGGGTGACAAACCTTTTTTCTAATGGGTGACTCCTACATCCTACACTGGCTATGCAGTTCTAGAGTTCAGGGATTACTCCTAATGACTCTGCCTCTCAGATGGGGAGCCGTCATCCCTACACTCACTCGGTGCTAGCTCCTACTCCCAACTGAAAGACTCTAAACTGATTCTTAGAACTTGTACTTGATCTGCACTGAAGCAGTTACTGAGTTTCTTACTTGACTGAGATGACTGAGTTCACTTAGTTCCGTTATCTGACGGAATACTACTGAATCTATTATCTAACTAAATGATACTAAGTTCTGAATTGATTTCTTGATTGCTACTGAGATCTGAGCTAAGTACTGAACTATAGCTGGAATGATAACTATACTTAGATTACTGAGATTTCTTAAGTTCTATAACTGTCTGAGAGTTCTGAATTTTGTAACTGACTGAGTTCTACTGATCATAGCACGACTGAGATTATCTTGAGACTGTTTCGGCTCTATGCACACAACTATATTTGTTGGGTACAAGTACCTCCAGGACTCGATGAAAGGAAACTGACACACATGATACTTCTTGATCATAGAAATAGAATCCACAATTCATAATACCATAAATAGGGGATTTCATACTACACATGGTTCTCAACATCTTATACATGAAAGGGAATACATATAACATGTAATTACTCGCATGATTCCAATTTCATGAGCATTCCATATCACAACAACAATACACAACAATTAGAATGGAATTCATGTTGAGTCATAAGGAATAGAGCATGGACTTGTCATTTAAGCACTATTAAGTCATAAAAACATGGATTCTATCATTCTTGGCATTTTATGAAACACCTTACATGTACAACTTAAGGCATAGGTGTATTTATCAATTTGACAATCTTAATCCATCCAAAATTCATGGGTTTCAACTAACCTACTCACATGCTTCATGAAAAACACATCAAGATAAAACCTTGAATCCAAACAACGATCATCAACATGAATATAGTCATAACACAACAAAGAAATCATAATTTATAATTTAAAACATGATTCTTGAGCTCCATGGATAAAAGGATCCATGGATGAACACTACGCATACCTTAGAAAGGAAAATTCGATGAGTTGCTGGAGAGTTCTTGGATTGGGAATCTAAATTCTTGATTATCTTGGAAAAAAGGCTTGAATCTTTCTTTTGGGAGATGATTTTAATAAAAACCCTAATCTTGTGGTTGAAAGTGTAAGAGAGGGTTTTTGAGTTATTTAACTAAAGAAAAATAGGAGAAAGTTACGTCCCTTGAGGGTTTTAAATCGTAGGAGGTGAAGGAAAAAGACCAAAATACCCTTACTAAACCGCTTCCCAGTTGCTAAAAATCTAAGGCTGATGACATTTGTGATAGGCCGTCAGACTTGTGATAAGTCGTCACAAATATGGTCATTGGGGGGTTGGAATTGATAGATTTCTGCCTAAGGCTGACGACATTCGTGATAATTCATCACACTTGTGATAACTTATTAGAAATGTCGTCACCGGGGGATGGATTCTGCCTAAGGCTGACAACGTTTGTGATAAGTCGTCACACTTGTGATAAGTTATCACGAATGTCGTCACTCAGTTTTCCAAGCTGACATGTTGGAGTAAAATGGGTATAACTTTTTGCTCCAGTATTAGATTTGGGCGAAATTGGTATCGTAGGAAACATAATTCAAAGAGGTTTAATTTGAAATATAGTAGGTCCTACAATTATATATATACAAGGAGTTATGGTTGATTGAAGTTGACCTAAGTTTTGACGCTCACTAAAACTTGAACGATAGGAAAGCTTTCAACTTGTCCTTGAGTTAGGGGACCTCTATGATCTAAATTCATGCCCAAATAGATTTCCACGCTACATAATTGATTAACACACTAAATTTACATAGGATTCAAGGATTTTGGAACATCTACGCATATGAATAATGTATTTTCATTCTAGTCCGAAATGTGGGGTGTTACATTAGTATTCCTTCAGTCAATGGAACCTAGTAAACTCAGTTAGATCAGCCAGGTAACATGATCAGTAACAGATTCAGCGTAGTCTAGTATAATTTAAGAATCAGTTCAGTATCTATTCTGTTGGGAGTAGGATTCAGCACCGAGCGAGAGCCGGGATGACGACTCCCCCGTTAGTTAGGCAGAGTCATTAGTAGCAGTCCCTGTACCCCAAAACTATGTAGCTAGCATAGGATAAGGAGTCACCCATCAAATTAAGTCTTGGCTACCTCCCAGGAGTCACCCATCAGATTAGGCTTGACTTCATGTTCAGGGTCACCCGTTAGATAGGCTTAAGCACAGTAGTGTCTTTACCCATGGCACGACACTGAAACCCTTCCAGCTGGGGTTATAGGTTAGACCCCACTAGTTCAGATTCAGGGCATGTCAGTTAGATGATTACTTCCCACAGTTTCAGTTTTAGTCTCATTCTTCAGAATAAAACTTAATTCAGAATTTTAGAAATTAGGACTGTCCGATATAGTCACTCGGCTTAGTAAAGAACTTAGATAGTTCTACAGATTCAGGACTATTAGATAGAGTCAATCAACACCAGTATTAGTAAATTCAGAGATCACCCGTTAGATAAGATCAACCCCACAGTAGTCATTAATAATCCAGTACTAGTAGACTCAGTTATCAGTAATACAGATTATCAGTGATCTCAGATTACCTGTATAATTAGTTATCAGTTATTAGATTTAGTTCCAGTATAATCAGTCACAGTATACGCAGTATGTTTAGTAGTTACAGATCCTTCGTGTATGCTAATCCAGCTCTTGCATATTATTCAGTTAGTTTTTATTCATGTATACGAACCCTTGCATTTAGCCTTACCTCATCTAGCATACCAGTATATTTCCACATACTGACGTATCTTTTCTCTTGTGCTATGGTGTCTTATACCATAGGTTCAGACGCACGGGCTCCCGAGCACCTATAGCAATTTAGTTTTTGCCAGCAGCAGTAGACTTAACAGTGAGTCCTCATCATTTGAGAATGTTCGTTATTTTATTATTGCATTAGATTTAGTATTTCAGTAGCTGGAGTTTGTTGGGGGATTATCTTATCAACTCCACAGTTCAGACAGATTAGAGGATTTTTAAACTAGAGTATTTTCAGACAGATATTTTGGTTTTGGTATTGTTATACCTTACACAGTTGTATTTCAGTTTTGAACCTTATGGCAAGTTTTTACCAAATTTCTTCATTTTACAGTATTATTATTCTGTAATTGCAGTAGGTACCAGTCATGGGTTAGCTTGTGGTCCTTTGGGATAATGAATACCGTATATCATACGGGGTTCAGAATCAGGGGTGTTACACCCAATCTCTTGAAACTTCAATGTCAACAAGTGATGCGTTTAGCACTCAAGAGTCAAGGGACATGACACGAAAGAGTGATATAGTTTGAAGAATCAGATTGAGTCTCTAATAAGGAAGGGAGAAATCAAATGCACTGTCGTAGCTCCAAATATGAACAATAACCCCTTGGTAAATCATGGAAATCAAGAAGTCAACATGGTTACTTTAGAGAAAAAGTATGAATTGGAAGAAGCTATTGTGTCCACATGGAATGCAGAAGAAGTCGCCACTACATCGCCAGTACAACCTTTTATTACAGCTCAGTTGAGAGAGCCTTTGACTGTTCAGAATTTCCTACCAAGAGTCATGGTGACCACTATAGCTACTGGGAGGCCCGATTATGCCACTCAAGCAGTCCCATGGTACTACCGAGCTAAAGCTAAGGGAAATATGATAGACGCTGTGAGGCTCAGAGAATGACCAGGTTGGGAAGGTGTTATGCTCTAGAAGATTTGAATCAATGAGTTCTCGATAAAGAGCAGAACCCAAAGAGGAATATTACTAATACTGAAGCAGCAAAATTTTAGAAGAAGATGCAACCCAAAGACTATTCAGTTGAAGAGCAGCTAAAGAAGACATTAACCTACATATCTATTATGTCCTTGATTATGAGTTATGAAGCCCATAGAAATGCTTTAATGGATATTTTATATGGGGTTAGCATACCGAAGGAAACTGTAAGTGAGACTTTGGCTGCAATAATTGGACGAATGGTAGAAGCAAATAAGGTCTCTTTCCATGATGATGAGCTACCATGAGAAGAGGCCGTGCATAATAAATCACTTCATATCGCAGTCAGATACGATGACAAGATCTTGAATAGGGTTTTGATCGATCGTGGTTTAGGTTGTAATATTTATCCTTTCTCCATTCTAAGGGATTTGGGTGTAAACATAGAAGATATAATAGAGAGTCGGGTAAAGGTTAGAGCCTTTGATGGGTCACAAAAGAGTGTCATCGGACAAATCTACCTGACATTGTAGAAAAAAGCAATTGAGTTTCCCATCTTATTTCAAGTGATGGATGTATCGTCTAGTTACAACCTGTTGTTGGGAAGGCCATGGGTCTACATGACAAGAGTCATTCCTTTTACTCTCCAAATCTGTGTGATGTTTGAGTGGGGTCACATAGAAGTTACTATCCATAGAGGGCTCAGTCGACCCATCTATTCAGTCAATTCAGTTCCAGTCACTGAGGAGACATATGGAGCCACTTTCTATACTCTAGAGATCATGCAAGATGCAAAGACTGATAAGAAGATAGAACTAGTTAAAGTAAAACTGTTGAGTGCTGCAAAAATGGTTGCATCAGAGATGCTGAAATATGGGTATCAGCCCAAGACAGTATTAGAGAGAAAAGCCAATGGTATATTCAAGCCAATCCAACTAAAACATCAGAAAGGTACCGCGGGGCTTGGATACAAGCCCACTTCTGGAGGAATCTGCAGTGAAGGATCGGGAGCGACTATATTTGTGCAAGCTAAAGTCCCAGCTTCAGAACAATTATTTGATGAGGATATTATAGAGGGAATAGGAAATCTGTTTTTGGCCGTGATCGAAGGAGAATCAGAGATGGATCTTAAAAAGCTTACCATCCATGATGTTGAACTTGGAAAAGTCTTGCAGAACTGGACCATCAGCCCATCCCTATTTTGACAAGAGTCTTGGTAGTGTGGAATTCTAGTCGCTTTTAAAATTATTTTGTTTATATGATCAATTGAGGCTTGAATCATGCCAAAGCTCCTTTTTTACTCATCTCCTGTCAAAGCCTAGTGCTTTTTTATTAATAAAAGTCCTTATTTCCAAAACTTATTTTCCTATTTTCAATATCTATTTAATTTACTCACTTTTTATACTTTTTAGTGCAAATATTAATAAAAATCCTCTTTCCACAATTACGACATATAATGAATCCATTGAGCAAAATGCAAACGATGAGCAAGATTATAAGGATTACGACGAAAGCATGATACCTGAAAACCTACCCTATGAGATTAAGCAACTTGAGAGTCAAAAGAATCCTAATATGGATGAAACTAAAGTCATCAATTTGGGTGATAAAGAAACGGTAAAGAAAACGTGAGTCAGCATACACTTGGAGGTTGATAGGAAGCAAGAATTGAGAAGCCTACTCAAGTAGTACATCAATGTGTTTCCTTGGTCTTACAACGACATGACTGGTTTGAGAACTAATATCATCTCGCATCGATTGCCAATTAACCTTGTGTGTTCACAGTAAAGCAAAAAATAAGGAAATTTAAACCCAATTCGAGTTTAAGAATCAAGGAAGAGGTGACCAAGAAGATAGAATCTAACGTCATGAGGGTCACAACTTATCCCACCTGGCTAAACAATATCATGCCAACATCGAAGAAGGTCAGGAAAATAAGGATATGTGTAGATTATCAGGATGTCAACAAGGCTAGTCCAAAAGATGATTTTCCTCTCTCGAACATTCATATCCTCATTGATTATTGCACAAAACATGAGTTGCGGTCATTTATTGATTTTTTTTTTAGGATATCATCAAATCTTGATGGATGAGAATGATGCAGATAAGACAACCTTTATCACTCCGGGGAGAGTATATTGCTATAGGGTAATGCTATTTGAACTCAAGAATGCCAGTGCAACTGACATGAGGGCCATGACTACCCTTTTTTTATGATATGATTCACAAAGAGATCGAAGAGTATGTAGATGATGTCATCATCAAGTCTAGAAGGAGTTTGGACCACCTGGATGATTTATGAAAGTTCTTTAAAAGGCTGAGAAGGTGCGACCTGAAATTAAATCCGACCAAATATGCCTTTGGTGTTCCCGTGGGAAAGTTACTGGGATTTATTATTAGTAGGAGAGGTATAGAGTTGGATCCATCCAAGATAAAGGCAATCCAAGAATTACCACCTCCTAATACCAAAAAGGACGTAATGAGTTTTTAGGAAGACTCAATTACATTAGTCTATTCATATCCCAGTCCACGATTGTGAACCAATATTCAAGTAATTGAATAAAGATGCCGCCGCTAGATGTACAAAAGAATGTTAAAAGGCTTTCAATAAAATCAATGAGTACTTGTCAAACCCACCAATATTGGTTCCACCAGAGCTAGGGAAGCCATTGTTGTTATATTTATCTGTTATGGATATGCATTTGGATGTGTGTTAGAGCAGCATGATGATTCAAGAAGAAAGGAACAAGCCATTTATTACATTTGAGTAAAAGTTCACACCATATGAAGAAAGGTATACGTTGTTGGAGTGGACCTGTTGCGCATGGACTTGGGTCGCACAAAAGTTGAGGCTATACCTATCCGCGTATACCACGTAATGATTTCAAGAATGGATCCACTCATAAATATCTTTTAGAAACCAATGCCTACTGGAAAATTAGGGAAATGACAGATTTTGTTGAGCGAGTTTGATATTTTGTATGTGACACAAAAAGCCATTAAAAGGACAAATTTAGCAGACCACCTCGGAGAAGATCCAGTAGATCAAGATTATAAGACGCTCAAGACCTACTATTCTGATAAAGAGGTGTTGTTTGCATGAAAAGACATCTCAGAGCCGTATGATGGATGAAGAAGGTTCTTTGATAGAGCATCGAACTTTAAAGGAGCTGAAATTGGAGTTGTTCTGGTTTCAAAATAGGACAACATTACTCGATCTCGGCAAAGATTAGGTTTTCTTGCACGAATAACATTGTAGAATATGAGGCTTGCATTTTCGGCCTTAGGATGGCAATAGACATGAACATCAAAGAGCTCTTGGTGATAGGAGATTGAAATTTCTTTATCCATCAGGTACAAGAAGAATGGACTACCAAGAATGTCAAAATCTTCCTTATGTGAAATGCATGAAGGAACTGAGTAAAAGGTTTATGAATATGTTGTTCAAGCATATCCCTCAAATTCAAAATGAGTTTGTCGATGCCTTGGCGACACTATCTTCATTGATTCAGCATCCAGATAGGAATTACATTGATCCTATCAAGGTAGGGATACCCGATCAATATGCATACTATTTCAATGTGTATGAAGAACCAAATGGAAAGCCGTGGTACCACAATATCAAAAAGTTTCTTAAAGCAGGGGAATATCTGGATAGTGCTAATAGCAATCAGAAGAGGACTTTAAAAAGGATGGCTAATCACTTCTTTGTCAATGGGGAAATACTATATAGGAGTACCCTAGACTTGGGATTATTATAATGCATCGATGCCTCGAAAGCCACAAGGTTATTAGAAGAGATACATACAGGAACTTATGGACCTTACATGAATGGTTTCATCCTTGTGAAGAAGATTTTAAGAGTTGGATACTTTTGGATGACCATAGAGAGGGATGACATCCGATACGTGAGGAAATGTCACCAATGTCAAGTTTATGTGGACTTTATATGGGTTTCGCCAAATGAGATCAATGTGATGGGTTCTCCTTGGTCGTTTGCTTCTTGGAGCATGGGTGTTATTGGACACATAGAGATTTCTACGTCTAATGGACACCATTTTATCTTGGTTGCTATCGACTATTTTACAAAATGGGTTGAAGCTTCAACACATAGGGACATAACCAAAAAGGTGTTAGAAGATTTCGTTCGTAATAACTTAGTTTGTTGGTTTGGAATTCCAGGGTCAATCATAACAGATAATGGGGTCAATCTCAATAGCGACTGATGAGAGACATTTGTGAAAGGTTTAAGACCTCTGATAGAAATTCCATGACATATCGACTGCAAATGAATAGAGCAGTTGAAGCTACAAAAACAAGAATATCAAGAGAATCTTGAGGAAAATAGTGGACGATAACAGGGAGTGGCATAAGAAGCTACCATATGCTTTGCTTAGCTATCGCACCATGATCAAAACATCCATCGGGGAAACTCTTTACATGTTGTTTTATAGTTCGAAAGCAGTGATACCCGTAAAAATGGATATACCCTCATTGAGAGTCATCCAAGAGGTTGGTCTAGACGAAGCTAAATGGATTGTAGAGGGATCAAACAATTTATGCTTATTAATAAGAAGAGATTGGATGCAGTCTGTCATGGTAAACTGTATCAAAATAGAATGATCAAGGAATTCAACAAGAAAGTCAAGCCTCATCGATTCACACTGGGATAGTTGGTATTAAAGACGATGTTCTCTCACCAAGTTGAAGCCAAAGAAAAATTTATGCCAAATTGGCAAGGTCCTTATATAGTTCATCGAGTACACTCAAGAGGGGCAGTGATCCTTTAGAAATGGATGGCACAGTAATACAAAGCCGATCAATTTAGATTCCATTAAAAAGTACTACATTTGAAGACATTAGGACTAGTTTTTATTTCCTTGTACTTTTGCATTTCTCTCTAATGTAACAAAAATAAGTATTAGCCTGACTTCCCACAGTGGGATATTGGGCAACCCACATAGGGCCCAATTTCCCTTAGAAAAACCCAAGAACATAATCCTTTCATGTATTCAAAACTATGCTCGACCTGACTTTCCACGAAGGGATACGTAGGCAATCCTCATTAGGTTTGGTCCCTTCATATTTTACTCTTTTATTATACTGAACTACGACCTGACCTGATTCCATTTGGATACGTAGGCATCCTGAGTCGGGCCTGGTCGTGGCATTTCATATTTTAATTTCTCTCATTGTATTTGAACTACGTCATGACCTGATTTCACTTGGTTATGTAGGCAGTCTGAGTTAGACTCGGTCATTGCATTTCATATTTCTTTATCTACCTTCGAACTATGTACAAACCTAATTTCTTTTCAAGGATACGTAGGCAACCTGAAAGGTTTGGTATTACCTTTAGGAAGTCCCCTTTTGAGTGTAGCCCCATAATATAAGCGGTCTTGCCGCCAGAATCATCGACAAAGTCAGAGGAGGCCCACCCAAAGGATAAAGCTATGTGGGTCATGATCGACAAAAAGGATAAAGCTACGTGGGTCACGATCGACAAATATAGGCTTAACTAATTTTTGAATGTTTCATAATCTAAAAAATAATGGAGGATTACTATATATACTTAATATATGTAATATATTTGATATATATATATATATATATATATATATTTCAAAATACTTTCCTACTTTCCCACCTGCCAAGACTTTAGATTTAGGGATGATCGAGCAGCCGAGGAAGTGTTTGGAGGATTCCATAGACAAAGACAGTATGCATAAGTTGATGCAAATCAACACCCTCTACCAACTAAATATTTTTCTTTGAGCGCGGAAAAACAAGAATTAGAAGACAACATCAAGTCAATCTTGGACATCATGCAGCTTATAACTACGACATGAGCCAAATATTCTTCCCTTACATTATTATAAATACTAATCCCCACCATCTTTAAGAATTTCATTTAAATTCTTTTGAAGGTATGTCCAAGATTCGAAAAAAGATTGAAGACAGAGGGCCCTCATAAGAAAATTAGGTTGTCTTACTTCTTTCAATAAACTCCACTTATCGGAACCAACCACCTGACGACGTCAAATAACTTTGCCAATCGAAGAATCACTGTCTAATAGCATCAAATAAACTCCACCAATTGAAGAACGCTATCTAAATTCAACAAAGTCAAGCTTCCACATTTTGAGGACTGTACATAAGCAAATAAAGTCAAGATTCTGTGTTTATACGACTGTATATAAGCATACAAAGTCAAGCCTATGCGTTTCAAGGACTGTACATAAGCAAAAAAAGTCAAATTCCGTATTTCAAAGATTCTATCTAAGTAAGCAAAAAGACCTTTTGCCATATCTGAGGATGTGAATGAGCAGTACGAATCTTTCCCATATCCAAAGTTGTATACTAGCAAGGGGGACGCCCCACCACAGAATGTACATAAGCAAAGCAATTTTCCACCATATCGGAGGATCACATTTCAGCAAACAAAGCACAGTCTACCAATCAGAGACTCGCACCATAGAAAACATGTCGCCTCTCCAGGATGAGGCTGTTATGTTTAAGTAATTTCCTCATCAGTTGGAGGCGTTACTCTTCAAACACTGCACGCCAGTCGAATGATGTTTATTTTTTAATTACTACCCGCTAGTCGGATATCTTATTCTCCAATTTCTAGCTAATCTAATGGATTATTCTTCAACTTCTCATCATTTGGATAACTTATTTTTCAACAACCACTCAGCCGATGAGTCTCTTTATATTTCAGTTATTACTTCGCTGGTTGGAGGCCTCCACAAATAGAGATCACAAAACTAGTTTGAATATCTAAACTCTACTCTTTATATAATAATTTCAATTTACAATTTTTGAACAATAAGTACATTTCATCCTCTTTACCTATTTTACAGGACCATGCAGTAAAATGTGAAACTATCCTCTTAGCAGCAAACCAAGGCAAGCTAGCAAAATGTCAAGCATCTCAAGCTACGTCAAGGATTCCGACGAAGAAACTCAATTAAACTCAGTTCAGTTATCTCATTTTTTTCCTTAGTGTCATAGCCAGTGTTGTCTTAATCCGACATGTGGCAATTTTTAAAAATTCACAGTCCCTTTATTCTCTTAAAATCCTCAGCAAATATTGCTATCGAACGCCTTCTCATTCCTAGCTACCCCAAACAACCATTCCAGGAATAATCGTATCTATTTCATTCATTCTAAAATCTTTACAATCACCCTTGAAGGAACCTGGTGTCACCATAATTCTACACTGGGGCAAATTTTGAAATTGATTGAAATTTACTATGATTCAAACTACAAATGGCCCGATTTCTCGTGAAACTCGAGATATGTAGGAAGCTTAAATGCCGGAGCTCGGCCAAAATCTTTCAAAATCTCTTTTTCACCCGAGACAAAGTTTATTACGTCAACATGATTGTCCAAAGATTTTCATGCTAATCTTCGGTCAATCAGGGGCAAACTGTTTGCACCCAATTTTGGCCCACTCTTTTTCTCTAATTATTTTTTCGATGCTTCTTGGCCTTAAATAACTTTTCAAAAATAAATTCGTGTTTTTATTTCTATTTCTATGAATTTTGAAAAGAATACAAAGAGGATTATTTTCCAATCATATTGTAAAGTATTTTTATTAAATATTTTAACATCAAAAATCACACAAAAATATTTCAATCATTTTCACATCTTTTTTAGCGTCTTATTATATTCATTCGATACTTTGTGATTACATATATATTCCTATATACATATATACATTATCTTTATTATTTTATTACATATATACACGCTTATTAATATAATATACATATTCTCATTACATGTATATGTACATATATTTTGATTTGATTCTTATATATAAATAATATATGCATATTTTTGTCAATATTACAAATATTAAATTACAAAATTATTAAATCGGACGTGTATACAAATTATGTCTATAACTTATATACGTACATACCAAAAATAATTTTAAGATAGTTAAAAGAATTGATAAAATTAATTTAAAAAAAAGAGAGTATTTAGGCCAAAAATAACTCAATTTTAATTTTTATTTTACCTGAACTCAACTCTCATTCATAAATTTCTGCCAAGAAGACCAACAATTAGCCCAAAATCTAGTTCACTATCTATATCCACTTCATCAATCCACTCCCCATTATATCCACCAACTATGTGTCGCCACATCGATAAAAGAAACAGAAATTCATCCAACAAATTAATCCGATCCGTCAATTTATTTTTAATCCATAGATCCAAATTTCTAAAATTATATATATATATATATATATATATATATATTTTATATATTTATTTATTTCTTATTTCTAAATTAAATCAAAATAGTCCGATCAAATGATCGAACGGCCTGGATCTTGGTCAATTTTTTAACTCCCAAGACACCCTTCCTCTTCCCAAAAAAAAAACCCACACGTATTACTCTTCCCCAAAAGAATGATGGGTGACCAACATTTTTCTACAATCAGCTCCCTACCACCGACCCTCTCTCCTCCTCTCTCCCTCACCCCTCGTCTGATGCCACCCAAATAGGAACGTCATAGCTGCCGCCTGCCACCCTCTACATGAGAATCTCTTTTTTTTCTTCATTAAAATCTCGTGAACCAGAAATTCAAAAAATAATAGATCCCGAAAGGTATTAATATTAATCTTTGATGCTGAATCTACGATTAATGATTTTGAAGGACATTGATGATTCAAAATTTAAATTTCTTTTCTTCTTCTTTTTTATTTTAAGGTTTTAAATACGAAATTTTAAGTCCGGATTGGAACCTATAAATGGTGATCTCTCCATTCCAAAATGAACGGATGAAAAGAAACAAAAAAAATAAGAGAAAAAGAAAGAAGTGACGAATGGTTGGGGAAGAAAAATAGAGGGATAGAAACAAAGGGATTGAAGGTGAAGAATTCAAAAAAGATAACGAGAGAAAATGAAGTTGAGTGAAAGGAGAATTTCGGAGAAGAAGTAAAAATAAAAAAAAAGCAAGTCACAAAACTACAAGTTTCTATTTTGTTGTTCTCTGCCTAAAGTCGAGTTCTTTGAGTTCGAGTTTCGGTTCCCAAAAACTTGACATTAGAGCCCTTATTTGCTGCCTAACACAAGGTACGAATTCACCTTTGCCGTTTCGCTTTCATTTTTCCTTCATCCCATTCCGATTTGATGTGTTGGATACACGATTTTGTTTTAAATTTCATTGCCATTACTTTTTATTTACTTTTGCGGACATACACACACATTGGATTCTAAAAAGTTATTTTGTGTGTGAATTTAAAGTTGTTTGGGTGTTGAAATATGTGGATACACGTGTTTACCTTATTTTAGGATCATTGCTTGTTATGGTCTTTTTGAAATTTTACCGACAAATATCACTTGAATATGGAAATTCATATTGTGTGTATATGGGTCTGTAAGTATGCGAATAGGTCATCTTTATTTAATCAAATTTAAGGTTTTGTTGTTGATTCTATGAAAAATGAACTCATACATAAATTCCGATCAAGTTCGTGCTCTCGTTATTGATTCTAAAAATGAGTTCATATGTGATTTTTGATTAAATTATGTTGTTTTGATTCTGAAAAATTGATTCGTGGGTAAAGTTTCGAATATGATTTAACTTTTTAAAAATATCTGTATTTTGAGGGCGTCCATGTTTCTACTTTTAAATTTTGGTTTGCATAAGAAAAATGTCCCTTTATTTGAACTGCTCAAGTATTTTCAAGTAGCTTTCAATAGAAGTTTTTTTTTTAAGCCAAAAGATTGTGTAAGAACATTGTAGTAGTGTTGGAACATTTGAAGTATTTGCGTTTTCTTATTTATATCGTCGATAAAATTCAGTTTTGAATTCAAACCTTTCTTGCTTCAAGCGAAGATGTGAATATATGTTTATTATTGTAGTAAAACTTTTAATTAGGATTTTTTTAATTAATAGGGTATTGGTTAAATTTATTAGAAAATGCAATGTACTTCAATGTTACATTCTTTACTACTTGAAGTATTTGGCGCATGTATATGTAGAATAGTGGATCTTAAAGCCAAAGTTAAATATACATAAAGTTAATTCTGTAGATGGATTGCATTGTTGGTGTGAATGTAAGTTTGTTTTTAGGCAAGAAAATGGCATATTGGTGGGGTGAATTTGTAGGTGTAAGTTTGGGTACTTGTCATATTTTTTGCCGAAACTTGACACTTTGGTTTATTAATCAACCTGTATTTCGTTCTTACCTTTAGGATTTGCTTAAAAATTCAATGGGTAGATGTTATTGGAAAACGTGGTTCAACGATTTAGGTACAAATTTTGTTATTTTTCTTGGGACCTATGATGTAGAATCTCATTACGGCTGTTAAGGAATGTTGTATGTGGTGTGCGAATCCTCGTAGCAGAATGCTTATGTTTTCTAGAAAATAATTGCATAAATGTATTATCACTATTTCCGTGCTTTGTTTATTTGTTTGGAATTTGGACAATGTCTAATTGTATTTTACTCTTTATTTTACATGAATAATTGGGAGTCGGGGTCTCAATTGAAACTCCATTTCAACCCAACTATCGGATCAACGCTACTAGGATCACAAAGCTTCAAGATTACGTAAATTTTAAAAACTCAAGCTCCGTTAGGAGTTTAATATCTCTTAGTCCCTTCTCTTTATTTAATGTTCATGCTTGTTGTTATTTTTGTTAAAACTTGAAACGGTAATTAGTTATTATTGGTTATTAAAATTTTATTGCTTATTGTGTTTATATTGCTTTAGAGTTTGCAATTTTTTTTTCTAAATAAATTAATGTCCTCACCTTTTCGCAATTACCACCTGACTAGTTAAATGGCTTTTAAAAAAAATGGCTTTAGCTCCTTTGATATTCGGCTAACTTCTAATAACTAATTATTTGCCTCAAAAAATATTTCTATAAAATGAGCAATGTCGCAATCTCAGATTTTCTCAAAACAAAGATAATTTTAATATGATCGCACAAATAGATAAAAAACTTGCATTTTTAAGGAAACTATTTATCAACTACAACTCGTTTGAATAAATTAAATTATATCCACACTTTACCATATTTTCGTTCATTCTTTTACACTAGTTTCAAATATTTAGGCTTTAAAGAACCTAAAAAAAATTAAAAAATACGAGTTACATATAAACATATTTTGTCATATACGAAATATCTCTATATTTACTTATTTTTCCTTAAAACTAAAATTATTACTTTTATTGTTATTATCATTATTATTATTATTATTGCTGTTGCTGCTGTTGTTATTATCTCTACCTACACTCTGTTTTCCTTATATAGTTATATGTGTATTTTTTATTACTTTTACTTTATCTACTTTAGCTACTACTTCTTAAAATACTTAACAATAAAAGAACAATCACATGATTTCTTATATTTCAAAAATGTGCTAGTCTATTTTACTCAAAATTGATGCGCTAATGTATTTTTATATACTTTATTTATTTATTTTTGGAGGAATGCATTTTGTATAACTTTACTTCCGAAATGAATGATTTTTCATATGCACATAATGATTTATAAAGAAATAAATTTTACATACCTTAGAATGATATTTCTTTTAAAATGTTTCTTTACACACTTAACTTTATATTCTTGAAAAAATTACAAAACTTTAAATTTTTAGTATAATGATACCTTTTACGCCTCGATTTCATTTTTTTTAAAAAAATATGCATGTGTATTTAGATAATAAATTATGTTGCCTTTCGTATATCATAAGAACGTGTTTATGTACCTTGTTAGTTATCTTTAAACTTGATAAACACATGTGTAGTTACCACTTTTTTTGGCAAATAATAAAGTAAATATTTTTCAATGTTTTTCTAAACTGAGTCTAAAGACTATTTTCAGATAGGCTTTAAGGGGTCCCTAACACCTTCCTCTCGAGTAACTAAAACCCTTACTTAGAATCTCAAAATATTTTTGATAGACCAAATCAGAGTTTTACATAAAAAAAGTTTTTTTTTCTAATTTTCCAAAAAATTTAGATGGCGACTTTAAAAAATAATTTTCAAAACTCGAGAGCCATGACAAGCCACCACATGCTGTGTTTTGTCTCGATCAATTTGAAATAGGGTGCGACATGGTGGTATGAGGCGAGATACAGGAGATTTTATGGCTCGTTGACCATGTTGTCAGCAGGTGAAGGCTAAGAATATGAGACCTGGTGGATTGCTTCAGAGGTTTCCCATTCCCGAGTTGAAGTGGGAACGGATCACCATGGACGTTGTGACTGGTTTGCCTCGTGCATCTCAAAGTTCTGACATTTTTTGAGTCATCGTGGATTGATAGACAAAGTCAGCTGATTTTATTTTGTTTCAGGTCTCATACAGTGCTAAAAGGTTGGTCTATATCTATATTTATGAGATTGTGCATCTTTATGGTGTGCTGGTGTCCATTATTTCATATCGAGGTCCTGTGTTAACATCTCATTTTTGAAAGATATTTTAAGATGAGTTTTGTACTTAGATGGATATCAGTACAACGTTTCACCCAGTCAAAGTGGACTATCCAGGTTTTGAAGGATTTGTGTCGTGCAAGCGTGATGGATTTGGTGGCCAATGGGAGCAACATTTGGCTTTAGCATAGTTTGTATATAATTATAGCTACTATTGCAGTATTGATATGGTTTATTTTAAAGTGTTATGTGGTAGGCGTTGTCTCTCCCCAGTTGGTTGGTTTAATTTTTCATAAGTGAGACCTCGAGGTACAGACTTGCTTCGTGAGACTTTGGATAGAGTTTAGGTCATTGAAGATAGACTTTGAGTGGCTCAGTGTAGGCAGAAGTGCTATGCTGATCGTAGAATTTGTGCCTTGAGATTTGGTATTGGTGATCGTGTTTTCCTTCGAGTTTCACCCATAAAGGGTATGATGAGGTTTGGGAAGAGGAGGAAGCTTAGCCCCAGGTATATTGGTCCATTTAAGATTCTTCAGATTATTAGTGATTTGACTTATGAGTTGGCTTTTGTAATGCCCTGAAATCTAGTTCCTGGGACGCCATACGGTGCTCTGAACTACAAGTAGTCCTGAGCTAACCCTGGCTGTTTTCTACTAAGTCTGGATCTTAACATAGGGGAGTCATGAATATGAAATCATAATAATGCGGAAAATCTTATCTGAAACATACTAGACGTCTTGGTGAAACAATACTGAAAATTTTGAATTCTGAATCAAATGTCTAAACCTAAATCTAGTAGTTCGACAAGCCTCTACTATCTGAATCTAGAGAGTCACTAGGACAGGCCTCCAATTGACTCAAACTGTCTGAAATAAATAAAAGAACATCTACTAATAAACTGAAAGTATGAATAACTAATTCATTGAATTATAAGGACTCACCAACTGCAGGGATGTAGATGAGATGCTCAGGAATCACTCACGCTACTGAGACTGAACACCTGAACCTACATTATGAGACAATGTAGCACATAGACATATGTGGATTAGTACTTTGAGGATGTACTGAGTATATGGGGGTGCATGCAATGAGTAAACAATATCATAACAGTTTATAAAATCATGCATGCTAAATGTAAATGACTCATGCAGGCTTGAGTAATATGAAATCAAAAGATCATAAATGATAAAACATATAACGTAAATCTTGTGAGCCATTACACTTAGTTCTGAAATCTGTAATATACTTTATATTAAGGCTTAAGAATTTTAAAACCTTAACTTCTAAAACATATGCTTTTATCTTAAAGCTTTAAATTAATAGACTGTTGAAGAGTGAAGGACATTTTTTTGGGAGGTTCTTCTAACCGACATACACCATGTGAGCATCCATGGAGTTCCATGTCTGGCTCCCGTTAGGTAGGGTTGTTCTACCCTTTCCATCAGAATAGAACTTCTATCTTGGTGATCACAATCTGAGTCATCCACGTAGAAGAAGGAATAAATCTGAATCCTACGTTAGCATATAGTTTTGGGATCTGAAACCGTAGTAACCTACCCTTCTCGGTGCTAAATACTACTCTCAATTTTATGCTCAAAATCTTAAGAAAACCACTTCAAAAATAGCACAAGGGTTTACAAGAAAACCAATTATACTTTTCTTTTTTTAAATCTTAAGTTATCTGAACAAAGTAGATTCTTTAACTTAGCTTAGGACCAGAAGGTCAAATCTTTATCAAAATCAGTGAATAATCTTATCTTAGGGTGCTCATTGCACAAATAACCTCGAAATAACAATCTTAAATTAGGGATTAACGACCCATGCATCAATCTCACTTTAAAACATTTTAAAATTTATGCTTGATAATATAAACACTCATAATTCATCTTAAAATTTGGAAATTTCTGCACAATGCATAGAAATATAAATATAATCATGTAATTCAACTTCTAAATGATGGGGAATCCCATAATCTTGCAAATAATGATAATCGGTATAAACTTTAACTTTAATTTCATGCAAAATCTCATAAATTGCAGTAAATTTGTAATTAAAATTAAGTTTTGGGCACAAGAATGAAAGAATTATCCTTGTTCAAAACCCCACATACCTTGTTCGATGATTGGATGAAGAAACCTTGAATTTTGGATTCCTATTGAGTTCTTGATGATGGGTTCTTGATTATCTTGCTTTGAAAATCTTCAATTTGGAGCTTTCTTGGAGAATCAATGGAGGAATTTTGAGTTTCTTGGAGAGGAAGTATGAACCTTAGGGTTTTTTCTTGAGAGAGAATGATGAATAAAGCATAAAATTCTTTGAAATAAGATTAATCTTTTGTTTTTGGACGGATTTGAGGTTAGGGATTTACCAAAATCCCCTTTTTAAACTTTTATACAAAACTAAAAATGTACATTTTTCTGAACTGGGTGGCCACCGCCACGCGCCACTATCGCGGTAGCTCACTGGAAATTGACAAATGGAAATTGATCAGACTCCGCAACGCGGAGACATCGCGGTACCCCTTTGGAATGCCATTTTGGCACATAACGCGATGCGCCATTATCGTGCTAGACCTATAGAAATTGACAAATGGGAAATTTATCCTCTCGGCGATGCGCCAATATCACGGAGGGCCACTAGAATAGGACAATTGGACATTTACACTTCTCCGTGACGTGCTAAGGGTCCAAATGATGGTGTTTTGCGATAGGAACTTAAAATAGCCAAAACTTCTTACCCGATTATTGGATTAAGGCGAATCTTATATCATTGGAAAGCTAATTAAATTTCCTATGCAATGAAAAGTCTAAATTGAAGGAATTCCATGTGAAATAAATAGTATTTATTTTGGAAGCTATCCCTTGACATTCTAGGGACTAATTTAAGCTAGGAAAAGTGTGGGGTATTACAATATCTCCCCCTTGGGAACATTCGTCCTCGAGTGTGACTAGACAAGATGAGTGTACTGAAGAATCTGAGGATATATGGTAGTATGCACAACTGAAACAAATTTTGAAACTGAATCTAAATTATTCTGAGCTTCTGAGTAATTCTGCGAGTGCATGCACTTACATGAGGACAACTATATAGATGAATATTTGAGTAGAAAAGACTGTATCAAGGAAGAGTATTACCTTCGGCTACATCTGAGTTTATGGAGAAAAGGTGAGGGTACTTGGATCGCATATCTGCTTCTGCTTCCCAAGTGGCACCCTCTACGGAATGATTCCGCCCAAGAACTTTGACCAAGGGAACTTCTTTGTTCCTTAGTCTATGGATCTGATGTTCTAAAATCTCAATTGGAATCTCTTCGTATGAAAGAATGTTCTAAATATATGAGATTTCTAAGGGAACTACGATAGTAGATACTTTTCTTAAGCATAGAGATGTGGAATACAAGATGAACGACCAATAAGTCTGCGGGAAAATCAAGCTCATAAGCTACTTTCCCAACACGACTCACAATTATGAAAGGGCCAACATACCAGGGACTAAGTTTCCCCTTCTTGTCAAATCTCTTCACCCCTTTTATGGATGAAATCTTCATATAGACTAAATCACCAACCTCAAACTCGAGGTCCCTTCTTCTCATATCTGCGTATGATTTCTGGTGAATCTGGGCTATTTTCAATCTTTCTCTAATCAACTTAACTTTCTCCATAGCTTCAAACACAACATTAGGCCCAAGCAAAGCGGCCTCACCCACTTCAAACCAACCTATGGTTGATCTATACCTCTTTCCATAAAGAGCATCAAACGGGGCCATCCAAATGCTAAAATGGTAACTGTTATTATAAGCGAACTCAATCAATGGAAGATGCTCATCCTAACTATCTTTGAAATCAAGAGCACATTCCCTCAACATATCTTCTACAGTTTGGATGGTCCTCTCTGCTTGAATATTTGTCTATGGGTGGAAGGCTGAACTAAGATGTACTTGGGTACCAAGACCCTTTTTAAAGGCTCTCAAAAATTAGGAAGTAAATTGGGTACCCCTATCCAAGATGATAGACAAGGGAACCCCATGAAACCTGACTAACTCCCGAATATACAACCTAGCATAATCCTCAACTGTATAAGACGTGTGAACTAGAAAGAAATGCGC
>NC_061112.1:69810350-69853997 GCF_002878395.1 Capsicum annuum | reverse complement strand
ACAACATTCCAATGTTCTCTTCCCGGATTAGAAAGAAAACAGCTAACAATACCAACAGCATGAGCAATATCCGGTCTTGTACAAACCATTGTATACATTAAATTACCAACGGCTGAAGCATAAGGAACTTTCTTCATGTCTTCCTTCTCATCATCACTGGAAGGACACTGTTTCGTGCTCAATTTGAAGTGCATAGCTAAAGGTGTACTGGCAACCTTAGCCTTATCTATTTTGAACCTTCGAAGTACTTTCTGAATGTACTTCTCTTGTGATAACCACAACTTCTTGGTCTTCCTGTCACGGACAATCTGTATGCCAAGAATCTGCTTTGCTGGTCCTAAGTCTTTCATAGAAAAAGACTTACTCAACTCTTGCTTCAACTTTTGAATCCTGCAAGTATTATGACCAATAACAAGCATGTCATCAACATAAAGCAACACAATAATAAAGTCACCATCAAAGAATTTTTGCACAAAAATACAATGGTCTGAAGTAGTCTTCTTGAAGCCCTGTTGACTCATAAAGGAACCAACTTCATGTACCACTTCCTAGGAGCTTATTTCAAACCATACAAGCCCTTTTTCAATATGCAAACATAATTCTCTTTTCCCTTGACTTCAAAACCTTCAGGCTGCTCCATATAAATTTCTTCATCTAAGTCACCATGGAGAAAAATAGTTTTAACATCCATTTGCTCAACCTCTAAATCTAGACTTGCAGCTAAGCCTAGAACCACACGAATGGATGGCATCTTCACAACCGAAAAAAATATCTCATCAAAATCAACTCCCCTTTTCTGGTTAAATCCCTTCACAACCAATCTAGCTCTGTACCATGGAATTGGATTACCATCTTCATGCTTCACCCAAAAAACCCACCTATTTTTCAAAGTTTTTCTGTCTTTAGACAGCTTAATCAAATCAAAGGTATGGTTATCTTGCAAAGATTTAATTTCATCTTTCGTAGCATCAAACCACTTTTTTTTCTTCACTTTCCATGGCTTCATCAAGACTCTCATGTTCTCCCCCGTCAGTCAAGATTACATACTCACTGGGAGAATAACAAGATGAAGGTATTCTCTCTCTTATAGATCATTTAAGAGAACTCTCTGGAGCATCAATAACTGGTTGCTGATCAACCATATCAACTTGCACTGGAGCATCAACAACTTCTTGCTGGTCATTCTGAACATGGTCATCATCTTCATTATCAACTTAATTTTCATCACCATGAAGATTTTCTTCAAGAGCAGTAGTCAAAGGAACTGGATCAACATCAACTAGGCTCTCACTACTCTGAGAATCAACCTTCTCAGCTTTGTCAAAATCTTCAATTGTTTGGTCTTCAAAAAACACAACATCACGACTTCTAATAAGTTTCTTCTCAATTGGATCATAGAAACGATAGCCAAATTCATCTTGACCATAACCAATGAAGATATACTGTCTAGTTTTAACATCCAACTTTGACTTTCATCCTTAGTAACATGCACAAAAGATTTACACCCAAAGACTCTAAGATGATCATAAGAAACATTCTTACCAGACCAAACTCTGTCAGGGATATCACCATTCAAAGAAATAGTAGGAGATAAATTGATAACATAAACAGACGTATTAAGTGCTTCTGCCCAAAAGAAATCTGGCAGCTTAGCATCTGAAAGCATACATCTAACCCTCTCAACTAGTGCTCTGTTCATCCTCTCTGCTAAGCCATTTAACTGAGGAGTCTGATGTTGAATGTCCTGCTCTCTGCAATATCTATCAAAAGGACCAATATACTCACCACCATTATATGAATGAATGCATTTCAATTTCTTCCCTGTCTGTCTTTTAACCAATGCCTGAAAATTCTTGAACACATCAAATACTTGATCCTTGGACTTCAAAGGAAATACCCAGAGTTTGCGAGAATGATCATCAATAAAAGTCACAAAGTAAAGTGCACCACCATGAGACCTTACTTTAAAAGGACCGCACAAATCAGAATGCACCAACTCCAGTAAATCGAGCTTTCTTGAAGGCGGATGACTCTGAAAAGAAACTCTTTTCTGTTTACCAGCTAAGCAATGAACACAATTCTTCCACTTTGCTTGTTTTACTCCAGAAAGCAAATTTTTCTTAGCCAAACTATCAATCCCCTTCTCATTCATATGACTTAACCTTCTATGCCACAACTCTGATGAAGTATCATTCTCCACCAAGTTTATCAAGCTTTTAGAAGTAGAGCCCTAAAATACATACAAGTTAGATAATTTTTCACCTCGATTCACAATCATCAAACCTCTAGTAAGCTTTCACTGACCAGCACCAAGGGTATTTATATAGCTCTCATCATCAAGACTTCCTACAGAAATCAAATTCAGGCGAACATCTGGAGCATGCTTGACATTATTGAGAACTAGTTTGGAACCATTGTTACTTTCCAAACAAACCGTGCCAATGCCAAGTACTTTAACTTCATCATTATTGCCTATTTTCAACATCCCAAAATTACCTAGAGTATAAGAAAAAAATAATTCCTTCTTAGGTGTAACATGAGAAGTAGCACCAGAATCTACAAACCAGCTAGACTCATCGCGAACAAGATTAATGGCATTCTTACCACAAGCACAAGAAGATCATTATTAGCAACAATAGCAACATGATTTTCATTATTGTCTTCTTCTTTTATCATCTCATAGCTCTCTTATGCGTGTAATAATATTTCATGATATGCCCCTTTTTATTGCAATAGTCACATGTAATAATCTTGAATTTAGACCTTGACTTGCTTATTTTATCTCTATCATTTGAATCTCTGGACTTGTTTCTCCCCCTCTCTTCAGTAACTAAAACATCAGAGTGTGAAGATGAGGCCTGAGATCTTCTTCTCATCTCTTCATTCAAGACACCACTCTTAACAAATTCCATAGTTACAATACCACCGGGAGCAGAATTACTCAAAGAAACTCGAAGAGTTTCCTAAGAGTCAGGTAGAGTATTAAGAAGCCAAAGTTCCTGAATTTCTTCATCGAACTTTACACCCATTTCGGACAGCTGGTCAAGGACACCCTGAAAATCATTAATATGATCAAAAATAGGACTGCGCTCTTTATACCTGATATTCATCAATTGCTTAAGCAGGAACAACTTGTTATTGCTAGTCTTCGAAGCATAAAGTGTTTCAAGCTTGTCCCACAAACTTCTATCATGTGTCTCATTCACAATATGATTTCTAACATTATCTTTAATCCATTGTCTGATATAGCCACAAACCTGTAAGTGCTCAAATTCTCAATCCTCATCTATCATGGATTCAGGTTTAGTAGACGTAAACACAGGTAGATGCATTTTCTTGACAAATAGAAGATCTTTTATCTTGCCTTTCCAAGTATGATAGTTACTACCATTCAAATACACCATCTTGCTTATATTTTCCTCTATCATTCAAATCGATAATCAACAACAACCAACGCTCTGATACCACTTGTTAGGAAAGACGGGCACACAATCAAAGAGCCCGACAAGGTAGCAGCGGAAAATACCTAAGAGTAAACTTTTCCTTTCAACTTGAACCAAGAGGAGACAAACAAATCCAAGCAAAATAGAGTAATATACAGCAAACAAATCAACCAAATGAAACAAGACAAGAATAAAGGCAATCACACGAGACACAAGATTTACGTGGAAAACCCTTCAGTGTGAAGAGTAAAAACCACGGGACCAAAACCTCCACTATAATCACCAAAGAGTTACAATATTTTCCTCCAAAATGGCCACCAAACAAGTGCCAAACAACAAGCAACAATACATACATCACAACAACAAAACAAGAGAGTAAAGGAATACAAACACCAAAATTGCAGCTACTGTTCAAAACTGAAAAACAGGAGCTACAGACCACTAAATCAAGCTCTGCCAGTTCCTAATCAAAGATCGAGATGAGAGAAACACGCAGGCAAAAAATTAGCTCAATCGGACAAGAAACGAAGCGGAAATCGCAGTTTACAGATGACTGCTGTGGCTGAAATGTTTTGAGCAAAAATCTGCTCTCTCTCCTTTTGTGTGCTAAACTCTTATTTTTGTGAATGGTAAATAAGACCTAAAAAGGTCAATATATGTGCCCCATAGAATTGGGCTATGGGCAAAGTGGGTTGGTCCAATAAATTGGGCTTCATTTTATCCACATAGGAAGGGACAAAGGCCCATGACCCAACAATGAAATAATAAGTACTAACACACCAGATAACACATAAACATGACTTGCACCTAGTAATACGAAAAACGATAACACACTTCGAAACAAGAGTAGCACTATGACAACTAACATAGATAACATAACAAAGTCCTCCTACCTACTAGCAAGGATGCACTCGTTAGTCCTTCCTACTATTTTTCTACCCTAATTCGCCTACTCCACACCTTCCTATAAAAAATAAAACAAGATACAAACCTGTACTCTGCGTAATATAAAGTCATGAAATAATACTTAAGAATTTAGAGGACTATAATTAAATTATGATATAAATGAAAATGATTCTTACTATATTGAAAATGAGATTATACAACAAAAGTTAAGACAGTGGTGGTGCCATGATCATGCTTTTAGAGATGAATAGAATAACAATATTATAGCTTCAACATTGGATCTTAAGTCACATTTTGTTATGCACCCAATATTCCTCGGGCACATTCTTAACTCATTAATAATAATATCAACTATTTAAAAAATATAAAAATCAAACATGTAATTTTTATTTGTAAAAGGTATAATAGAGTAACTTCTCACTATTGTTCTCATCACTTTTAAATTTCAGTATTAAGAAACTAGAAGGTATTATTTGGATTACGATTTTTTGGTATTATACTAAGTATGTTGTTTTATTTTGATTGCAATTTTCTACATTGAGTACTTTCTCAAGTCCAAATACTATAACTAAACAATGATTCATAAATTTTCAAGAAAAATTGAATTAGCTATTATACTTTTTTAGTAACATATATAAACAACAATTGTAAATATTAAAGAGTATAAAGATACATTATTAAATTTAAAACAGTAGAAGTTTATATCACATTTTATCCTTTAGGAAAAATTTAATCAACTTAAGTTTAATATTGTAGAAACCGTAGTATGAGTTAAAAGAAGGATCTTAAGATGAGTTTTGAAGTTCTGAGAAAGCTAGGAAAACTATGAAAACAAAACAAATTTGAACATTTTGGACTAGAATTCTTACGGAGCTGGACCTGCATCTAGCGTGAGCATCTTCGTACTAGTTCATCCTATAACAAGCAGCTAGGAAGCTCCATCAATGAACATTCAGAGCACATCACAAACAATTTAATATAATAAAAGAGGGTAGTTTGACTGATTAAGTGCTTACCTGATCAGCAGCATTCATGGACTGCAGTTTCACAAGAGCTGCATCAGCTAAAGAACGAGCTCGAAAGATAAAATTGTGGAATGATGCCCTTCATCTAAGATGATGAACATCTTATCAAGGTTCAAATAGATACTGGTACTGGAACCTCAATTTCAAATTACTCCAAATAGGCAAAGTACAATCTTACATAGTATCACACTATCACTGACCCATAACTTCATTCATCATCGGTTAGGCATTTTGTACATTGAAGTTGTACAACTTATTTGGGACACTAAAAGTTCCAGATCTCCTTTTTCATAAATTCGCCAATAATATTAGTTTTAGACGGCTACAATAAATGCTAATACCATATGAAGATAGTCTTTCACTCTCCCCTTCTCAACAGAAACTTTATTTCAACTATCACGTAATGATAGAAACAATACAAGAACAACATACCCAGTGTAGTCCCATAAGTGGAGCATGGAGGATAGTGAACACATAGACCTTACCCCTACCTTGAGAGGTAGGGAGACTGTTTCCAAAAGATCCTAGGCTCAAAGAAAACATTTCACTAAATGAAGTAACTGATACAAGAATAATCACGGATATGGACTTATAAGGGTGCGCGTTGGTCTCGAGACTTGGTGTGTGCAATTTAAGTGTAGAAGAGGCTCAAAACACACCAAAATCAGCCCATAACTTACATTTGATGGGCAGCCCACTCTTTGAAGGCCTTTTGGCCATTTTAACTTATATCTTGTAATAGTTACATAAAGAACAATGTAGGGTTTTATTTACTTAGATTATTATGGATTTTGAAGTGAGAAACACTTGAAAAATACAAAGTCCTCTCTTCTCTTGATGAGTCAAAACCGAAACTAGGAGACATCAATAGGGTGGATTCTCTTTGTTGTTGATTGCTTGAAAACATTGATGCTAGAGAGGTGGATTTCGATCTTGTGTCTTTGTAAGAGATAGGTTTATTGTTGTATGTAGTGTTAAGGGTCCAATATTTACCATTCTTGGGTTCTTAACATTATACTTTCATGTGGTCTATCTATCTATTCTTTTCCTTTTGTAATCTTGTATCTATTTTGTATCTTGTATTGTGAAGCAATTTTTGTTGTTGTTGTTCTCATTATGGTTTAATCTAGTGTTGTTAACTTAGTTTGTTGTTGGCTGCAAAGGTGTCAAACACCTAGTAATATAGTCCTTCTTGTATTGCATTCTTGAATCCGAGAGTGATCTCCAAAAGGGTCCTCGGTTCTTTGAATTAGTGAACTATTTTTGGAGTGTGTTTAGACTATTTTGAGCCAATTTCGTGTCTTCCAAATTTTTACCGTATCATTTGGTATCAAAGCATGGCTTGATCTTGTTCCTACAAGATCAATCTTGGGCTTGCTTTTTAGAAAATAAAAAAAAATTATTGAAAAGCTGAAAATTTTAAAAAAAATTGCAATCTGTCCATTGTTGTTGTCTTGGCCGAAATTGTGTTCTTGGCCGAGATTTGTTCTTGAGTCTAGGTCTAGGAGTCTTTTACTTGTATTGTGTATTTGTAGTGTTAGTTTTGTTCCTCACTAACACTTTGAGTCGATCCAAACTTAAGCTTGAATTGTTAATATTGTTGTTGTGAACAAAGTGTGGTCGATTGGATGTTGTTGTTGTTCTAACCTTGACCGAGTTGAAGGCCTTGTGTTGTGGTGTTGTTGTAGATATTAAAAGATTATTGTTGTGTTCTTTTTGTTCATCACAACCTTCACCTTTTGTAAAACCGAAAACACAACACAAAGGGGACTTAGCCGATTGTTGTTGCTATCCTTGTGGTCTTGGCCGTGAGATTGTTGTTGGTTGTTCTTGTTGTGGTTGTTGTGTTATTGAAGTTCTTCACCATATTCATCACCTTGTTAATATTAAAGTTAACCTAGATATTAAAAAGGTGAAAGACAAGGTGTAGTATTTGTTGAATCTTGAAAGACCCCCAACCACCAAAAAGACTTTACATCACATCTCAACCTTTTTCCATAAAACAAGAGTCCATGTTTTAAGGAGAAGTACAAGTCTAGTCAAAGACTTTTAAGTCTTGAAATTTGAATTGAAAAAGGAGCTCCAAAAACTAGTTTGTATTTTCTTTCATTGAACAATTTCCATCAAAGTCCAAATTATGAAATTAAAATTTGTCAAGAACCGAACCACTAGTGGACTGCCACGTGGATCGCCACATCACCAAATACACTGTTCACACAATAATTTTGGCTCAAATTTTGATCTCTTAGTTTCATTGTGTTGTTCCATTAGTTTCATTTGTTGATTCCATTACTAACTTACAAGCTAGTACTAGATTGTAAGTTAGTTTTGAAATCGTCCTTCGTGTATACGTTCCTTTGTGTGTCTTGTTATTTTGAGTCATTGTAATACTTGGTCCACCTATCAATGTCTCACAGAGAATAAGCAAGGTTACGACACTTGTGAGACCAAAGTAAAAATAAATCAGAGAGACAAAACAATGGAGAGGGAGTGTGAGGACCATTCTTGTACATCTAACTTGTTTGTTGTTTTGTAGGTAACTTCTTGGGCATAATGGAAACCATATTGGCCCTTCTTGATACTTTGTCCCAAGACCTTGCTAGGGAAAATATGGGTCTTTAAAAAATTAACTCGGATGTGGTAACTATGAGTAAGAGGCTGAATCAAATAGAGAGTCGAAGGAACTCCCATGCTTTTACTCCCGAAACTTTACTTCCAATGACCAATCCTCCAAGACCAAAACATAGTGCCACAAGCTAAGCTTCAAATAACCCTCGAAATCGAGAATAAGAAAACCACTTCCCCCGCAAGTTGATCAATTCCAACAAGGAGGACTTTGAAGCTAATTTTCTCCCATCCAAGCTCCACAATCGAAGCTCCACGTTACCAAATCGAGCCTCTCAACCGAAACTTCTCTTTCCCAAAACTGACACATCCAAGAAGAGGAACATGGTAGAGAGATACACGAAGGATATGGAGTCTACGACGATGCTTATATGATAGAAGGAGACTTGAGTCGGATGAGATTAAAGGCCAATCTCAAGAGGGAGAGGAAACCGAGGGTCAAAATGAAGATGTTGGATCCGAGACTTTTTGTCATTATGCTCTCGGGTTTGGCTAGCTGATGGACTATTTTTTGTGCATCTCTTGTGGGATGTTTTTAGCTCATTTTTGATACATCCTTTGTTATTATTTAACTTTCGGGTTCTTCATGTTTTGCAGACTGTTTTGAGTGGTTTCTTTTGAAGTGGCCAATTGAACAAGATGAAGCCACGAATTTGTGGGTAAATTCCTCTCAAGATGGAGAGGATGATACAAGAATAATCACGGATATGGACTTATAAGGGTGCGCGTTGGTCTCGAGACTTGGTGTGTGCAATTTAAGTGTAGAAGAGGCCCAAAACACACCAAAATCAGCCCATAACTTACACTTGATGGGCAACCCACTCTTTGAAGGCCTTTTGGTCATTTTAACTTATATCTTGTAATAGTTATATAAAGAACAATGTAGGGTTTTATTTACTTAGATTATTATGGATGTTGAATTGAGAAACACTTGAAAAACACAAAGTCCTCTCTTCTCTTGATGAGGTAAAACCGAAACTAGGAGACAACAATTTACATATTAAATTAAAGATGAAACTATACTAATAATAAAAAAATTATAGTTTTAATAAAACGTTATTAAATTATTGTTATTAAGGATAGTAGTAGTAGTATACTAAATTAACGTAATTAAAATGTTATTAAATTAACGTTATTAAAACGTTATTAAATTAACGAGGGGCGGACCTACGTGGTTTTCATTCGGTAAAAAAATTACGTTGTATATATATAAGATAGAAAATGTATATTTCTGTACGTATATTAATATTGAACCACATGAAACAAGGCACTTAGATAGCCCAATGGTGTTATTTGCTCTTCTTGGGCACTTTCTTCAGTCTACTGCGCGGATTCGATCCCCGCTAGTGACTATTTTTTTTAATTAAAAAAAATTAGATGTTGCTGCTATAAAAATGAATAAAATAATAATAATAATAATAATTTTTTTTTAATTAGAAAAAAGTTAGGAATTACTGCTATAGAAATAAATAAATAAAATATTTTTATAATAATAATAATAATAAAAACGACGTTGTTTTAACACAAAAATAAAACTTTGACAATGTGCAAATATGACATTTAACTATTCAAAACTGCACATGACCTCTCTCCAAATCAGCCATTTTAACGACGTGGCACCGTGTGATTGGATTACCTTTCCATGTAGGCACGAGTGAGACTCACGCATGAGATTGCAAAATCGGAGGTCATGTTTATTCAGATTTTTAATAGTTACAGGTGCTATTTGTGCACTATCAAAATTTAAGATCAAAATTATAGTTTGATGTCAAATTTAAGATCATATTTATATATTAACTCTTTATAATAGGTAGAAAATAGATAGCCATATATAATGTTTTAAGTCAATGGGAGATAATTATTACTGAACGGAGCGAGCACCAGTAAATTAGACTACCATAAAAAGTCAAACCCAGCACGACGACGTTGCATACCATTAGCATTTCCTAACAAAGTCCACCATTCCAGCTGCCCATAATCAAATATCCCCGCCGGCTACTCCCCATCATTTCCGATCCAAATTACTCCTTTCTTAAACCCTAACAAAACCCTACAATAATGGGAAAAGGCGGCGGCTGTGTTCCCAGCAAGAAGAAGATCTCCAAATCTACCCTCCAAAATCCACCTCCACCACCACCCATCCCCGCCGCCGGCGAACCCGATTCCGCCACTAACCCGGCCGTCGACTCACTTCCGGCGACAAATACCTGTAAACAACTGAAATTATTTATAATATTTTATTCCATGTATGGACACGTGGAGAGCTTAGCAAAGAGAATGAAGAAAGGAGTTGAAGCTGTTGATGGTGTCGACGCCGTTCTTTATCGGGTACCGGAGACTTTATCTGAAGAGGTTCTTGTTCAAATGCGGGCCCCAGTGAAGGATGATTTAATTCCGGAATTGCCCTCACTGGCAGAGCTTGCCGATGCTGATGGGTTTTTGTTTGGGTTTCCGACACGGTATGGGTGTATGGCGGCTCAAATGAAGGCGTTTTTCGATTCTACAGGGCAGTTGTGGAAGGAGCAGAAGCTTGCTGGAAAGCCTGCTGGGTTTTTTGTTAGTACTGGCACTCAAGGAGGTGGACAAGAGACCACTGCGTAAGTGTTAATCATTTTACTTTGTTAAATTGAATTGATATTTTGATCATCATAATTGTCCAATCTTTGTGGAGGGACTTGTTTATCCGATGTAGTTTGATTGGGTGCGGATTTTTAGAAATATGGGGAAAAAAATTGAAATTTGTGGCTATAAATCATCGGGTGAAATTGGCAATTTAAAAGCTAAATTATTACGAAATATAGAAATGTGTCCTTTTTTTGGGATCAACTAAAAAGGGAAGTGTTGTCATATAAATTGGGGCAGAGGAAGTAACTATGATCAATTTTTGTGAACATTTTAGAAGTAGGTAAAGCCAGTTTGTGGTAGGTTATATGTGCGTGTTGTGTGTATAGAGTCCTAGACCGTGATAGTGGGTGTACCTGCACCATTGCTTATATGATGGATGTTCCTCTGGTCCACCTTTTATTGTGATCATTTGTCTAGTTGAAGTACTAAACCAAGTAAGGTGGAGTGATACTTTCCTTTTTGTGGTAAGACGTAGTTACATAAAAATGATGTAATACTTGATATCCGAGGATCAATAGGAAACAACCTCTTTTCCCCCATAAAGATAGGGGTAAGTCTGTGTACGCCTTTCCTCCCCAGACCCCACTCATGGGATTATACTAGGTTTGTCGTTGTTGTTGTTGTTCTGTTGTTGATATTTAGCGTCCATCACTGTTCTTCCTTGTAGTATAGAAGTAACTGTGTAAATTAATCTACTGAGAACCATTGCTCTCCGGTGATATAGTTCACCTGAATTTTTCATTTCTAATGGCGTATTGGTAATGTTCAGTTTGAGACATTATAAGAGTATTACTTTTGCTTGTGATGACGTATCTGAAATAAAATTGTGAAAACAACCAACACATGGAATGAACCAATTGTTGTAGAAGGAAATAGATCATCGATCTTATGTAATCTATAATGATTAAACAGAGAACACAACTTAGATGCAACCCTCCATCCCAGTGAAGATGGATGAAGGAATCCACTGAGATAACCTAAAGCTCTACCGCCTAAGAAGTCAAGAAACCAGGGTCCTACAGAAAAACGAAGCTCCTTCCTCTTTCCCTAAAAATTGCTTCCAGTACTGAGATGTAATTCACCAACTTGTGGACATTTTAGAAGTAGGTAAAGCCAGTATGCGGTAGGCTATATGTGTGTGTTTTGTGTATAGAGTTGTAGACTGAGGTAGTGGGTGCACCTGCGCCATTGCTTATATGATGGGTCCTCTTTTGGTCCATCTTTCATTGTGATCAGTTGTTTAGATGAAGTACTAAACCCAGCTAAGGTGGACTGGGACTTTCCTTTTTGAGGTAAGATATAGTTATATATGAATGATGTAATACTTGATATCCTGTGTGAGTTCGTTCACATTGCTAGACCCCAGCCTGGATAAAGGAGGAGGGTTATGAGGACCAATCAGAAATGACCTCTATATCCCCCATAAGGGTAAGGGTAAGGGTAAGGCTGCGTACGTCATACCTCCCAGACCCCACTTGTGGGATTACACTGGATTTGTTGTTGATATATTGCCCAGAGTCTAATTGGGCATGCTACTAGGCAACTAACGTAACGATACAAGAATATGTAATGGTATTGTGGAGAAGACGAAAGAAATTATCAAAATGGAAGTAATGATACAGACTCACCCTTATGAACTCAGTTATAGGCTCTCTTTCTACTTATGTTATGTCCTTTATTTCCTTTACCTTTTAAGATTTTAAAGAGATTGGACAGACTTAGAAGTGACTCCTCTCGCATGGATTCAAAGAGATTAAAGGCTATAGCCTGACTAAATGGGAAGCAACAATTATTAGCAAAGGTATGGGGGTTTTGGGCATTAGAGATTTGAGGAAGCATAATAGTTGTCTGCTGCTGAAATGGCTATGTAGGTAAAATGAAGAGGGGAAAGCTTTATGGAAGGATGTTTCAACAACATACCCAGTGTATTCCCACAATTCAAATGCAAATATTGTAGAGTACAATTCATGGTGAGTAATGTCAGTGGCAATACTTATGAGATTGGGGTTTGAGGACCATCAGAGCTTTATGGCCTGTGTTAGAGGTGAATATGTACATAAAAGTGGGAGATGATAGGAGGATAAAGTTTTAGGGAGATGCTTGGAATGAACAAATCCTTTTAAAGGAATATTTTCTTGATCTATACAAAATATGCATCAATCTAGAGAGGCCACTGTTAGTGAATGCTGGTCTCCATAGGGTTGGAATTTGTGTTTTAGGAGAATATGGAATAATGAGAAGTGGATACAGTGGCCAACTTGTTAAAAGGAATAGCTAATGAACAACACAATAGAAGCCAACAATGCTTATGGAAAAATTTAGCACCAACTAAAGTAAAATGTATTACATGGTTGGTTGCTAGAAGGGTCTGTTTGACACATGGAGTATTGAAGAAGAAAGGGTTCATTATTGTTTCCAATGGCCATCTTTGTCTGCACTGCAATTTTAGAGCACAAATATGGCCCATCTTTCTTAGTCCGACAGAAGCAAAATGGGCAATGCCTGAGCATACTGCAGATTTATTAAATTGTTGGATCAGAAGAGGAGAAAGCAAGAGTCAAAAGATATGGTGGAGGCTTACCCCCCCCTGATTGCATTGGGTGGACTGTGTGGAAAGAGAGGAACAGTAGAAGCTTTGAAGATAGGTCCAATTTCATTCAGAAAGTGGAATTGTATTGTACTCCCTCCGTTTCAGAAAGAATGACCTACTTTCCTGTTTAGTCCGTTTAAAAAAGAAAGACTCTGACTTTACACGTGACATGTTTAAGAGCACAAGATTAAAGGGTATTTTGGTATATTTGACATTACTTTAATTTAAGACCACAAGATTCAAAAGTCTTTATATTCTTAAACTCCGTGCCAAGTCAAAACTGGTTAGTCTTTTTGAAACAGAGGGAGTATCTTTTTATTTTTGGTGTCAAGAGAAACATCTAGAAGAAATAGAACCACTAGTAGATTTGTTAGTATCTTTGTATTTCTTTTTCTTCTTTCTCTTTCTTGAAGGTCTCGAACATTATCTGGAATACAACTTTACTTCCAAGAAAAAACATTTATATTGCAAAATAATCAGCCACCTTGCAATATGTGCAGCTGCTGAATTGGCTAGATGAAAAACTTGGGATATCTTAGAATTACTCCATGAATAACTTGAATTGGTGGAAGTACATTTCAGGAAGATTTAAAGAAAACCCCAGTTGCTGAGGAATGGTGCGCGCATTATTGTTACTTTGGAATGGTAACTATCATCAGTGTCTATGATGGGAAATCACACTTAACACCTCTAGTTTGGACATTGGGATTACTATGATGGAAAATCACACTTAACACCTCTAGTTTGGACATTGGGATTACATTTTTAGCTGTCCTTAAGTTATTAGCTCATGGTTAAGTGGATGTATTGAGTTGATCTTTACATTAAATGTTGCATTTAAGTAGATTACAAAACCTAATGCTCTTTCAGGGGAAATGAGGCCATTTTCTTCTTTGTTCTTTGAAATTGGAGGGTTGGAAGATGGATATTATAACATCTTGAGTCCTTGTGTATTTTGTTGTTTTGTTGTGTGCGTGGTCATTGAATTTTGCTCCAGAATTAATTGTTTATGTTAAAACTATTAAGGAACTAGGTCAATTTAAGATGTTGCTACTGCCACTCCTGAGACTGCCCAAATCCCAGTTTTTTTGGTCCTTAGTATTTCCTTAAGATATTAATTTGAGTGACTAGATTTTGTTTCCTTGTATAAGAAGGAACGATAATGAGTGCTAATCAAGCAGATGTGGTTTTTTAATTTCTAATTTATTTATCCCGGTCCTCTCGTACTAGGGAAAGGTTAACTTTATCTTTTACTATTACATGGGTGGATGAGCCTGTGTAAAGAGGTATGGTGAGAATTCATATAGCCGACCTAATTTGTTTGAGATTAAGGTTTTAGTTGTTGATATTATTATCATTTCCAAAATAATTCTGACATTGCACAAAGAATTCAGGCTTTATTTGGAAGTTTGTAATATCATATTGTTTACGGCAAGTAGCAAGTAGGAACAAAACCTGATTACTTCGTAAATTTTGTTGCAGTAGGAGTTTCAAGTAGGTTGACAGGCTTATTGCTTCTCAAGCCGCACTAGCATGATAAAATACTTAATCGAGTGAATAAAAATTACTTTTTGCTATTTCTTTTTTAGGAACTCAAGGATAAGGTGCTAAGAGCCTATAGAACAGATCTTGTTCATGTAAGGTCGTACTTATTGCTATTTCTTAGGACGTGCTTGTCACCACTTACCTTTCTTTTTGATTTTTTGATATTTTAATGGGTGGATCTCCTTATGTAAACCGTTTATGTGCTTGTTTCTAGTTTATAGGATAGGCTATTGTTTTGATGGTACTCTAAAAACAATGTTAAAATATTAAAATTACATAAAGCATGTATTACCTACTTTTTCTTTACAAGTGTGGTGTCTTGGCCAGCTTGCACGCACCTCGAATAATTCCACGGGGTGCTTGCGATCTCCCACCAGCACAGGTACCAGGTATTACCTACTTGAGAAGGAAGGGTCAAAGTAGTCAATTGGTTATATAGGGTTCACATCACCTAACACAATTTCAGGATTGAGGTGTAGCCGGAATGGTTGCTACTAATATTTTCCAAAGTAATTTTCGGAGTACAAAATATTATTACGTTAATATAAGATCTCTAAATTTTTAGGTATACATTCTTAGTTTTAAATTTTGTTGGTAGTTAAATAATGTTTCAAGACAAGTTGGTGCAATCATATAGTTTATGTACTGCTAATAGTGGCTATGCCTAATTACTTTGTGGATCTTGTTGCAGTAAGAGTTTCAAGTTAGGTTGACTGGCTTAATTGTTTCTTTAGCTATACCTAATCAAGTTCAATAAAAATTCATTCATTGCTATATATACTTGTTTGTCACTATTTACCTTTTTGCTTTTTTGTAATTGGTGGAGCAGGATCTCCTTCTGTAAATAGCTTTGTGTGTCTATAGCGTCTAACTTATCGGATAACCTTGTATATAGCCTGTTTCAGCGTTACATCTTGCATCCTTGAAAAGTAGGGTAAAGGACACTGCTTATTGGTGTGGTATTTATATGTAGTTGGACAGCAATCACCCAACTAGCACACCATGGTATGCTCTTTGTTCCCATTGGATACACATTTGGAGCTGGTATGTTCAAAATGGATTCCATCCGGGGGGGTACTCCCTATGGTGCTGGTGTCTTTGCTGGTGATGGAACAAGAGAGGCTAGTGACACGGAGCTGGCGCTTGCTGAGCACCAAGGCAAGTATATGGCTGCAGTAGTCAAGAAGCTGGTTCAGGATTGATGGCTGTCTCAAAAAATTATTGTCATATTCAAACACAAATATTCGTTATTTTTTCTTTTGTAGATTGATTTCACCTCCATTTCATTGGTTTTTGCGTTTCACATCTTCTCTTTGGATATGAAGATACTTATTATCTTCTTTACATATACTAAATTGTTGATTATCCTCTGCCCAATGCCCTGCTATCAGTTGTTGCATATTCTACATTTCCATGTCAACTATTGTTCTTGTATAAAAGTTTGTACATGGTTATGATATTTCTTGCCTACACATTGTTGTATTATTTATTACTTATAAAAGATATTTGTCGATAAAGGAACTTATAAATTTGTTACACCACTCTCGGGGATGTTCTTTGTTCCTTTTTCATTACCTTTTGCTTATCAGGCTGCTATACACCTATACCCTATATGTTGAACGCCATTCATTTTGCCAATGAAAGCGTTGTAATTTGGCTTCCCTTGGTGAATGTTCCAATTTGGGTCCTGGACTGGTCTTTCTCCTAGCTTTTCTTGTAAGGTATAAAATTTGTACGACCTACTCTCTCATGTCTATATCACATACGTTTATGAAGTCACTGAGATAATGAGGATAATCTATGTAACGTAGGTCTTGTCTATATCACATACGTTTATGAAGTAATTAAGACATGAGAATAATCTATGTAATGTAGGTCTGTCGTTCGAAACTAGAATCTTATCAAATTTACTTTCCTGGAAGAGTCAAAACTATTCATTGTTTGTCACGAGTTAAGAGATGTTTATGATATTTACATGAAACCAACTATAAGTTTTTTTAAGTTAAGAATATAAATAAGTTTTATTTGATACAAGGAAGGCTGGGAGCAGTAAGGAATTTCTACTCCATGAACTGTATCCATCGCTGAACCAATTGAACAGTTCACTTGATATAGTGTAACCAACGGAATCGAATGCAAGTTTATTGACTGAACGAAATTGATGCACATACTTTTTTTTAGGCTCTTGATTTTAGCTAATCTAAATGATACCAGATAGTTGGATTAAACTTAAGTCATGATGGTACACTATATTAGATTTTACTATTTGCTAGGAGTTGTTTTAATCAGTTTTAGATATTTTTATTACGATATTTTATGTAATAAAAGTTAGTAAAAATAATTCATAGTATTATAAAGGAGAATATAAGTGAAACAAAGCTAAGATGGTTTGCACATATGCAGAAGACATGTACGAATGTCTCGGAATGGAGAATGGAGGTTGGTTGTGGATGATTTCAGAAGAGATACAGGTAGATCGAAGAAGTATTAAGTAGAGGCGATTAGACAAGATATGATATAACTTCACCTTACCAAGGATATGACCTTAAATAAGAGGTTATGTAGGACATGGATTAAAGTAGAAGTTTAGTTAGATAGTCGAACATTATCTCGCCTATCTGTTGTACTATTAGTCATAATATTACTCTTGTAGTTTCTTGTCCTTTATGTTTGATTACTATATGTTAGTTTTTGCACTTCAATTATCGTATTATTTTGTTGAGATTAATATTTAGAATGGTTTGTCAATTATCGATTATATTTTTTCATAACTTCTTTATTTCAATTATTTCTATTTTATGTTGTGTTAGGCTATTTTTTTTTTCTTGAGCTAAATATTTATTGTATTGCGCTGAGTGTGTCATCCTTTTTGCTCTCTTGATCGCTCAACTTCAGAACTTCAAAGTCGAGGGTGCGGATGTTGCTTACAATCTAGCAACCCTCTCTTCTTGATTTGAACAGTCAATTTGTATAATTATTTTACTTAACTTGGGATTGCACGCAATTGTCATAGATGGATTAATGAAAATATATATGCATTGTATATTACACAAAATCAATGAATATCAGATATACAATTATCATTTAAATATTGTTAAATGATATATAGGTAAGTAAAAAGTGTAAGTGTGATCATAATTTCATATCCTCAACATTAACTAATATCATTGATACCAACAAACTATTTTGTGAATTCTCGTACAACAATAGTTACCATGCTAGCATTGGTATAGCCCCATTCGAGGCTCCATAAAGGAAATGCAGATCATCCATAAGATGGTTTGAGGTGGATGATGTGAAACTTTTGGGTACAGACTTGGTGAAAAAGGCTCAAGAGAAGATGAGGCTTATTCAAGATAAGACGTTGAAAGCTCAGAGTCGATAAAAGGAATATGTTAATCGCAAGGTAAAAGACATGTTCTTCAAGATGGACAAACATGTGCTACTTAAGGTGTCTTCCATGAAGGAATGATGTGGTTGGGCAAGTGGGGTAAGATTAGCCCCAAGTATATTGGTCTGTTTGGAATTCTTAATGATGTGAATTCAATAACTTACAGATTTGCATTGCCTCTAAGTTAGCCAGGAGTTCATCCGGTATTTCATGTTTCTATGCTTAAGAAATATCATAGAAATGGAGATTACATCATTCATTAGGGCTCAATGTTATTCGATAAGAACCCCTCTTATGAGGAAACACTGATAGCGATACTTGACTGAGATATTTCGAAGTTGAGAACCAAGGAGATTAGGCCTGTGAAAGTCTAGTAGAAGCACCTTTCCTATTGAGGAGGCCACTTGAGAGATTGAGTCGGATATGCATAACAAGTACCTTCACTTGTTTGAGGATTCAGGTATTTTTTCTTTGCTAATTTCCCCCTATTTTCCTTGTTTGTTGTTCGGAGATGGACAATAGGTAAATTAGTATCTATGGTAACGACTCTTTCCATTGTTATGCTGTAGCTTGACATGCAAAAATTCGGATTAAGATTCTGCTCAGATGAAGAGTTGAAAATTCAAGCTAGGCTAGTCTTGAATGAATTTTAGTCTTGAATAAATTTTAGCTGCGGTGTGGTCTAGGTAAATTCGGTAATACATAGGTTGGTGATTATTTAAGATCATAATGTGTTAACTAATGGATTAAGGAGTTCATAGAAATTTTTGGAACGAAGTTTGGGTTACTCGAACTTCGAATATAGAGTTTGACGTAAAGAAATACGTCTGCGAGGTTGAAATCTGAGAGTGCGTTATAAAGATGGCAAAAATGAAGAAATTTTTGGAGTTAATGTCTTGCTTAACTCGCTATAGCGGGTAGTGGGCGACTACCGTGGTCCCGCTGTAGCAAAAGTCAAGACCGACAACTCTGTTAAAGTGGAAATTGAACCTCTATAGCGGGCTACCCCAGTAAAAAAAATAATTTTTAGACTTAAAATGTATTTTGCATTCCAAACTCGTTCAAAGATCAGGTTAGGACGAAAATGGGCGATTTCCTCCTATTTTACTCAAATTCCACTACTGAGCTATATTTATTCACCTGTCTAACTAGATTTCCGTTCGCTAATCCTTAGAATCTCTAGATTATGATCATGGTGGAGGTATTAAACTTAGTCTGGATGAATTTTATGATGCAAAATAATGAAAAGTGAAATAAAGCCTTGAAATTTGACCAAGGGTTAGGTTTTTATTCTTATGCTAGAATACACTCTTGTAATATGAAATAGAATAGAGTAAAGCGGAATAAAGGGTAGGAAGAATTATTCATGAAATTGACCTTAAGGTTATGAATATAGGTTATAATACCTATAATTGTTAGGAACATTTATTGAATTATGTTCTATGTGTTGTTTCTAGACCAAAATCAAGTCAAGGCTACAAGAAAGGGCAAGGTTCAAGTTACTTAGAGCATTGCGACGCTTGAATTGAGGTTGTTGATGATTGAATTGGAGTTAAAACTCAAGTTGATTATATGTGTGTATGTTAATTGGTAGTTTGTCTACTTGTTACAATGCATGCTAATGACGTCGAACTTGTAAAATGTAAATTCAAGTTGGAAATTGATAATGTATAATGAGTTGGTAAAAAAGATCTTGTTTGAGGCACAAGTGGTTGATTCACTTAATATGTGTTTGTACTTGCTTTATGAAATTAATTGTTATTGTGTCATGAACCAGTAAAGGTTACTCATGATTGAATTAGTGAATTTCAGGGAGGATACGAGTGGGGACATTGGGATAAGGATGGTATAACACTTGGTTTGAAATAAGGGTGATAGACCCTAGTTGTACGAGTTATTTGGTACATGAAATGAGCTCGTCCTCTCCAAGTCATGGCTAGTGAAAATATATAAGACCTATAACATGTGTGTATACAGTAAATTGGAGAGTTTGACGATTTCTTTAGTGAATTGAATTACATTATTATTGTTATATTAGATTCTTGTGTGATTTGAGTTATCAATATTGTACTTAAAATGAGTTAATAATTGTTGTTATTTAATAAGGTGTTTGAGAAAGTGATGAATTGAATCATTTTATGAGATTGTTGTTGTTGAATTGAACCGAACACTATTTGCTTAAAGATATTTCATTATTAACTTGATTTGAGTGGTTAAAGTAGAATTGTGATGGAAAGATGGATTTGAATGATAATTGCTAGATGACATGTTGCTACTTGTTTACAAATTACTTGTTAAGTGTTCACATTGATTAAATTGAGTTGGCCCATGACCCTATCAGTATATAGTGATTTTGTAATGATACTACACTATTCTTTTCTTTTTGTTGAGCATCGAGCATATTTCAATGGCTTCGACAAGAGCTCAGGTGTAGATCGTGCCACGAATTCTAATTCAAGAGTGAGCATCATCTTTCGAGCAGTCATGAATCTCTTTTACTTTTTGATTTTGTTCATTTATTTTAGGCATGGATAAATTTTAGTTTATTGTTAATTTTGTGGATCGTACCCATGAATTTATTTTAGTTAGATGTTTCGGCACGATGACCTTTAGTTTCGATTTAGATTGATGATTGTTTTCTACATTTGTTTAAGTTTTTTAGAGATATTATTTGTTTTAATAGAAATTATTTTTGCTATTTTTAAAATGGTTAAGTGTTAGCATTGGTTATTCGGGTTAGATGGTTCTCCCACAAGAGGATCAGTGTGGGTGTCACTTTTGCTGGATTTAGATCGTGATAATAATCGTAAGTAGGGAAGGACAAAAATACTAAAGCATCAAAACCCCAAATTGAATTAATTTGGATCTTCGATCCAATTTTGGTTATTTTGAAACTTCAATTCTTCGGTTTAGTTCTCGATTTTGGAATTTCGATACTTCGGTGCATCGAAGGATCAAACTTTTATTAATTAATTTTTTAAAAAATTATTACTTTACATGGCCAAATATATCATTAACGTTTATAGACCCATATCCAGACAGTTCAATAATCCAATTCCAAGGCCCATATTTAGACGATCCATAGTCTAACTCGATACTAAAATAATTAGAAGGGGAAAGGACAAGAATAGTCACTCGGCTAAAAGAATTGTCGCCGAGTGGCCATTGATTTTGAATTTTCAAAATATAGCCATTTAGGCCATTTTTTGCTACTATCTTCATTTTTTTGCTTTTGCTGCAAATATCACAATCCAGTGATCCCGTTTAAGCTATCCTCTTGTTTATCTATAACGTCATTACTCAACGGTTGATTTGAATCATAAAGATTTTAAAGTTTGCTAGCTTCAAAATAAGTTGTGCAGTTTTAAGCTTTAAAAAAAGAAGCTATTCTTCTAATTGGTGTAGTTTTTCTAACAATCAAATACGATTTTATAACATTGTAATTGTTGCTCTTCTTTTTTATCAATTAAATACAATATTTGATATCAAATACATGAATCTTTGATACCAAATATAAATACATTTTTTATACAATAATTGTATAAAAGTGTATCAATGCGGTATCAAAGTGTATAAATGTAGTATTAAAGTGGATCAATATGGTATAAAAGTGTATCAATTGGGTATAGAGACTGCGTGGGACCGACGGGCCAAATAGCTAAAAATCGAAATTAAATTGGACCGACTGACTCCAATTGTCCAACTTTTAAATTGCTGGTTATTTCTTTTCAAAATGGTCAGCCCAGGTCTTTTTTTCCTAATTAAAATCCATAACTTTCTTATAAAAAGGTTTTTTTTCCTAATTAGAATCCATAACTTTCTTATAAAAAACTAAGGCAGAGAAGATTGTTTGCAACCTGTAACGAAACTTGGTCATGAATTAGAATCCACTTCAGAATTACTATGCATATTTGTACAGAGAAATGAGAAAGGGAAACTAGGGAGCTGAGAACTTAAATTTAATATCTATGAGACCCATCGTTCGCCCTTACTAATTATCAATTCTATTTTTAATTTTTAATTAACAAAACATTCCTCAGCACCATTTAAGAAGTCCTAGCATACCTTAAATACTGAACACATACCATGAACCCTCAAGATTTCACCCTTTTCTTCCTCAAAATTTCAGAACATTCTCAATCTATCAAATATATTATTCATAAGTAAGAGAATCCAATTTATAATCAAATTTCAACCATGATATCATTTCACATGTCAATCTCATATTTCCTAAATTTCAAACTTAGGGCTTCGTCTCAAGTTACTCTAAATCTCATAGATTTAACAATGCCCATAGAGTACAATATATCTAATATTTAATTACACATGCTAATATATTGAAACTTAAATCGTAATATGATAACTATAAGAAAATCTGAAATCAGAAAATGATACAGTACCTAAAATAATAAGTCAATGCTTTATCATATCCCTATTTACAAGTTTCATAATATCAATTTTAACTAATCATTAGCTCATGATTTCACATCATAATCCCTTCAATCATTGTCCATCCTTAGCCATCAAAAAACTGGTTAAGTTTTTCATCCAAAAAAAAGCGTGTTGCACTTCTGTCACTTCCACTCAACCATTACCTAGAGTTATACATTCAAACCAATATACGATATAATTATGTGTATACATCTTAGCAGTTAATGTATATGAACAGAAATTTGAGCTTTGATTAGATTTATCTTAAACAACAATTTTAAATTTTTACAACTATTTTTGTCCGTCTTCTCTTGCATTCAGATAAATTGGGTGTATAAATTTTTACTTGATATATTAATATATGAAAGTACAATAAAGAATAGACAAATCAAACATATATCTTTGTAAAAAGAAAGTACTTGTTTTATAATTATATGAAAATACAACAAAGAATAGCATGTGTTTTCTACCTTTTTAATGTTGATGAATGCACAGATAGTCGTTCAAGAACAACCCCAACCTAGAAGCACGTCTAATATCTGCAATGACAACAATCTAACTATTCAGAGAACTTACCCCTATCCTACAATTAATATTTTTATCGGGTAAGAAATTATTTAATAGATTCTCAGCTAAGAAATAATAATTATTAGTATTATTAAAAAAAAAATAAAGAATAAATTAACAAACTTACCGCAAAATTTGTACTAACCTAAAATAGTTGTCATCACAATTTTTTATTTTTAAAAAAAATAATTAAAGAGGATGGCCAATAAGAAGGAAAAAGACAAACGAATAATAATTCATTCAAGATCATATAAAGAACTTAAAACAACACAAATAATAAACTAAATCAAGAAAACATTATCACATACTACAAAATAATATGAATATAATAACTTAAAGAACTTGATGGAGCATAATCAATACTGTTTATGGAGAAAAAAAAAGTGAGATATTTATAAAGTTTTTTAAATCTTTTTTGGTAAAAATACTAAATACTAACAAATTTCCTACTTATTCTGTTGTTATTCTTTCCTTTTTAAACCTATGTTAATTGGACTTCTTTTTATAGAAATATTAAAATAGTAGCTTAAGTTTCTACTCCTAAAATTTGTTTCGGCACATTGATGTTTGCTAAGTTTTTTCGATATTTTTTTAAATTATTGAAACGTACTCTAATTATGGTATACAATGTAAATAAGAAAAATATTTTATATAAAAAATATAATCAACTTTAATAAAAAGAAAAATACATGCATGCGGAAGATAGAAAATTTGGAACTCTTACCATATTAATTAGGACTTATTAATTTTTAAATTATATTTCTCTTATCATGTATTTTAGGAATTAATTCTTATCATATGTTTTAGGATTTTTTAATTTTTAAATTAGATTTTTCTCTTACCATATATTTTAGAACCCCTTAATTATTGAGTTCTCTTAATACTTCTTGCCACATATTTTTAGGACTCCTTTTCCAAATTTTTAAATTGTACTTATCTCTTACCATATATTTTAAGGCTCCTTAATTATTGAGCTTCTTACCATATATTTTTAGGACTTCTTAATTATTATCAATTTTATAAAATAATGATATAATAATTGGAGAAAAAAAGTGAAAAAGACGATTTTGTCTAAAGCGTGGTCTTTTAATGAAGGACAAAAAGTTCAAATCACTTTTTTAAAGATCTTCACACTTTTAATATATTATTATTATTATTATTACTATTATAGATATAGATTTATATATATATATATATATGTAATTTAAAAGATATTATCACACTTATTATATTTCATAGGTTACAAAAAAACTTTCATCTATTTGTATTGGAGTCTTGGAGTAAAATCATCCCTAAGTATTACCCAAATATAGGGTACATCCTTATGCTACAATAGTGAACAAAAACCATCCTTTAAGTACTTCAAAAATAACAATAAACATCCTCATGTTAACTTTCGTTAAGAAACTAACAGCTGAACTTAAAACACATGTAACTTTCCCCCAAATCTTCCTAATCTTTTCGATGATTTCCTCCCAAATCCCGCACAATCGTCTTCCATATTGAGAAACGCTTTTGGCTTTAGAAACATAATTTTCTGTGCTTTTAAACTTAAGAAATTAATACATAGCACCAAACTAGTTGTTTTTTATAACAAGAACTGAAGCTAGACCTCATAAATAAGGTAAAAAAATAATCGGTAAAGGAGTTTTAATTTTTCTTGTTCCTTAGAGTTTTTGTTATTTCTGAAATTAAGTAATTTTTTTCTTAAAATCGTCAGATTTTGTGGGTTAGATAATATTGTTGGCTCAAAGTTTAAGTGATCGATCACCCACACCCAACTATGGTATTATTAAATTTCTAGACCTTCATACATTTGTTAATATCATAATACAACAACTTCTCCACTAAGTTATACATGTTATCTGAATCTTAGTTATATTGAACTTGTAGACTTCTTTCTTGGCTTTATATGTGTGTGCGTGTGAAAGTTTAATATTTGTACGTTATGTGCAGATCCTTTATCTGAGGCATCCCTTTTCACAATTAAGGTACATCATGACAGATCATTTTTGTATTTCCCGATAAGACACTATGTAGGTGAAAAAAATATTTTTTCATTATATAGATGGAATGGTGATAAAATTAATCGGTAATTTTTGACACAAGTATGATCTAATCCTTTCTTTAAGATTTGATTAGTTAGTAGAAATATTGACACAACTAATAGGTTAGAAAGAGAGAGTCCAGCTTCTCTCTAGACTCCCATTTATACTTCCTCCGCTAATTGACCTTCCCATCATAGAAATATGTAATCTCTATTCCAATTTTGACTCCAATGATGTCCAAATAGAAGAGGGAAAACCCTCCTACAAAGATTAAACAATCTCCCTACCATTGAAATTCCTATGGATCCCCTTCTCTCCAAGGAGGAGCATGACCATCCAGATGATGATCTAATAAGTCTATCAATTGAGGACAAGAGAAGACTTTATGCCTCTTGGAGTTACTCGGTCAGTATTAAACTTTTTCATAAGAAAGTGACCCACCAATACCTTAAGACGAAGTTGGAGGCCAATTGAACCGCTATGCCTAATCGATCTGGGGTTTGACTTCTTAACTGTCAAATTCAAAAATTCAGAAAGCCAAGTAAAGGCACTTCAAAGGGGGCCCCGGTTCATTGCAGGAAGCTTCCTCTCTATAAGGAAATGAAAATCAAACATCATCCCTAGTCTAACCCAAATAGAGTCCACAACAATCTGGATCCGATAGCCCCAACTCTTAACTGAGTTCTGTGACATCCATATCCTTAGATGGTGGGGAGGCTATTGAAGGTAGATGCGAGCATATCCGCATCGATAAGGGGTAGATACGCTAGAATATGCATTCAAAGTAACTTGGTGGTCTCGGTCAAGACAGTTTTCACCATCGGAGGCGGTAAGCAAAGGATCATCTACAAGGGTGAAGGTGTTATCTGTAAGTCATGTGGACACCTTGGCCATACAGCCCTAAGCTACCAGACCATAAAGGGATTTGTCATATACAAAGCGTCTGCAGACTCAAACACAATCTCCACAAGCCCTACAGAAAGAGATGGAGATGAGTGGCAGACAATTTTCTTTGCTAGGGAAAAACGACCTCCGAGGATGTCAGATCACTGGGTAACTTCTTCGCAAGATCACAGAGGTAAAAAACAAGAAGCAACACCAGGTAAGTTCCTAAAGCCCTTCCCTCTAAGGCTCCACCGGTCAGCGTACTCAGCAACAACGGGGGAAAAAAAACTAGGGCAGCCTTCGCTTGTTGGACCCTATCAGACCCAATACCCAATTGGGCCAAAGGTTGATCAGAGGGGATAATTTATCCCAACCCAACTCCACTTGGGCCTGGCCTACGTCCTTCCAAACAGATAAATAATAATGTCCTACTTGAGGCCTCTTCATCTCGAATTGGGCTTGACCCAGGTCCATCCAAACACCAAATTAACAATGGCCTATCCCAGGCCCAGTCGATATCCCTTCTCTCCACTCTTAGTGGATCTAAATCCCATGAGCTTAATACCTTGTTGGACTTGACTAATTCTATAGTCTTTATATTTAACTTAATTAACTTCCCTTCTAATCTGAATAGTGTTGTCCAAAAGAATTTAGTGAGAAACAAAATGAATGATCTCTCCAGTAGGGCCCACTATAGCAAGCTCAACCCATATCCTCAAAAACCTATAGCTAATGATACCCACATGCCGACAGGAAACATTTCCACTTCCCAGGGTGATTTGATGGATATTACCTTCCATGTAGACATTGTATTAAATGTAATTGAAAATTCCAATGTGGAAACTCTCCACCTCTCCTCTATACAAATGAGCTTAATGACTCAAATAGAAGATATCCAAAATCTTTCAGACAAGAATAATGAGCTCTCATCCAACTCCCAACATGATCACCATGTTCACTGAACCCTTTTTCCCAGATCACCTCCAACATATTGGTTGGAGGTTTGCCTCTCCAAATAAATACTTCTATTTCACCTCATATGGAAAGAGAGGCAAATAACTCTATACATTCAAAACCCAGGGTATCTAGCCGAACTAGCAATAGAGTGCCTACACCAGGGTCTCCAAAGTCTTGGTCCGAATCTATGGATAACAACTTTATTCAATGTGATTGGTTCATCACTTTAAGAGGACCTGACGCTAGCGATCCTATCAAAAATGATGAATCAGGTAAGCTTGAGCTTACCATTCCCCCCTCCCTAAAAATAACCTTTCTCTTCTAGCTCAAGGTCCAACTTTTATGAGTCTCTCTGGGTAAAACCAAATATCAACAACTCTGATTCCAACTTTATCTCATTCCCGGTGCCCCTCTCTAAAAAAATACTAAAAAAAAAGACTCTAGAATCCCTGAAGGGGAGAAAAGGGGAAATAGAGGGGTTACTAGATCAACTGAGATTTCCTAAAATAGATGCTCTCATCCTGGAAAGGCCTGTAAACCTAGAGTTCATAGAGCTCATTCATGAAATGGTCATTGGTCCTTCTACCTTAAAACTTTTCAAGATAAAGGTAAAGCTAAATCTTCCAAACCTTATGATAGGGGAACACTTCACAACCAAGTTAACCCATTTATCAAGGAAGAAGAAGGCGCGGGAAATAGCAGGACCATCCAATCCTCTAGGGAAGGGAAAAGCAGTAATGAGAGACAATGTCAATCCCAAAACAAATGATGATGAATTGTCTAATATGGAATGTTAGGAGAGCTAATAGTGCTAAATTTAGAAGATATTGTAAGTCTATGGTTAGTATCCACCAGTCCTCGATCCTGGCCCTCCTAGAAATTAGGATGACTAATCATAAGAACCTTGCAGAGGAACTAGGTTTCCACTTCCAAATCCAATCTAGTTTGACTGACAGCTCTGGTGGTATTGTTACTATGTGGAAGGCAGACGCCATCACCATAAAGGGCATTTCCATCACTCTTCAAGCATCCATATTACTGTCGAGGTTAGTTCCCCTACTCCCCAACTAGATTTTAAGTGTTGTTTATGCCAGTATTGACTTTAATACTAGAAGTTAGCTTTGGAACCAACTTATGTCTATGTCTGATACCCTTAATTAATTTGGTAGCAATAGTTGGTTAGTAGGGATGATTTCAATGAAATCTTGAAAGCTGATGATAAAATTGAGGGTAATAGAATTAATCTTAGGGTAATAAAATTAATCTTGTTAGATCTTCCCTCTTTTAAAATTACATAAACCACTGCAAGCTCATTGACCTGGGGTACAGAAGAAGAAAGTACACCTAGTTAAACATGAGATATAGGAATAGGAATGATCTGATCCTAGAAAAACTTGATAGAGTCCTTGCTAATTACCATTATATTCATCTGTTCCCTAAGTCTACTGGATTCCATCTCCCCAAAACTCATTCTAATTACTCTCTCCCTCTTTTCAACCTCACCAACCCCCCCCCCCCCCCCCCCTTCCCAAAAAAAAATCATCAAACTTTTTAGGGTAGAATCCATGTGGTGAAACCATAAGAACTTTGACAACTTATTCAACTATTCCTTCCAAGAGGGAGCTTATCTTACAAGAGCTACCCTAGCTTTTGAAAACAATGCTAAGATCTGGAATAAGGAAGTCTCTAGGAACATCTTCTATAATAAAAATCACATCCTTGCCAAATTGGCTGATCCAAAGGTCCCCCAACTACCCCATCATTATATTCCTTCAAGATCTAGAGAATAAGCTCTCTAAGGAATTCAATTACATCCTGGAGCAGGAGAATGAATTTTGGAAGTTAAAATGTAGGATCAATTGGCTCATTAATGGGAACTAGAACACAAAATTCTTCCATAATAGAACCTTGAATAGGAGGAGAAGAAATAACATTACCTTTCTTTAAGAAAATAGTACTTGCGGCTATATGATCAGATTGAGATTAAGGAAGCCATCATAACTTTCTACACTTCTCTAGGCACCATTGAACACCATAGTTCTACCCATATATTCCAACCCAACCCTCCAACACTGGCTCTATCAGTTCTTTTAATCATGCTTGATGTTGGGTGTATTTATGCATTCTAGCGTTACTATTCTAGCCTTTTTAGCATTGTTTTGAGGATGATTCTTATGCTTTATATTTTTATAATGATATAAATGATAATTGATGTGTCCAATTATGTGTTTACAATGTTTAATGGTGCTTTCACATGAGTTTGGGTCTAATTTAAGCATATAGAGTTCAACCGAGAAAACTAGCGTTACTAGCTTGAGCTAGGTGTTTGTCTAGTCTATCGCGTTGGGTTCTAATGTATTTTAATGAGTTCCTAAGATTTTTATTGTGTATTACTATGTTAAAAAACTGGTTTATAATGTTCAAGGGTCAATTGGATCAAGAGAAGGGCCAAAACAATGAGTCAAAGATCAAAGTGAAATTAGCCTATGCTTAGCTGGTGTTTTTTATTCACTGTTTTAGATTTTGTGTTGTTTTGATCTCTAAATTTTTGTGTTTAATGTTGTAGGATTCTTTTTTAATGGATTATGATGATATGTTAAGGATATAAAAGCTTCAAATCAAGTGGAAACAACTCAAAAAGGCTCAGAAATGACCACGGAAGCGCAAGACACAAACAGGACATAGTTTGGACCCATAAAATATTTTGGGTGCATGTGGGCTGTGTGATTGGCCAATGGGAGCTTGATTCTCACCATTGGATTTAAAATGGGACCAAAATGGTAAAACACTGTGTCATGGTATCGAGTCAATTCATAATTATCCAAAAACAGTGGCTCAACGCGAATACACCGCTTCGCAGTGAGGACCAAAATTGGGAAAAAGTGTCCAGTTATGGCATTTGGTGCCCAGTGATGGCATTTGACACTATGGAGTGACACGATGAGGAAAAAATCAGTATAATTTTGCCTTGTTGAACAAGAACAACGTTAAAACCTAATTCAAGTGGGGTTATGACTTGTATACTATAAATATAACGTCTTAAAATACGTTTTGGACATCTTGGAACCCCTAGATTGATTGGAACAACATTGGAGGCTACCACAACTTCTTTTTAGGTTTTTATTTCTTTAATTTAGCTTTCTTTATGGTTTTAATCATTCATACAATTATTTGGATGTTGATTATGGCTATGAGTGGCTAAAAACTCCTTTTCCAGGGTTAAAGCTCAAAACATGAGTACTATTGTTTTAAATTAAGTTCGCTTGATTTGCTTATCATTATTGGTTGTTTTTATATTCTTGTTATAACTATTTTAAGGATTCGCGACCCTTAGAATACATCAATTGTCTATCTTTTGCTCTCGGTAGAGGGGATAGGAAGATAAAACATGGGAATAAACAAAGTAAGGTTTGTATTTCTTTATGAAATAAGGAATTCAAATTAGTATCTAGGACAGAGATATACTTAGATGCCTTACTTGATTAAAATATAGGATGATAGCCTTAAAGAACTTAAGTGGACCATTACAGCCCTGCTCAATGATATAGTTGTATGGTTCAACTTAGGTAAAGGATTAGAGGTTGGGAAACCATAATCATGCAAATAACCCTGTGAATCAACAACCAAGATAAGCAAGTTAACGAATGAAATTCAATACATAGTATGACTTTTTAAAGTTCTTTAACCATGGTTTTTATCCTATTAATTGTTTCAAGATCTTTACGTTATGCATTGTTCACTTTTCTCTAGTTATAAATTACAAACTCTCTTTTCGGTCACACTTGCTTTAATGAAATCAAAATTGTGAACTAAAATAGAATTGTTGTTGAATCAAGTGTCTGTGGGATCGATACTTGGTTTCTTGAAGGACATTTAACTACTTGATAAGACCACGTACACTTGCGTGTCCGCTTGGGTGCTGTCAAGTTTTTGGTGCCGTTGCCGGGGACTTGTTATTTGGAAACTGTTTATTTTAGTTTTACCTTTAGATTTCTTTGGTGTATTTTACACTTGGTCTTGGTTGTGATTGTAGGAAACATATTTTCAGGTTAGAAAGCTAGAAAGGGATAGGGATTTGGTTGAACCAAGCCCCGAACCCGAACAACACTTCCATCAACAAAAGAGAGACGCAATTCGTCTCCCCCAATTTTTGCAAATAGAATAAGACCAAGAGAATCCTGCTATATGGCTGCAGAACAAAAAGCACGTAGGACAGTTAGGGAAGTGGTAGTCCCTCTTCCGACGAACTTGACTTCCACAATTTAAAGATCGACTGTTGGGGGGATTTCAAGTTAAAGTACAACTTGGTTCAACTTCTCATCAGCAGTGGACAGTTTGCAGGGCTTTTGCACGAGGATCCACAAGTCCACTTGCAAACCTTTATTGAGCTTATAGACACATGCATTCTAACTGGGGCGAGTACAGATTATGTGAGGCTGACACTTTTTCCCAATTCACTGTTGGGGGAAGCTAAAAGGTGGTTAAATACGGAGCCGGCCAATTCAATCACATCATGGGACAACTTAGCCAAAAAGTTCTTCATCACATTTTTTCCATCAGGCAATACTGTGAGGCTTCACACTGAGATTGTGAGCTTCAAACAGAAGCCTGATGAAAACCTCTATCATGCTTGGGAATGCTTCAAGGCTTTTCTTTGGGATTGTCCACACCATCAACAGTCTAACGAAGTACTTGCTCACACTTTTGTAGAAACACTTGATCACAATACAAAGATTTTTCTAGGTTCATCCGCAAGTGGTCAAGCGCTGGAGTTGACTTATGATGAGTTGTACACATTATTAAATTGCATAGCACAAGGAAATTCAAATGGCATTCTGTAACGCCCCGAGTCTGTACCCCGAATGCAAAATGGTGCTCACAATCCCGAAGGACTACAAGTTAACCGATGACTGGTACCTACTATAATAACTGTGTAATAAATACTGTAATGATTAAGGAAATAGGCGGAAACATATGCCATAAGGTTCAAATCTGCAAAATAAATCTAAATGCGGTATCAAAATACCAAAAACTAAATATAAGTACTAAAAAATTGAACAACTGTCTGAAAATACTTTAGTCTGAAAAGCCTCTAAAACTTTCTGAATTGTGGAGTTGATGGGACAAGCCCCTAACTAACTCTGACAACTGCTACTGAAACTGAAATATGATAAATAATAAATATGTCCTCAAACTATGAGGACTCATCACTACTCTGACTGCTGAAAGTCTGATCTACTAAGGATGTTCGGGAGCCCGTGCATCGGAACCTATGATATAAGACATCATAGAGAAAAAGAAAGCATGTGTTGGTACTTTGAATATACTGGTATGTTTAGTGAGGTAGGCTGAAATGCATGGGTTCATATGCATGAACAATACTAACTGAATAACATGAGTATGACTGAATGAGAGTACATGCATGAATATAAAAATTGTAACTAAAAATATGATAGTACTGGATACTGAATCTGAATACTGTTTAATTGAGATCTGAGTTTACTGATATTGTATTACTGATAACTCGATGACTGTATTTGACAGATCTAAATTTTGTGAAACTCTACTGAGTTTCGTACTGAACTGAATTAAGCGACTATAACTGATAGTCTTGAATCTGTAGAACTAAATTGAGTTCTATTCTGAGACTGAATCTGAAACTAAAATTATAGGAGGTAATCATCTAACTAACATGCCCCTCTCTGAACTGATTGGGGTCCAACCTGTAATCCCAATTGGAAGGGTATCAATATCGTGTCACGAGTAGAGGCAAGTTGTGAGTTAACCCTCGCTGACGGGAAGCTCTTTCGTCAACCCTCACTGGCAGGATAACTCAAATGAGATATATCAACCCTCATAATATCTGGCAAGAAGATATCTCAACCTACGCTGGCTACGTAGTTCTGTAATGCAGGGATTTCTACTAGAGGTTAAACCCTCTGCTGACAGGAATGCCCCCATCCCTGGGTTCACTCGGTGTAGAATCCTACTCCCAACTGAATGGACACTGAACTGATTTCTAGTCTATACTAGGCTGGAATGAAGTGTTACTGATATTACTGTTTGACTAAACTGAACTAAGTTCACTGAGTTTCGTGGACTGACAGAATACTACTGAACTCTGTTAACTGACTGAGCACCAAGTGGTACTGAGGTCTACATTGAGTACTATGATTGAATTATGAACACTACTGAGGTTTCCTGAGTTCTGTAACTGACTGAGAATACTACTGATCATGAAGTGACTGATACTGTTCTATGACTGACCATGGCTCTAGGTGATCAACTAATTTGTCGGGTATAAATACTCCCAGGATTCGATAGCATAAATTAAAAGACATGGCACAAACTTGCAACGTACAAGCTAAGTACTGGATCATTATTCATTCATTGGGGCTTTTAAACAAACACTTGCATGGCATGAATACATGCTAACATGATATAATTTCACTATTCAACCCACATACTTAATTCATCAATCATTTGAAAGGCATAAAATATGCACATAATACTAATCAACATGTGAGCACACAATTCCAACTACCAAATACACAACTCGAAGGCTTTAGTATGATTTCACTGGATAACACATATAAATCAATTTACCCCACATGAAACTTATCATAAAACATAGATTTGAAATTCAATTAATCAATATAAACATGAATATTATCAAACCCAACATGGAATTCATGAAATCCATAAACATGAAGTTTAAAAATGGTTTCTTAGACTCCAAGGGTGAAAAGGGACCCTTGGATGAACACTTCACATACCTTAGATGAAGAATTTTTGAAAGTTAATGGTGAGTTCTTAAGTTTTTTATTTGAAATTTGAACACTTAGGGTTCTTGTTCTCGAGCAATTTATGAAAGAATGAATATAGATGCTCTCCAAAGGGTTTAATTTCGTGTTTTGGGGGATGAAGTGCGTGGGAAAAAACCTAATTAACCCTGAGGATGAGGCTTTTTAATGCTTGTAAACTGTGTTACCGATGCACAGGCCGATGCACCACGTCATTGGCATCGATGCGATAGCCAACACGCCGCATCGAGTCCACATCGGTTCACTAGAATTTGCTCTAAAGCTGGGGAAAAACTATCTTATCAACATGATGATCGATGTGACACATCGAGATTGCATCGACCCCCTATTTCGGGCACTCAAACATGGTCTAAACGAGGTTCAAAAATTCCAAAACTTATTCGGGAACATCTATTGACCTTCCTGATTATGAATTAACTCAAATATCAATATTTAATGGACGTAAAGGTCTCAAAATAAGATTGCCAACTTTCAAAGGCTAAAATAGCATTAAGCCTAAATACTTAGCTAATATATTTTAAGTTTGGGACCCCTTAACAAGATTAAAGGACTGAATAAAGCTAGAAATTTTGCGGGGTATTACACATTCAGATTCTAGAAGTGCCATAAAAAGAATTGCGGGTGTATTGGAGGTGGACCAATTCACAGCCTTATCAGCTTAGGTTGCAGCATTACAAAATATGATAAACACTCAGTTCAACAGCCTGAAATTGGGAGGTCCACAATCTGCAGCCATAGTCAATTCCATCCAACAAGCTGTAGGTTGGTGTGAAGTATGCGATAATAGTGGTTATTTAGCGGCTATGTGTGCTTCAGATCCGGAATTAGTAATGTATGTAAAAAATGCTCAAAGGACAAATTATGGAAATGCCTACTACATAAAATTGCAGAATCAGCCATGGAATGCTCCACATCCACAGCCCCAAACAAATCAGTTAACTAGCGACATGGAAGAGACATTGAAGCATCTTTTAGTTAGTCAGATACAATTGGTTGCAGACATAAAAAATTTGCATGCAACGTAGAGAAGATTAGAGATTCAAGTGAGACAGTTATAATAAGCATTCAATACTAGGCCACAAGGTGGTTCGCCAACAGATACAGAAAATCCAAAGCAGGTTATGACAATCACCTTGAGAAGTGGTAAGGAGCTTGAAGAAGAACCTTCAAAGGTAACTAAAGAGGTATATGCTAAGGGATTAAATCCATAGGTTTTCGAAAAAATTACTGAAGAATCAAGGAAGTCTAAGTACTTGAAAACTAAAGTTTCTAAACTAGAAATGAAGAAGACATTGTCACTGCCCTTCCTTCAGAGGCAAATTAAAGCGAAAGAGGATGCAATGTTTAAGAAGTTCTTTGATACATTCAGAGAGCTTCACATTAACTTACCTTTATTAGATGTTTTGCAGGATATGCCCAAGTATGCAAAGTACTTATGGAATGTGGTGGATAATAAGGTAAAATTACAGGATGTGGGGGCAATAACACTCATTGAAAAGTGTAGCACAGTAATGACAGAAAATCCCCAAGAAATTGAGAGATCCAGAAAAGTTTACTCTCTCAATCCAAATTGAGAGTAAAGTGATCCATGCATTGAGTGACTTAGGGGAGAGCATAAATTTGATGCCCCTATCTCTGTTTGATACATTGAGCTTGGGAAAGCCTAGATCGACCACTGTGGTTTTGTAGCTAGTAGACGGATCCATGGCATATCCGGAAGGAATCATTAAGAATGTCCTCGATAAATTAGTTATTCCTGTTGACTTTATTGTTCTTAATTTTGAGGCAGATAAATAGGTACCAATCATCTTAGGTCATCTATTCTTAGAAACCGGAGGAGCGTTGATTGATGTTAGAGAAGGCACGCTCAAGATGAGGGTAAAGGATGAAGAGGTGGTATTTGATGTATACAAAGAACCCACAATAACATCTCACTATAAAGATTTGTATATGATTAATGTGATTGAAGGGAACAAGTGTGGGGTGTTGAGTCCACCAAAAACCATTTTGGACTACCTGATTGAGCAGTCTAAACTTCTACCACCTAAGCCTGATTTGATGCTAATTGATGAGCCTGAAAAGGCTAAAGTTGAAAAATTTATTGCTCTTGAAAATTCACACCCAAGAGAGGTTAAAAGAATAAGAAGATGGAGATCAAGCATGAGAAAGAGAAGGAAAGAGAACGACTAGGTCATTAGTTAGGTCGTGCCGCGACACTAAATCAAGCATTAGTTGGCAGGCAACCCAAGTTAAGTAGGTATGTTTTATTTTTAGTTTTTAGTTTTTATTTCACACAATTTTTGTTTTCAATTGAGTCGCAGGTTTATGGGAAGTCTGAGTACCGAAAACCTGATCTAAGAAGCATGGCAAAGACTGGGTGTGGGATCTCGCAGACCTCCTTTATGCAAAAATATGCTAATAGCTAGGCCTAAAGGCCTCATGAAGTATTTCTATCTCTTAATTTTAAGTTCACTTTGGGGACAAAGAAGATTTTTAAGTATGGGGTGGGGAAATTCCTAAATTTTGGCTCAATTTAAAATTTTTTATTTAAGATATTCTTATTAATGCTATTTTTGATTGCATGGTACAAAGAGTGTGGGTTTAGGAGATGATTTAGGCATTTCTTTGATAGCCTTGTTTTATAGCTTCTATTTTTTCTACCCTTTGTGCATTATCCTAGTTAACCCCCATTGAGCCTTTAGCTTATTTTCATTGGTAGACGCATAAGTAGCCAAATCCCTTCTTTGATAGACCATAATTTGATCCAAAAATCTCCTAAGTTCTTGAATGAAAAATTGATTGAGTAAGGAGTTTGAAAAATTAAAGAAGAAAAACGTGAAATTGATGCCCCAAGGTAATAGTTATTGGTGCTTATATTTGATGAGTGGTGGTTAGGAATAATGTAAATGGTGTTAGAAATATTTCCATGATTGTATAAAAAGAAAAAATTGAATCTTGAAGGATTAAACAATACGCCCACCATTTGTTTGTGAAAATGCTTAAAAGAGATGGGGCAAAACAAAAGAATGGGATAGACAAAAATGGTGTAAATTGGTTGTTGGAGATTAATTTTAAATGTATAATGTAGTGTATTAAAGCACTTACAGAGGTTAGTCACTATTCAAAAATAGTTTCTACCCGTCCCTTAGCCTACATTACAACCCAAAAAAGTCCTAAGTGATCCTAAGTTCATCATTCTAATATTAGTGGAGCATTACACTAAGGGCAAGCTTATGGTTCATTGTGTGTAACTCTCTTGTTGTGAGAGGCACATGTTTAATGAATATAGGTGATTTGTATGATGTCTTTGATTGAATGATAAGCATCAATTTGCCAACTAGGTTAGTAAATTCTTGAGATGCTAGGATGTTTGAAGTAGTGTTCATGAGCTTTCAATTTTGTAAATAACATGCTTATTGTAGAAACTTGCATTCTATGTAGTCGTTGTAGTACTAACTTGAGTGTCTTTCTTGTAGTATAAGTGTGGTGTTTTTTCAGCTCATGGTACTTATAGATAAGAGTTGTTCGAGGACGAACAAGGCTTTAAGTGTGGGGTGGTGATATTGGGTGTATTTATGCATTCTAGCGTTACTATTCTTGCCTTTTTAGCCTTGTTTTGAGGATGATTCTTATGATTTATGTTTTGATAATGATATAAATGAGCATTTATGTGTTCAAGTATGTGTTTACAATGTTTAGTGGTGCTTTTACACGAGTTTGGGTTCAATTAGAGCATATAGAGTTCAACCGAGAAAACTAGCGCTACTAGCTTGAGCTAGGTGTTTGTCTAGTCTATTGTGTTGGGTTATAATGTATTTTAATGAGTTTATAAGGTTTTTATTGTGTATTAATAAATGAAACAACTTTCTTATAATGTTCAAGGGTCAATTGGATCGATCCAAGGGTCAAAACAATGAGTTAAAGATCAAAGTGAAATTAGTCTATGCTTAGCTCGTGTTTTTGATTTACCGTTTTAGATGTTGTGTTGTTTTGAGCTATAAATTGTTGTTTTTAATGTTGTAAGATGCTTGGTGAATGTATTATTATGATATATGAAGGATATATAAGCTCCAAATCAAGTGGAAACAACTCAAAAGGCTTGAAAATGACCACGGAAGCACAAGACACAAGTTGGACGCAATTTGGACCCCTGAAATATTTTGGACGCAAGTAGGATGTATGATTGGCCAATTGCGCATTATGCTTACCATTGGATTCATAAGGGACCTAAAATTGTAAAACACCACGTCGCGGTGTCGAGTCAATTCGCAATTGTCCAAAAACAGTGGCTCAACGCGATTACACCGCTTCGTGGTGAGGACCAAAATTGGGAAAAAGTATCCAGTTATGGCATTTGGTGCCCAGTGATGGCATTTGACACTATGGCACGACGCGTTGAGGAAAAAAATTGAGATAATTTTTCCTTGTTGAACAAGAACAATGTGGAAACCTAATCCAATTGGGTTATGACTTGTATACTATAAATATAACGTCTTAAAATAGGTTTTGGACATCTTGGAACCCCTAGATTGATTGGAACAACATTGGAGGCTACCACAACTTATTTTTAGGTTTTTATTTATTTAATTTGGCATTCTTTATGGTTTTAATCATTCATACAATTATTTATATGTTGATTATACTTATGAGTGGCTAAAAACTCCTTTTTCGACGTTAAAGCCAAGAACATAAGTACTATTATTTTGAATTAAGTTCATTCGATTTGCTTATTCTTATTGGTTCTTTGTCTATTCTTGTTATAACTATTTTAAGGATTCGCGGCCCTTGGAATACATCAATTGTCTACCTTTTGATCTCGGGAGAGGGAATAGGGAGATAGAACATGGGAATAAATAAAGTAGGGTTTGTATTGCTTTATGAAATAAGAAATTCAAATTAGTATCTAGGACAGGGATGTACTTAGATGCCTTAATTGATTAAAACGTAGGATGATAACTTTAAAAAACTTACGTGGTCTATTACATTCCCGCTCAATGACAGCTCTCCAGAGGAGGACGAGAGGGAAGGGGCGGCGAGGAGATAGCGGCGGATCTGGTCTGAGGGATGGGTTGTTCGAGCGTCGTCGTCATTGATGGCGGCTGGTGACATGGAGGCAAAGATGGAAGATATCGGAGGAAGGAGGAGCGATGACTGGTCGAACTAGTTCGACGGTGGCTGCATGGCTACTCGAAGTAGTATGGTGGTACGGAAGGCTGTGGCGGCGAGGCTGTCGGCGCTGGTTCGTTGTTCGGCATCGATGGCGCTTCACCGGCCATGGGAGGCCGAAGGTGAAGCGGTGGTAGTTCACCGGTTTTCATGGCGATGGCGGCGATGGAGTTCTAGGAAGGAGGAGAGATAGAGAGAGAAAGTGGGGGTGGTGCGTTGTTGTTTAGAAAATTAGGGTTTAGGTTTTTGTAATTTAAAAAAGAAAGAAAGGTATTTTTTATCTCAATCGTCGGATCAGTTAAGGTATTTTTTATCTCAGCCGTCGGATTAGTTTTGATAGACGGCTGAAATTTAAAGATGGAGGATATGATCAAAACTTGAATGCAATTTAAAATTGGATCACAAATGACTATAATTATAATAACTGGCTATATTTGTAATAAATGACTAAAATTATAATGACTTGGATAAAAATTAAACGATGAATAAATTATGCAAAAGTTATTATAATTTGGGCTGTTATTTAAATAATAATAATAATAAATAATATATAAATAATAAATAATAATAAAAATAATGATTATATATAATAATAATAATAATAATAATAATAATAAATAATAATAATAATAATAATAATAATGCAACACTAGATAATGTATTTGCAAAAAAATGTGAGTGTGCACAATTATGTGAAAAATAATTTAATAAATATTAATAAAATTACATAAAATATCGTATTTAAGTAGGGCTGTGCAAAAACCAAACTGACCGATCAACCAAACCGATAAAAATGTTATTGGTTTATTGTTATTGGGTTAACGATTTTTAAATGGTTTTAAAAAAAAAGTTATTGGGTTATTGGTTTAGTTCGATTTTTTCTTATTGGGTTATTGGGTAAACCGATAACCCAATAAGAATATATATATATATATATATATTATACAAACCTATTAATTTTTCTTAATTTCTCTTTAATAATCTCTACAAATTAACAAACATATTATTTCAATTATACAAACTCTTAATTTCACTTAACAATATTTAGTTCAAACTTGAAGATTCTTGTAAATTAAAACACATTATGTAGGATTTTTGTTTGCAACTAAGATTCGATTATTTTTCATGTTAGTTACTACTATTTCTATTTTATGAGTATTTTCTTATTGGTTAAATAAAAAACCGGACCGTTAAGGACTAAAAATAGATAAATCGAAAATCGATAAAAAATATCTTATTGGTTTAGCATATTTAAAAATCAAAAATCGATAAACCGATCCGGTAATATGTAAAACCGAACCGAACCGATCGATGCACACCCTTATATTTAAGTTTAAAATTTATAAAAATGACACTAAAAAATAATAAAATAATTTATGCATTTTCTAAATTATGAATGTGATACGTTAGTATGTACTTAATGTAAGAATAATGTGTAAAAAATATTAATAATTAAAATTAGATAATTTTGATAAAATAGTAGCCTAAATGTGGTATCGGGAGGTTAAAATTGCATGTAAACAAGAGGATGTCCATCACAACCTTTTGGGTAGACCTCATTCGGAGGTACAATGAGGACTCCTACAATAATCTCCAAAATTTCTCCGCAATTAACTACGAGAGAACTTGGAAAACTCTGCATCACTCTTACTTTAACGACAGAATATCCTGGTCCATCCTCCTTCTTTTCTTTTTGTGGAACATCTGGAAAACTAGAAATAATAATTTTTTTAATAGTCAAAGATGTCATCCTTCTTTTAAGAATGCTTACTCAAAAATAGTTGAGTTTTTTCACCTCAACACCCACCCTAAAACTAACTCACGTAATACCATAACTGTTTGTTGGACCCCTCCCCGCAACAATTCCTACAAACTTAACACCGATGGCTCCTTCATAGGTAACCCTGGCAAGGTGGGTATTGGAGGATCAATCAGGACTTCTAATAGAAACTAGGTCTTGGGCTTCGTTCAAAACTTGAACTACGCCACTAATAACCTTATGGGACTTTTGGCCTTAAGGATAGGTCTTATCTTTATCCTGGAATACAACCTACACCCCATTGAAATTGCCATCAACTTTGAGAAAGTGATACACATGCTACAAAAAAGATAGTTTATTGTATCACCTTATTATTGATGAATGCAGGTCTTTGATTAGAAGACTGGGAAGACTACCCATTCACCATAGCTACAGGGAACAAAATAAGATAGCTGATGCCATGACCAAGGAGGAAGCTAGACTAGATGAATATGAAAGATGCAAGTTTTTTATGGCACCACCATCTTTTGCAACCTATGTTATTTGAGTTGATATTTAAGGAACATGTTATCATAGAAATGTCCCTTCCCCCCTAAATTCTAATGAGCAACGCCTCTCTGTTTTTGTAATGGAGCCAATTAAACTCCCAAACTACTTTGTGTTTCTTATTATTAATGTATGTCTATTTCACCAAAAAAATATTGACACAACAAGAGTTACTGCATGTATTCCAAAGGATAGAGTGATTGAGATATATTTTGAACATTTGAATTTCTATCATGATGATAGTCAATGTCGTCAAAGGACGAGAATGAATTTATTGTCAGTAAGTGATACTGAAGCAAATAGTGATGATTCTCATCATAATGACTTTGAGAAATTTGATTATTTATTAGAGAAAGATAATATATTATCTTCTAACAATATTTATTCTTCTATTGAATTTTTTGGGATCAATATATATAAGAGCCATAAGAAAAATAATGAAAATCAAGATAATGTAAGTGAAGAGATGCAGAGAAAGATGTAGAATGAGGTTGGTGATTCAGATTCTGAAAATAAAAGGAGTTTGAACAACAATTGCAATTCTGAAAATTAAGGGCTTGACTTTTCGAAGCACAACCCAAAAATAGATGGTCTTAATCTTAAGTTGGAGTTGGGGATGATATTCAGTAACAAAGAAAGAATTTAAAGAAATCGTGCTTGCAAATCAAGTTAAAATAGGAAAGTCAATCAAGTGGATTAAAGATGACAAAGAGAAAGAAAGAACCAAAATGTAAAAAAAAAAAATGTAAGTGAAAGATATAGGACTCATCAATGCAAAGGGACACATCTCTTCAAATAAAATCGACGTTTTCTCCCGAGCATATCTATTTTGGGTGAAATTAGAAATTACAACAATGAAAGTATCACTTCTGATTGGATTGCTAAGAAGTATATTGATAGAGTTAGATCAAATAAGAATTGAAAACTATCAGAATTTAGAAATTCATTAAGTAGGAAATTATGACCACATGTAATTAGGCATCAAGCAAGGAGAGCAAAGAAATGGCTATTGCAATGATTGATGGGGATATAAATGATCAGTTTAATATTTTGTGAAATTATTGCAATAAAATTGTTCAAATCTATCCTAAAACTTTTATTTGTATGAAGCTAGCTCCAAATGATATTTCTACCAAATTGATAAGATTTCAGAGGTTTTATGTATGTATTGCAGCTTGTAAAGTAGGTTTCGAGTCTAGTTGTAAGAAGACTCTTGGAGTTGATAGATGTTAGTTGAAGGCTACTATGGATGAGATGCGATTGTTATCGACAATCACTTTGGATGGAAATAACATCTTTTCAATAGCGTATGCAATAGTTGAGAAGGAAAATAAGAAAACATGGCGTTGATTTTTAACATATTTGATTAACGATCTTGAAATTGAAGAGTAATTCTTATAAACTTTTATGTCAGATAAATAAATAAGACTTCTTGAAGCTTTTGAATTAGTGCAAATCTCAATGTTTTTCATAGATTTTGAGTGAAATATTTGCATGTTAATTTCAAGAAAGCTGATTTTAGTGGAATGACATCAAAATATGTTCTTCAAAAGACAACTTTTGTAACAACTATTGAAAAAATTTGAAGGTTCTATGGCTGATTTGTTGAGTTAGATAAAGATGTTTAATTTATACATGGCTTTCTACTATATTGTCTTGTGAATGGTCACGATCACATTTCTCTCTACTTTCTAAATGTGAAATTCCTTGGAATAATCAATATGATGTGTTTGAAAAGCTTATTTTTTATCCAAGGGATAAATCAATAGTTAAACTCTTAGAGACTCGTATGCACTTGCTTATGAAAAGATTTAATTCAAATAGGGAGAAAAATGAAAAATGAAATTTAGGCGATATTTGTCTTAATATTAAGAAGAAATTGGTCAATATTATGAAAAATGTTACAAGCTACAATCCTACAAAGTCGATCATATGGAACTACGAAGTTCTTGGGCCTATTGAAGGTGATACTTGGGCTGTTGACTTATATAACAGGACATGTAGTTGTAGGAAATGAAAGTTTTTAGATATTTCTTTTAAATATGCTATATAATCTATTTGGTTGATTAATGATGAAGTTTTAAACTATGTCGATGACTGCTACAAGGTCGATACATATAAGAAGAAGAAGAAGAAGAAGAAGAGGAGGAGGAGGAAGAAGAAGAAGAAGAAGAGGAGAAAGAAGAAGAAGAGAAAGAGGAGGAAGAAGAAAAGGAAGAAGAAGAAAAAGAGGAAGAAGAGGAGGAAGAAAAAGAAAAAGAGGAAGAAGAGGAGGAAGAGGAGAAAGAGAAAGAAGAGGAGGAAGAGGAGGAAG
>NC_061112.1:69584117-69810250 GCF_002878395.1 Capsicum annuum | reverse complement strand
GAAGAAGAAGAAGAAGAAGAGGAAAAGGAAGAAGAAGAGGAAGAGAAAGAAGAGAAAGAGGAAGAAGAAGAGGAAGAGAAAGAAGAAGAAGAAGAAGAAGAAGAAGAGGAAGAAGAAGAAGAGGAAGAAGAAAAAGAGGAGGAAGAGGAAGAGGAAGAAGAGAAAGAGAAAGAGGAAGAGGAAGAGAAAGAGAAAGAAGAAGAGGAAGAAGAAGAGAAAGAGGAAGAAGAAGAAGAAGAGGAAGAAGAAGAGGAAGAAGAAGAGGAAGAAGAAGAAGAAGAAGAAGAAGAAGAAGAAGAAGAAGAAGAAGAAGAAGAAAAAGAAGAAGGAAGGAAGGAAGGAAAGAAAGAAACAAAAATTTAGAAAAAAACAATGAGAAAACAACGAGAATATATTAGGAGCTAATAGGATGAAGTTAAATCAAAAACAAAAAAAATTGATTGCAAGAAATGAGGAAGACCAGGCCACAATAATAGAAGTTGCAATCCTTACCTCTGATGTTGTTGAAATTTACCTATTGAACTATTTTTACAGTTTGAACTCTATCACGGTCGAGGGACCATCAAGTTATCGCAACGTTGAAAAGCTACCACCAGTAAAAATATTCAAAATATTCATATTGTAATTTCAGTTGTTTAAATTTTTTTGATATAACGTACATACAAAAATATTGAGATGTGATATTTTAATTTCTTATTTCACGTTAGAAAGCATAAATCTCAAGTCTCCATTAAAGTTACATTTTTCAGTCATCTCAATAAGGTAACAACAATTGAAAAAAATTCTTATTTTGATTTATTAAGTTTCTTAATCTTTTGGTGATTTGTTTTTGCTATTTTTTACTATTTGAATGTTGTTTGGCTTCTTCTTTTCAGCTTATTTGTTGCTATGTTACTGAATTTTTACTGTAGTTTTTCTACTAATTTATCAATTTTTTATGTTTTTTTTTTCTATTGAGTTGTCAAGATTTTTTGATTTTTTCATCTTGCTTTAATTTTTGTATGTGCGTGTTTTTTCTGCTAGTTTAGTGTTATTTTTCTACTGATCTATCAACTTCTGCCAGTTTATTACTAGTTTAAAGAGTTGAAATGCTCAAGTTAAAATTCTGAACCAACTAACAAAACCTTTCTCGAGTGACTTTGATTTATCACTGGGAGGTGAATGCTTCATTTAGGTTGATGGTGAAGAAAACTTTTGTTTGTTCTTGATGATGATACCTTTAAATCTTCCCCTATGTTCTTTATTTTTTCAAACACTATTTCGAGTTATTTATCACGATCTTTCATATGCAACTGCAACTTTCTAATAAATAAGATACAGAAGGTGAATAATTAATAGTTTGGACCCCTCCACACCAATCCACATGACTCCCCTTAAACACACTTACAAGATAGAAAAGGGATCAAATCCAAGCAATGTTGTTCAAACTCTCCAAAAAGGTTATGTCACCCTAGTCGGATCCTTTAAAAATGTACTAATTCTGAATAATTCAACATGCATCTGTAGATATTTTTTAAGAGTGACTAATATGAGCTCCAGTTAAAAGAAATAATTTTTTTCCATTCTACAATGCTAGACGTCGTAATTGATACGGGTATAGCAAGCTGTCCAACAAGTTCATGACCATTCACACGTAGCCAAGCTTGGGAGTTACAAAAACTCCAAGCCTTGTTCATGCAAATGGCCGTTTGTGAGTTGGTGATTGATCCAACTAATGGTCTAAATGTTTTTAAGTGTGAAGAGGGGCCTTGAAGTATAATAAACTTACACTCCAAGGCCACCCCATGAAAAGGGCAATCTGGTTATTTTCTCCTTCATTTATGGTGTAATATAAATAGACAATATTAGGGTTATTTTGAAGCTAGTTCTTTCATAATATTTTGAGACATAAACACTTGTAATGTTGAGGAACTTCTCACTCTTCCATTGGAGAAGCCCCAAATCTGAAAACTCACAAGTAGAGTGATACTTGTGTTGTATCTTGGATAGAAATAAGGATCTAGAGGTCATAGAGTTCCTCTTGGTCCAAGTACGAACTTGGTGTTAATATTTTTTAGTCTTAGGGTCCTCTCTTGTTGTTAGGGTTCTTAGACTCTTGAATATTACATGTCAAGTTACTATCTTCATGTAATCTTGTTAAGATTGTGTTTTGTAATCTTGAAGTCTAGTGAAGCATTGTGGGGCTCTTTCTTTTTACTATCACCTTATTGACTTGCTGGTTCTTGTTGAAAACTTCATCATCTTGTTCTAAAATGTGATTCTTAAAGCCTAGTGAAGCCATGTGTGGCCTATTTCGATTCACTAGCACTTGTTGTTCAACTTGTTATTTTTGGTGTTAGTTTGTTCATCTTGTTGTTCTTGCTGGATTCTTACATTATGAAGTTGATATTGTATCATTTGGTATCAAAGAAAGGCTGGTTGTGTTCCTACACTACCAATCTTGGGCTCTCTTGGATGAAAATTCAAAAAAAAATTGTTGAAATCTGAAAATTCCAGAAAAAAAAAAGAGAAATCTGTCCATCTTGTTGTCTTGGCCAAGATTGGTGTTTGTGTGTTTAGATCTAGGTGTTATTTTACTTGTTTAGTGTGTTTCTAGTGTTGGTTTATTTCTCACCAACACTAAAAGTGTCTAGATCTAAAGTTGAGCTTATAATATTGACCATTGTTGTGGCAACTTGACGTGGGCCATAGGTTGTACCTTGTTGATGACAATTGGTGGTTTTGTGTTGTGTTCTTGAAGAAGTTGATATTGTTTTCTTGAAGGTTGTTGTGGTGTTCATCTTGTTCTTCATCTATTCTTACAACTTAAGACAACAAAGGTGTAGAATAGATCCAAAAGGTTGTAAGACAAAGGTTATAAAGTTGTTGGTGAGAAGACTTGCACACATCACTTCCTAAACTTGACAACCATTTTTCCTTAAATCAAAGGACCTTGTTTTGTGGGATTAGTATAGTAAAATCTCATCTTTTTGAGTTTAAAAAGTTAAAAGAGTACAAGACTTTTACTTTTTCTCCAAAACCAATTGTCATCCATTACAAGTTGTGTGAATATTAAAATTTCAGATTTGTGATAAAAAAAATTGTTGTGTGGGACCAAGACCAATTACATGCTGCCACATCACCATTGCTACTGCCACGTCACTAATAAGCTCAAATTTGGATGTTTTCTAGTTTCTAATTGTTGATTTTTGGTTTCCTTACTTGGTTCTAGAACTAATTAACAAACTAGTACATTCCTACTAGTTTGTCAATTAGTCCTTTGAATCCGTTTGTTCGTGTCAACGATTACTTGGGTGCTTTTATATTTTGAATACGTTGCTACTTCTTGGTTCTAGTCCAATGAGAATTCTTTGAGTCTTTAAAAATGAATCTACTTCGGATAAGAGCTTACTCATACCTTAAGGATTCACAGGTTACTAGCCAATCTACAACACTTGTGGAACTAAAGTGTGAGGTGATCCAAAGAGTGTAAGTGAGGAGAAGATTTTTTTTCACTAACTTGTTTGTTGATTTTGTAGTTAATACCTTGAAAATGGAGGGGACTACGTCCAAAAATATGGATACTAATGCTCTTGACTCTATGAGGTTCACTCTTGAGGCTGTTACCCGAACACTTGAAAGGTTGAATACGGAAGTTGGAGCTGTGAGAGGGGATTTGACAACAATAAAGGGAGATGTGTCGACTATTAGTGGGAGATTAGAACAAATGGACAGTCAAAGGAACTCTCGCCCTTCTACTCCTCTACATGTTTCTTCAAGTGGGAATGATAGAACTTCATCCGCAACCATCACTCCCGAAATAGTGCACCAAATGCTAAATCCATCCCAAGCTCCACTAAATGCCATAAGCCAAACCACTCATTTCCCTCCAAACCATGACCCCACTAGACCAATACATTTCCAAACTCCTCAAGTTCCACAAGAGGTACTTGGACGTCAAGTACCTTCGCTAAATCTGAACCCTCCCTTCCAAGCTTCATTAAACGAAAGACCACCACCTCCACAAAATCCAATTCCTCCAAATCAAGTTGAAAATGTCCAAAACCGTCCAGCCCACTTTGAGGAATATGGTAGAGAAGGATATGAAGGATATAAAGCCTTTGAGGATGCTTACATGAGGGAGGAGGAGATAAGAGGGGATCGTAGAGATCAAAGGAGATATCGAGGGTATGGAGAAAGGGGAAATTGATACCAAGAGAGAGATGTAGTCATCAACACCATCAAGTTGAGCCTACCAATCTTTAAAGGTGAAAGTGACTTCGAGGTCTAATTAGCTTGGGAATCGGCTTATGACAAATTTTTCCAGGTTAATGATATCTTGAAAGAAAAGAAAAGTTATGCTATAGATTATTTTGAGGGTTATGCTAACACTTGGTGGGAGTACGTCAAGAGGTTTGTAATGAATTAGTTAATAGGCAGCCACCACCTTGGTTTCGATTGAGGTACTTGATGAGACAATGGTACCTTCCCGAGAGTTATCGCCATGAGTTGCTCGCTAGATTGTACAACTTCCGTTAAGGTAATAAAAGTGTGATGGCGTATTATGATGAGTTTCAACAACTCATGTTGAAGCTTGATCATTGTGGGGAATAAATCAGTCACGACATCATCTGGTTCAAGTATGGGTTGAACAAAGAGATCTCCACTCATTTAACATTTCACAAGTTTGATACCGTTGAAGGTATTTTTCAAGCGGCTCTTGAGATTAAAAGGGAACTTAAAGAGAGGTCTTCGTTCAAGGCAAGGGTACAATCCACCTCGGGTTGGCCTAGAAGCAAGGAGATGTCTTAATACTCTTTGGGTTGGCCCAAAAACAAGGACTAAACCGCCACTACAAGGCTGCCCGAGCCTAAAATAGTCCACAAAATTCCTCCAAAGAAAAAAGTTCATAAGTATCCTAACCCAAAGGGATTCTAATGTTGCAAGTGCCAAGGTTGGGGACATAAAGCCAATGAATGTCCAAACCGACACAACATGATTCTACAGGAAGAGAGATTGTATTACCTTGGTGAAGAGGTGGGTCTTGAAAAATGAGAGGATAAGGCCAAGCCTCAAGATGGAGAGGAACCCAAGAATAGACCACATGATGATGATGATGATGATGTTGGTGAAGATGTTTATCCGCAATATAAGGGGAGTGTGTGGTTCCAAACTTTGTAGTTAGGCGCGTCATGATTAGGAAGGCAATAGATGACCCAAGTCAAAGGGAAAAGTGTGTGCACTTTGGTGATCGATCGTGGTAGTTGCGCAAATATTGTTAGTGTTGCTATGGTAAACTTTTTGAAGTTGCCAACTACATCGCATACCAGTCCTTACAAGTTGCAATGGTTGAATTAATGTGGTGAATTAAAGGTCACAAGGCAATGTGTGATACGATTTAAGGTGGAAAACTACCACGATGAAGTTCTTTGTGAGGTGATACTAATGCAAGCATGTCATTTGTTGTTAGGTAGAACTTGGCAATATGATAGGTCTACCAAATATGATGGGAGGTCCAATCGATATACACTTGAGAATGATGGCCGAAAGGTCAAACTTCATCCACTTTTGCCTTCCCAAGTAAATGAGTGGCATCAAAAGATGAGAGAATTGAAGAAAAAGAGAAAAAAATCTAAAAAAAAAAGAAAAAAAAGGGAGCCCGTAGATGGGGCAGTAGGGATATCTGAGGCCGCCTTAATATCAAAGGGGAAGGAAAACATAGTGATGTTAGTTAGAAAGAAGAAAATCTTCATGGATCATGATGAGGACACGCCTATGTTACTTTTTGGCTCATTGTTTTAACACTAACCTCACTAATTCTTCCATTTCTCCTTTGGTTTCTTGTGTGTTGCAGAATTATGAAGATGTATTTCCCAAAGAATTTCTGCAAGGATTGCCCCCACTTCAGGGAATTGAGCACCAAATTAATTTTGTGTCGGTCTCACAATTGCCAAACAAGACGTCTTATAGAAGCAACCCTACGAACACCAAGGAATTGCAACGTCAAATTGAGGAACTCCTCAACAAAGGGTATATCAAGGAGAGCATGAGTCCGTGCACGGTTCCAGTGCTACTAGTTCCTAAGAAAGATAGAACATGGCGTATGTGTGTGGACTGTCGATCCATCAACAAGATTATGATAAAATATCGTCACCCTATCCCTAGGTTAGCTGATATGCTTGATTAATTGAATGGTTCGTGTTTATTTTTCAAGATTGATTTAATGAGTGGCTATCACCAAATAAGAATGCAACTCGGTGATGAATGGAAAACCATCTTCAAGACCAAGTTTGGTCTCTATGAATGGATAGTTATGCCATTCGGACTAACAAATGCTCCAAGTACTTTTATAAGGCTAATGAATCATGTGATGAAGCCATTTATTGGAAAGTTTGTTGTTGTCTATTTTGATGATGTCTTAGTTTATAGCAAGTCTTTAGATGAGCATGTGTTGTATTTACAATGTGTGTTTGATGTCCTTAGAAAGAAAAAACTGTATGCAAATCTAGAAAAATACTCCTTTAGTGTTAATGAAGTTGTTTTCTTGGGTTTTGTTATTAGTTCAAGAGGGGTCGAAGTGGATGAATCCAAGATAAACACTATAAAAAATTGGCCAATCCCATAAACCATTGGAGAAGTAAGAAGCTTCCATGGGTTGGCTAGTTTTTATAGAAGGTTTGTCAAAGGATTTAGCACCATAGCCATCCCCTTGACCGAGGTCATTCGGAAAGATCAACCCTTCAAGTGGGGTGATGAGAAAGCTAAGGCTTTTGAAGCTTTAAAAGCTATGCTCATCTCCGCGCCTTTGTTATAATTGCCCAACTTTGATAAGACATTCGAAGTCGAGTGCGATACGAGTAAAGTAGGCATAGGGGTTGTTTTGATGCAAGATTTAAAACCCATTGCTTACTTTAGCGAAAAGCTCAAAGGAGCAACTCTAAACTACTCCACGTATGATTTAGAGTCGTATGCCTTGATTAGAGCCTTGGCCACTTGGCAACACTACTTATGGCCTAAGGAGTTCGTGATCTGAATGGACCATGAATCCTTAAAGCATCTTCGGGCACAATACAAGCTTAACAAATGGCATGCCAAATGGATTGAGTTTCTTGAGACCTTCCCTTATGTTGTCCAATACAAAAAGGGTAAGGACAATGTAGTAGCCGATGCTTTGTCTAGAAAACATGTTCTTGTATCCATTTTGTCATCAAAATTGATGGGTTTTGAGAGCTTAAGAGGATTGTATCCTGAGGACCCTCACTTTGCTCCTATCTTTAAGGAATGTAAAGAATTGGGTAGGGACAAGTGGGATTCGGCTAGGGGTTAAAATCCCTAGGCCAAGTTTGATGGTTACTTATTTAAAGGTAGACGATTGTGGGTACCCTCTAGCTCTTTGAGAGAGTTGTTTGTGAGGGAACCACATGATGGCGGTCTAGTGGGTCATTTTGGGGTCGAAAAGACCCTCGGAATATTGGAGGAGCAATTCTATTGGCCAAGAATGCACAAGTATGTGTTTAGGATTTGTGGCCAATATGTAGAATGCAAAGGAGCCAAATCTCGGCTCCTACCTCATGGGTTGTACACCCCGCTGCCCATGCCTCTACGTCTTTGGCTTGATATATCTATGGATTTCGTGTTGGGTCTGCCAAGGACTAGACGAGGCCAGGATAGTATCTTTGTTGCAGTCGATCAATTTTCTAAGATGGCGCACTTTATTCCTTGCTCTAAATATGATGACGCACCTAGCGTGACCTCTTTATTTGTTGATAATGTTGTCAAATTGCATAGCATTCCGAGGACCATTGTGAGTGATAGGGACTCTAAGTTCCTACGTCACGTTTGGAAGTCTATGTGGGGTAGGCTTGGTACCAAGTTGTTATTCTCTACGTCTTGCCACCCACAAACCGATGGCCAAACGGAAGTAGTAAATAGGACTTTGGGTGCTATGCTACGTTCCATGGTTAAGGAAAAAATGACTTCTTGGGAGGAGCACTTACCATTGATTGAGTTTGCCTATAATCGTGTCATACACTCAAGTACGGGAATGACTCCCTTTGAGTGTGTATACGGCCTCAACCCTCTTACCCTTTTGGATTTATGCCTTTTCCAAGTGATATCATGATTATCTTAGATGGAACCAAGCGGGTAGATTTTATGAAGAAGTTACATGAGAAGGTGCGGCTTCGACTTGAGAAGAAAAACCAAGAAATTTCAAGGAGGGCCAACAAGGGAAGAAAAAAACTCATTCTTAAACCGGGAGATTGGGTGTGGGTGCATCTTCGAAAGGATTGGTTTCCATCTCAAAGAAAGTCCAAATTGATACCGAGGGCTGATGGTCCATTCCAAGTACTTGAGAAAATCAATGACAACGCCTACAAGATTGACCTTCCATCAAAATATCAAGTGCACAACACTTTCAACGTGTGTGATCTTTCTCTCGTGGATACCGTTGAAGATGACCAAATGCCAAATTTGAGTTTAAATTCCTCTTAAGATGGAGAGGATGATACAGGTGTAGAAAGCTGTCCAACAAGTTCATGACCATTCACACGTAGCCAAGCTCGGGAGTTACAAAAACTCCAAGATTTGTTCATGCAAATGGCCGTTTATGAGTTGGTGATTGATCCACCTAATGGTCTAAATGTTTTTAAGTGTTAAGAGGGACCTTGAAGTATAATAAACTTACACTCCAAGGCCACCCCATGGAAAGAGCAATCTGGTCATTTTGTCCTTCGTTTATGGTGTAATATAAATAGACAATATTAGGGTTATTTGACAGCTATTTCTTTCATAATATTTTGAGACATAAACACTTGTAATGTTGAGGAACTTCTCACTCTTCCATTGGAGAAGCCCCAAATCTGAAAACTCACAAGTAGAGTGATACTTGTGTTGTATCTTGGCTAGAAACAAGGATCTAGAGGTCATAGAGCTCCTCTTGGTCCAAGTACGAACTTGATGTTAATATTCTTTAGTCTTAGGGTTCTCTCTTGTTGTTAGGGTTCTTAGACTCTTGAATATTACATGTCAAGTTACTATCTTCTTGTAATCTTGTTAAGATTGTGTTTTGTAATCTTGAAGTCTAGTGAAGCCGTGTGGGCTCTTTCGATTTACTAGCACCTTATTGACTTGCTGGTTCTTGTTGAAAAATTCATCATCTTGTTCTAAAAACGTGATTCTTAAAGCCTAATGAAGCCGTGTGTGGCCTATTTCGATTCACTAGCACTTATTGTTCAACTTGTTATTTTTGGTGATAGTTTGTTCATCTTGTTGTTCTGGATTCTTGCATTGTGGACTTGATATTGTATCAGTAATAGTAACCCCCTCTAATTTAACTTTTCATGAAATTATAGATGTCAACTTAGACTCTGTTTTCAAGAAGTTTCACTCAACCACGCTTCTTACTACCTGTCATACAAGTAATATGGATACTTTGTCATATACTTATGTCATGGATGATGATCAGCTAAAATGAATTAAAAAAACATGAAAAAAAGTTAGTGACCATGTCATCGGAAATTTAATGAAGTTGAAAGTTGTTTAATGTGGTATTCTCTTCCTCATCCCCGTGAGGATTCAAATCAAAATAATATCATAATGTCATATTTGAATACATCAAGTTGTTACTAAAATTGTAATAAACTGTTATGAACACAACCAGTGAAATAACATTAGACAACGAAGTAAATGGGCTAGCCATTCAAACTGAAGAAATTGAGCCTAAGAAGTAGCCCCGTAGAAGCAATAGGCAGAAACATGTTAATAGTTTTTTGAAGGATTATATATGGCAACCGGGATGAGGCATGTGTATATTATGCAGTATCTAAGATAGAAGTAGGGCATTATCGTATTATGTTGCAGCATATTCTCGTATCCTTGCCTCTCTTTTTCTCTATAATCTTTCTTATCTTTACTCTCATCTTCTAGCAGAAGTAACTATATCAGTTAGTATCGATCATCTTTGCTTTTATTTCAATAAAATTCACCTTGGTGCTTTCATTGTTGTATTCCAATGGTGGATACTCGACTCAAGCCACTTAAAAAGGAACAAACGGGCATGGACCGGGAGATGTTAAAACTCCGATTGGCAATCGACGGTCAACAAAAATTGATGCAAGAAGTTCTTAATCAAGTATCGTCGATTGGTTCTCAATTAAAAGCTCCATCAGTAGAATTTTCTCGCTCGAAATCGGCCGAAGTTGTTCCGTCTTCCCGCATCGAAGACGGTAACCCAGTTATGCTCCGACACAAACCAATATCTATGGAGCTGAGTAGGTTTTCTGGTGAACCCCCAGATGCCTGGGTATTTCAAGTTAAATGGTATTTTACTTTTTACTCTATCCTTCTAGAGCAACAATTATCTCTGGCTTTCTTTTATTTTAATGGAACCGCTCTTGAATAGTAGCACTGGCTCTTCCGAAATAAGCAGTTGGTTGATTGGCCTCATTTTTCTTCTAAGCTACTCATTTGATTTTGAAAAAGGGAATTGGAGGATCCAGAAGGCCGTCTAGCAAAACTTCGTCAAACTTTCAGCATCGCCTACTATCAGGCTAGGTTTGAAGCTTTCGCTAATAAGACTGAGGATATACCAGACACCTTGATGGTTAAGTTATTTGTATCTGGGCTTTGTTTGGATATCAAAACTAATGTGTTGGTTCATAAATCCAGCACTCTCGATGAGTCTATTTTCTTGGCCCATACCCATGAGCAGTGTCTTAATCTAGAAAAAGGGCCAATGTAACCAGCTTTTGCTAGGACCCAACCCCTACTACCCAACCCTCGGTATCGATCTTTATCACCCTCTAGAAACACGAGTGTTCCCTTTGCTAATTTTTCTATCAAAAGTTTGTCTCTGGTTGAGATCCAACAACGTCGGGAAAAAAGATTGTGTTATTATTGTGATGAGAAATATGTGGCTAATCATAGGTGTCCAAATCTGCCTCAAATCCTTCTACTTGAAGATGATTCAGACCCCCTAAGTCCAGAATTAGACGATACCACCATGGAGGAATTGTTACCTGAGGAGCTCCAAGGCTTGGAATTGCAAGCTCAATCCACAATTTCATACCATGCCTTGGCTGGGGCCATTCTTCTGCTATTTTATGTTTCAAAGGGTACATGTAAGGGTCTTCGATCACTGTTTTGGTTGATGAGGGGAGTACACATAATTTCATTCAAACTCGAGCTACTAAGTTCCTAAACCTCACGGTTACACCCATTACTAATCTTTGGTAGTTGCGGGTAATCGTCAACGTCTCCGGTATGAAAGGGTGATTTGAGATATTTGATTCTCAGTCCAAGGGACTGACCTCGCTATAGACTTTCATGTATTGAACTTCCATGGGACAGATATGGTGCTTGGAGGGGCTTAGTTGGCCACTCTAGGACCTGTTCTTACTGATCATCCCAAACGTCATATGGAATTCTATTTGGACAACAAGCAGGTGCAATGGATAGGTGACTCACCGAATGATCTTCAACAACACTATGTCGTTATTCGGCCACCGATATTTTGTCTTTTCCTGGTGCACGAGGGCACTACAATTGAGAAGGATAAAGATATACCCCCTGACTTAGGGGCATTATTGAATTCATATTCTAGAGTTTTCAACAAACCACAGCGGTTGCCTCCTGGTCGGGTTACGGATCATTCCATTCACAATGGTGGGCCTGTTAATGTTAAGCCCTATCGTTATCCACATTTTCAGAAATAAATTAGAAGCAACTAGTTTTAGATATATTAAGGGATGGAATTATCCAGCCTAGTACAAGTCCCTTTTAATCACCCGGTGTTATTAGTTCGCAAGAAAGATGGCTCATGGCATTTATTTGTTGATTATCGAGCTCTCAATGCCATCACTGTGCGAGATAGGCTTCCGATTCCTTCTATTGATAAGCTATTCAAAGAACTGCATGGGGCTCAATTTTTCTCCAAGTTAGTCTTACTGTCTGGCTATCATCAAATCAGAGTTCATCCTGTTGATGTCCCGAAGACTGTGTTTAGGACTCATGATGGCTATTACGAGTTCTTGGTCTTGCCATTCGGTTTAACTAATGCCCCCTCCACCTTTCAAGTGACCATGAATGACGTATTTTGCCTATATCTTTGCAAGTTTATGTTGGTCTTCTTCGATGATATTCTTATTTATAGTACGTCGTGGTTGATACACTTGGAACATCTAGAATTGGTTTTTAAATTGCTCCAACAACATCAACTGGTGGCTAAATGCAGTAAATGCCAATTTGGAAGAGAACTATTGATTATTTGGGCCATGTGATCTCCCACGATGGACTGGCAGTGAATCCTTCAAAAATTTCCACTATTAAATAGTGGGCTGCACCAAATACAGTGAAGGAGGTATGTAGTATTTTGGGCCTCGCCGGGTACTACAGACGATTCATTCATCACTTTGCAATTATTGCTAGTCCTTTGTTTGATTTACTATTAATGGACGCTTTCCTATGGACTGCTCAAACCCAACACGCTTTTGAAGAATTAAAAATTCGACTCAGTTCCACCCCTGTCTTGGCCTTGCCTAACTTTGATGATGACTTTCACGTGGAAACTGATGCTTTCGATGTTGGTATTGGCACTATTGTTTCACAGAAGGGACATTCAATTGCTTACTATAGTCAAAAGTTAAGCCCTCAAATGCAAAAGGCTTCCACTTACCATCATGAGATGTATGCAATTACTCAAGCCGTGGCAAAATAGAGGTAGTATTTGTTAGGTTGACGTTTCACCATTTTCACTGATCAACAGTCCCTCAAAAACCTCACTAATCAGATAATTCAAACCCCGGAGCAACAAAAGTGGCTTGGAAAGCTGGTGGGACATGATTTCACGATATGTTACCGACCGGGAAAGCAGAACAAGGCCGCTAATGCCTTTTCCAAACCACCTGATGTTGTAGTGTTGTTTGCTATTTCAGAACGGACTTTTGAGTGGCTTGGAGAACTGTTAGAAGAGAATAAATGCCATTCAAAATTGTTGTTCGTTCAACAGGGGTTGGGGAGCAAACCTGCTGCATATGCTGACTATACTTTCCGCAAAGAGCTCCTCTTCTACAAAGGAAGTCTGGTAATACCATGAGATTCTCTCTTGAAGCAATTGTTACTTTCAGAATTTCATGATTCGAATATAGGGGGTCATGCTGGAGTTGCTCGTACTTTTCATCATTTGGCCTCGAATTTTTATTGTCCAGAAATGTGTAATGATGTTAAGGTTTACATTGCTTCGTGCCAGAATTATCAGCAATCTAAGGACATTAATCGAGTGCCAGCAGGTCTGTTATAACCATTACCGGTGCCGGAGATGGCTTTTGAAGAGATAGCAATGGACTTTATTACTTATTTGCTGAGCTCCAAAAAATTGTTGATAGACTGCCCAAGTATGGACATTTTATTCCTTTCCCAGCAATTTTTAATGCTTAACTTGTGGCTGCAGCTTTTGTTATTCATGTGATTAAACTTCATGGCCCACCGCGAACAATCATAACTGATCGTGACCCTCGTTTCTTGCATACTTTCTGGAAGAGATAAATAGATTACAGGGGACTATTTTGGCCATGAGCATGGCATATCACCCGCATACAGATGGACAATATGAGGCGTTAAACAAATGTGTTGAGCAGTACTTGCGATGCTTTGTAACTGATAGCCCTCATGAATGGGTATCTATGCTGCTATGGGCTAAATTTGGTATAATACAGCACTTCATACATCAGCTGGGTTGACATCTTTTCAAGCTTTATATGGGAGAGAACCTCCTAACATAGCTCAATACATTCTTGGTAGTGCTTCTGATGATCTCGTTGAGCAATACATGTTGCGTCGGGATGAAGTTTTGGATCTATTGAAGTTCAATCTCTCCAAGGCACAAGATCGAATGAAAGAGTACACTGATAAGGGTCGAATTAAGGATCATTTTGAAGAACGTAACTGGGTCTTTGTGAAGTTGCAGTCGTATAAACAACAATCCTTACGAAGCAACCAGCAACATAAACTGAGCAGGAAATACTTTGGCCCATACAAGGTGCTCAAGCGAATTGGGCTGGTGGCATATAAACTCCGGCTATCCGAGGAGGCTCGCATTCATCTGGTGTTTCATATTTCGTTGCTCAAACATTGTAGAGGACAACCCGATCAACAAACTACTCCATTAAAGCTCCAAGATTCAACTACTCAGAACCTTGAGGACAAGGTTCTCCTTTCAGGAGGGAGTAATGTTATGAACCCAACCAATGAACCAACATTAGACAACGAAGTAAATGGGTTGGCCATTCAAACTGAAGAAATTGGGCCTGAGAAGCAGCCATGTAGGAGCAAAATGCAGAAACATGTCAATAGGCTTTTGAAGGATTATATATGGCAACCGGGATGAGGCACGTGTATATTATGCAGTATATAGGATAGAAGTAGGGCATCATCGTATTATGTTGCAGCATATTCTCGCGTCCTCGCCTCTCTTTCTCTCTATAACCTTTCTCATCTTTACCCTCTTCTTCTAGCAGTAGTAACTATATCAGTTGGTATCGATCATCTTTGCTTTCGTTTCAATAAAATTCACCTGTGCTAGTTGTTATTGAAAGTTCAGGTTACAACATAAACTTGGATGCGTGTCTACAAAGACACATATTTTGAGATTACATTCTCAATTATCCAGCTTCTTCTGAAAAACAACTAGTTTGGTGCTATGAATTATTCTTTTAATTATCTATTTCAAATTATTCTCTTTCACGACATTATTTATTTGATATACAATTAGGGGGGTAATTATTGGGTGAAACATAAATAATGACTTTGCTGGTGGAATTCAAAACAAAATTAATAATAACCTCTTCAATAACTTATTACAATCAACACGTCAATTAAAAAGGATATAAATATAAGCATAGAATTTTTTTGCATGAAAATAACTGTTTGTGGCTTAACTCAATTACTAAATTGGTATAATGTGCCTCATTAGCAAGGTGACTTCCTCCGTTCTCTCTTTTTTAATTTCGCTTTTTGCTTTTCTAATACTCTATTTTTTTCATTTATTCTATATATGTTTAAATATAAAAGCATATAATTAATTAATTTATAGCTAATTAATGGAGCAATGATACTCCTAGAATTTTTTCTGTAACATATGAATTTTATCATTTGTCTCGTAACAACTTTTTTCTGCTTATCAAGATTTGATCCATCTTTGTTTCAAGATTAACGGAGTGAAAAAATAACTAGGCTAAAGTATATTAAACTTCTATCTTTTAATTTCTTTTCCATTTTTGCACCAACTAAATATTTGCAGGCTTTAAATATGTAAAATACTTTTGTTTTAAATTTTTGAATTTCATAATTATTCAAATAAACTTTGAGATCATAACATACATGAAAAATAAAAAAAGATATATAATCAGTTGTGAAAGCAAAAATTGTGAAGATTCCAGGTATCAAGGAGGAATCTCTATATTTGTCGTTTTCTATACATGTATAATGATTAAGTTTTTTAATTTGATAACATTGTAATATTCTGATCTATTGAATTATGAAGTGTCTTTTCTTTATGATGTTCGTTAAATTTTGGAGATCATAACCGCTACTTATGAAATATTTTTTCTAAAATCAAATTGACGAATAAGTTTCAGAAAGTTTTAAGTCCATAACTTATCGTAGCGTTTGCTTTTGTATTTATTACTTTTAACACATGAATATTCTTTAGATAATTCTATTTGAATGTGTAAATTGTTTCAAAATTCATGTATGAAATTTCAAAAATATTTTACAGCATAACTTATTGCATCATTTGCTTTTTATATTTACTAATTTAATTAATTAATACTCTTTAGATAATGTAGTTTGATTCTATAAGTAGTTTCAAAATTCACGTATGAATAACTAACAATAATGAAATTCGAAAAAATGATAAAGAATACAAAAATATACTAATTTTTTTTTTCAATTTTACAATTTTTTAATACTTATAATGTAAATTTCTTTCTCAGTTATAGAAGCTAACAAGTGCTTTGGATTAAATGAAGGGACTATATATATATATATATATATATATATATATATATATTATTTTCTATTAACAATAAAAATATGTTTGTATTTTTTGTTGTTACCAGTGAAATTATCACATATTTTCACTCTATAGGAGAAAATATATTTAAAATCGTGTGAAGCATTATTAAGCTCTCAAAATCCACAAAGAAGACTATCCCTATGTATGTTAAATGAAATTCTCCAACCTAATTTCATAATGCTTAACACGGATGCGGCCTTTAAGTAAGAAATAAAATACATCTCTATAGCAGGAGTCGATAGGAGCTCTAATGGAGCATGGGTTCTAAGGTTTGTTGCTCAGGTATCCACTCTTGACCCCTTAGAAGCTGATCTCTATCCTCTTTTCTTGGGCCTAAATGTAGCAACTCAATTTCATTTTACCCATTTAAAAATTAGTCTGGATTGTCAACAAATTATCCACCTCCTCCCAAAATCAGCGCATGTTAATTCATCTTTAAATTTTGACTGCAGATACCTACTTCACGCTCTGGGTAGTCCGCATGTAAAGCATGTCTACAAAAAACAAAATAAGTTGGCAAATGCGCTAGCAAAAATGAATGTAAATACTACTACTAATGTTAAACTGATGATGCTTTGAGTTTCTCCACCATCCATAAAAGATATTTTGAACGTTGATATAAATGGAGAACCAAGTATTAGAAGATTTAGGGCTAAACTACCAGCACAGACTTTGTATAATACTAGTTATAGAAATGTTACTGCTTTTGTTAGCGCTTATATAGTGTCTATACCACAAACTACTCCTATTTAGACTTTGCATGTTGATATAATAATATCGTGTGTTTTTACCCCAAAAAATTTCTCTTGTGCATAAATAAGAAGTATACAAAAGCCAATACAAATATTACATCCTACATAGTCCATAAAAGTGCAATTTCTTAAAATTTGTGGACACTTAAAAAAGACAAAGCATAATTAAAGTAATATTTATATGATGACATCAACTAGTTAGATTAAACTTTAGTCATGATGGTACGTTAGATTACATTTCACTATTTATTAAGAGTTATTTTAATTAATTTTGATATTTTTATGAAAAAATTAGTAAAAATTACTCTTATAGTAGTATAAAAAGTAAATAATTGAATGTTTAAATTTAATGGATATGTAGCATACGTACCATCTGAGCAACTTTCAGTTGTTGATTTGAATAATGTGAATAGTCAACTTATATTTATTTTACCTAATTTGAAATTGCACATAATTGCTATAGATGGATTCACAAAAGTATAACATTGATTGAAAAGGATACCAGGGTTCCCCGTGTACACGGAGGGTCTTTTTCTCTCTAGGCATGAGATTCTATTTCTCCTCTTAGTAGGGGACTACATTAATAAAACTGCCAAATATAAAGGTAACTAATCATGTTTTATCCATAAAAATATACACGTTTCCTCACCCATTCTTCCACAAGCTCTTAAAAACACCATATTAATCTTGTGCTACAGCTTTCCTGTTGTGTTTCTCTGTTTTCTTTTACATATCCAAATCTCTTAAAGCAACTAATATTAAAGAGTTCTCACCTTAAATAGATCAATTTAATATGGACGACGACATTATAGATAGACTTCGACAGTTTATCCTCACGGAGAACGAAAAAGACTCAATTGAAATTGAAGGTCAGGATTTATGACTAGCATGGAATATTGTGAAGTTAGTCGACTCGAGAAGGTGATTGCGGACAAACAAGCAAGTGTGTTTGGGGTGAGGAACACAATGAATCAGGTTTGGGGAGGTCCTATTGGACTAAAAGTCTTGACGGTAGGCAAGAACTTGTTTAAAAAAAAAAATTGTTTTGACACAACGAAAACATGAAAAAGGTGTTATACAGGATGTCATGGCTTTACGATAAGTATATTCTCAACATACAACAATAGAAACCAGAACTTAATGTTAACTCTCATATCTCTAATATATGTGAATTATGGATTCAAGCTCAAAACATACTACTACATTGGATATCCTATGAAGTAGATAGTAAAATTGGACATGTTTGGGGAAGGAGGTCGATGTTGCTATTCCATAAATTGAAAGCGGGGATGGTCGATACATATGTTTGAAGATTTTAATGAGTATCAACAAGCCTCTACCTCGTGAAAAATTGATTAAAATGGGATCGAATGAAAAATAGACTCAAATTCGTTATGAAAATATGTCATATGTTTGTTATTATTGTGGGATACTAGGACACACAGTGATCTTGTATTCTTCGTGAGAAAGAAATGTACAAAAGTAATATCAAGAAAGAACAGTTTGGTGCTTGGATGAGAGTAAAAATCATGATTTGAGTGGCAAAAACTCAAGACGTCAAGGTAATAACAACATATGAACCCCTGCATCCCTGAATGGTAAAGGAAAAAAGTGATGAATTGTGTCTAAGGTACAGGTTCTAATGAACTAATGCATCATGAAGATGACTAGAAATACAATGATATATTGGGAGTTACAAAAAACCTCCATCCTTTGCACCACGTGAAATTTTTAATAAGTTGAAGAATGGAATTCTTATTGATGAAGACCATTCTGTTGAGCAAGAGATAAATGTTGCTGGAAAAAGGCTTTTTTTGTATAAATTTCATAAATACCAATCTTTTAGAACTAATTACACTACATCCCATCTTTTTAAATTAGTTCTGTCTCTATCCCTATTAATATACATTCCTGAAACGACATATACATAACAACTTATGTATATTGGAATCTATTAGAGTCCTTAAAAAAAGGAAGTTACTAATATCCAACATTAATTGACGTAAATAGTGCAACTAATTAAATACGTGGATTACTGCATCCCTTAAATCATGTAATATCAACAGAATTTCAAAATTTGAATATCACAAATACATACAAACGCAAATCTGAAGCAAAATCATAAATCAAATACAATTTCAGATCTGTTTTTTATTGTTTACTAAAGAGAGTAAATTATTTCTCATTATTGAAGATGAATATTGCTATTCTTTTGAGGTACTCGGGTAAATGGAGATCCCAAACAGAATATGCGGATTATAAAAGTGAAAGAATTATTGTAGCTGAATCAGTAAATTATGTGAGGTTGATTTCGTTGATTGCTGATGAACTAAACATTAACGAATCTCGAAAAAATATTGATGTACGTTATGTTGTCGATGGAAATGATTCACCTTTTTATATCCGTAACGATAATAACGTACGACTGTATGTCGAGTTGAAGAAAACACAATCGTCGTACGTGATGTATCCGTTGTGTATTTCAACTACAGATAAATGTCAAGAAGACATATTGTTCAATAGAGAACAGGAGTTGTTGTTTGCCTGGAAGGTGTTGAATCTGATGTTATGGCTCTATCTGTAGTTGAGATACAAAATCAATATGCTTTGTATGTCCCGGAGGTTGAAATAGATAACTTGATATGTGACAGCAAGAGTATTGATATTAAGGTGAAACAGCTATATAAGGATAACAGACGCTCGTTTCTGTGATGGCGAAATATAAGGTGACTAATGGATTCAATGTTAGAGCAAAAAGATCAGACAAAAAAAGGTGATTCGTATATTTTTATACTGGGCACTATTGATATATCAAATCTTGAATGTTATAAATTATTTTTTTTAATAACAATGTTATATATTGTTGAATGAATATCTATTTTTTTTTTGCTAAACAAAAATCGAGAAATACATTATCAGTGTGGTCTTTGGAAGAACTGTTTTTAAGTTTTGTATATTTATGCAACGTATTGTATGTGATTTTACTTTTTTATATAGATTTATTACTAAAAAGTAAGTGCATACCTACGACAAATTGGTTAATGTATTTTGTTAGATTAATTCTGTTATGTCAACTACATATACATTTTTTGTGCTTTGTATATGTTTTAAAATGTAGATGTGAGCAGATGAGGTAATGGACAGAAGTTATGTTTATCTAAAAATATACATAACTAGTAACATGCCTTTAAATGTGTTATTAAATCCATAATGTACCTACTTTGGTTTTAATGTTAATTACATGAATTATTATATTGTATATAACAATCAAATCGTTAAAACTTATGAAATGATACAAATTATAATCATTTGAATCTTTTTTTATATTTTAGCTATGTCCTCCGATGTTACAATAAGGAATGTCAATGGAATTTGGAAGCATCTACTTACAAAAAAACAGATCTTCTTATGATTTGTAAATTTAACCCTGAACATACATGCACTTTGAGGGACAGGGTACTGCAGAATATTTTGGCGACAACTTCTTTTGTTTGTGAATTCACTGCTCCAAAACTAGTTAACCATAAGAGAAGGTACACACCCGGAGATATCATCAAAGAAATGAAAGTTGTATATGGTGTGGATATAAATTATATGAAGGCATGGCGTGCAAAGGAGCGTGCCATATTGTTGCTTAGAGGTGGACCTACAGATGGTTATAGACAGATGCCGAGATACATTTATATATTAAAAAATATATATACTAATTCACACGTTGCAATGCACAAATCATGGGATAATCGGTTCATGTATCTGTTTATAGCACTGCATCCCATGATTAGGGTGTTTGAGTATTACAGACCCGTTGTTGTTGTTGACGGAGCACATTTAAGTGGACCATATCAAGGCACTTTTGTCTCAACAAGTACCCTTGATGGTGCAGGTATGTGAAAAATCATCATACTCTGTTCTTTTTTTAACATACATTGTATTTCATATTAAAAAGTTGTTTTTACTAAAGAAAAAATTACTGAACATTTTTCTTTGATTTTTTTTTTTAAAAAATACATCAAATTGTATTTATTATCATATCACCAGTTATGTATATTTTAAGGAAATATCACCAGCTATGTATATGTTAACATACACATCTATGCATTTGTTAACATATTTAAAGATGTTGTCTAGTTGTTTAAAAAAATTGTTGTTCTTGTATTAATATAGTGTTTTCGTAACTTAGGATGCATATTACCGCTTGCGTATAGGGTTGTGGATAGTGAGAATGATAATTCGTGAACATAGTTTTTCAATCAGTTCAAAGCTACATTCGGTGAACGTGAAAACATGTGTGTTGTATATGATAGGAACGAAAGTATTATAAAAGCTGTCAATGTTGTATATCCAAATGTCCCACATCTTGCTTGCATATGGCATGGCATCTTTGGAAAAATATTTGTAGTTACTTTCGTAAGAGCAAAGAAAGTATCAGTGATTTATATTATTCAATGGCTAAAGCTTATAGGAAAGATGATTTTGACTATTTGATGGCAAAGATTGAAAAAACTGATTTGAGAGTGAAAAAATATTTACAATAATCTGGATATGAAAAGTGGAGTAGATGTCATTCACCGGTAAACAGAGGTAGGATGATGACCTCGAATATTGCTGAGTGTATTAATGGGTGTTTGGTAGAGGCCCGAGGATTGCCAATATATGGATTCTTAGAAGAGGTTCGAACATTATTTGGTTCTTGAAACTGTAAGAATAGTGAAATAGCTTCTTATACAAGTACCACTTTGGGTCATCGATTTGAAGAAATTCTAACTCTCAACGGTGTGAAAGCTTTGAGAATGATAGTATGTATAAGCTTTAACTTGTTAAATTATGCATTTATATGTAGTATTTGTTTAACTGAAAAAAATTTATTTAAATTTATATTTCCCAAAAAAATTAATTGGTTTAATTTTTGTTTTTTATTGTTCAGGTGAAGGCTTCTTCAACATATGTATATTCGGTTTATGAATTTGGGAGAAGATACATTGTTGATCTAGAAAGTGGAACATGCAACCGTGAGAGGTTTCAAATAGATCAAATACCTTGTGCTCACACTATAGCTGTGTTGAAGTCTAAACATGTAAAAGAGTTTGGAGAATACTGTTCAGAATACTACAAGCCAAACACATTGGTGAAGACATATGAAGTTCCAATCGTTTCAATGCCAGACAAGAAAGATTGGGATGTTTTCAGTAGTGTAGATGAGGAAGAAGTGTTGCCACCGATTTATAAAAGACCTCCAGGAAGATCGAAGAAGGGGCGGAAGAAGAAATCAAGTGAAACACTTTCTTCAAGCACAAACCGTTGTGGACGATGCGGCCAAGAAGGGCATAATAGGCATTCATGTAGTTGTTTTTTCAAAGGAGAACTAATTTATTGTTTTTCTATACTTTTGAAGAGTATTAACTGATATATTTTCGCGTTTTATTTTTTGTTTGAAATAAATTTTACTTTGTTTCGATGTAAATTTCAGTGTTATTTTTTCTCTCTGTCTTATATGTGATGTTTATGTAGTGCTAGAGTACTAACACATTTATGTACATTAATACAGTTATGTATATTATAAAACACAGTTATGTATATTATCAGACATACATAATCTGTTTTTGTGACGTTTTACTCAGATGTTTGTTATCTAGATTTTATATTCAGTAATGTATATCATAAAACATACATAGCGCCATTGTAAAAACTGTAATTTGTACATGTATACATGTATTTGAAAAAATCAAAATCTAAAAATAAATGTATTTTTTTTTGTATTTACTGTTGAATTAACTTATTGTTTTGTTATAATTATAAAGAGAAATAAAATAATGTTCTAGACAACTAATAAAATAATTATGTATATTATATAACATACATAATCTATATTTATAGCGTTTATCTCAGATATATGTATTATGTAGATTACATGTTAGTTAATGTATATCATTAAACATACATAGCGTCATTATAAAAATATGAGTTGTAAATGTAAACATATAGTTGCAAACAAAAAAATTTAAAAACAAATGTTATTAGTTTTACATATATCGTTGAAATAACTTTTTTCTTCACTATATTCATGAATAATAACAGTTGATTATGTGTTAATAATTATTCAGGATTAACTTTATTGATATGTTTTATTTTATTATTTGTGCATTGAAATAAAGTGGATAATACTAAAGTGTAAAATAACATTTTGATTTATTATTATATTTTTAATTTTTTTTTAAATCTATGTATGTGATATAATATACATTGTATGATGTTTTAATATGTGGCTCAGTCCAGTTTATAACCTGCAATTGAATGTAAATTTATATCTATTTGCCAGCATTCATTTGTAAGGTCTCTAATGTACCATCTTTATAAAAAAATATACACATTTTAAAACTTGTAGTTTCTGTACAATTATGTATATTTTCCAACATACATTAGAAGTTGTAAACTTTACTGTGTATATGAATACATATACACATATAAAAGGTCAGATATGTATGTATATATTGTCATATGTAAAACAAAAATGTCATTGTATTCTGCCATACAAAACAACTAAAGTACTTATACTTTGAACATTCCCAACAAATTTCAAGAGCACACAAAGAAAATCTTAACAATATTCTTCACTACTCAATGCTAACTATTTCATTTTCACCCAGAATTCGTATATTTCTTGATCTTGATCTTGGTCTTGGAGGGTCATCATTTTCACTAACATAACCTTTCTGAGCTTTTTGAATACCATAATTTCGAAGGAGTGTGGCATAACGCTTTTGATGATATTCTGCTTCAAAACCATCTGAAGGCATATTTATTCCTTTACTTAGGTATTCAGCATACTTAGCAACAAAGACTCCACAATCCCTGTCATGCATACAAAAAGCTTACACGTTATTACTTAATATTTACTAGCAATGAAAAAAGAAAATACATTAACACATGTACAGTAATATTGAGAACAAAAATAATAGTTAAGTAAACTTACAGACTGTCACATTCTTGTTGTATAATGTCTTGAACATACTCAATCTCAAAGGGATGTTCATTCAGAATTGTGTCCTTTGAGTAATCTTATCCCTGTATGCTTCAAGATTAGTCCAATTTTTATGTGATGTTTCTTCAAAAAATTCGTTGTCGGAGAGGTAAGTTGGCAGCATCGCAGCTAACTTGTTAATCTCATTAATTGATTCCATATTCCTTAGACTGGACAGTGAAACATAGACGCGTATACGTCTATCCTTCAGGGCAATAACAGCTAACACCCAGTAAAACTTGTCATTACAATTGATAGGAACATACACCTCATCAACTTGGTGCCATGGTAAACCAGATGGCATGCAATATCCCTTGATTATATTTGTTATTGCATCTTCATTTAGGACCACGTCAACAGATTGAGCATAATCTTGCTGTGTAGTAATGATTGTATCTGTATCATCTTCATAGTAATTGGAGTATGTCTTCACAATGTAGTTCTTGAAAAAACAGTTGGTTGTTGTGAACATGTAATCTTGATCATTCCTTAATTTCGATTTCTTCCGCAAATGATAGAAAATGACATCAATATGCTAAAATAGGAAAAACCAAATAAAATGCATTATGTCCGATATAATACACATCAGATGTTGACAATAAAAATAATTCTAGATATACATCTTGATAAATCAGGCATATAGATAAAATATGCTGAGATTTATCTGTTGGTTTAAAAATATTGGACCATTCACAGTTGCAAATCTTTAACATATTTAGCATTTATGTATATGATAACATATACATCATTGCTAAGTAAGGTAGACATATCAACAGTGATGTATATTATAAAATATACATAGGTGTTGTCAAAATTTTCAGTAAATGTGTTGAAAATTTTATGTATATGAATAATTTATCTGACTTAATAGTGATGTATATGTTAATATATACACAAACTGAATTGTGTGACCTAAGGATGCAATAACATAGCTATCAACATATCAACAGTGATGTGTATTAACAAATATACATAGGTGTTGTCAAATGCCTAAACTGGTCATGTAAAAAATGAACACACATGTAGTGCAAAACATGGTGTTCGTAAAACTAGACATCCCAGAAGTAGCTTAACACAAACATACTTAATTTATAACTTATTTTATAAATGCAAAACCTCTGTATTAGTTAAAACGAATACGTATGTATACAACATATCACAACAAGTTAAAAAGAATGATTATAAAATTAAAAAGTTTAAATACCTCATCGTTTCAACATGCATTCTTTTGAGACATCAAGTAAAATCAATTTTTTGTTCGTGCATGAGCAACAACAAAATCGATTTCATGAACTCCAAGAGATGATAATTTTGCTTTGTAGTGCTCGTCATTCATTTTTCTATGAAAAAATAACATTTGTTAGTATACAAAAATAAAAGATAATACATTCAATGAAGAAAAAAATTCATTTTAATATAGATAAAAACTTACTTTTTAGCATGAAACTTCAATAGTCCTTCCTCCACCCACTGCTTATACTCTTCAATTACACCTCTTGGTATATTATCGGATATTAGGAAACCATCAAAAGCAAATTTCTATTTCGGTTCTCCGATTTGATCCTCAATTGCTTTAGAGCCGAAGCATATTCTGTCGTGTTTGGAGACATGGATACTTTGGATCTCGTCCTGATTCTCTTAGTGGGGTTTTTTACAGTTTGATGAGTTGCGACAACCGCATCAGAAAAATCTGGAGGAAGCTGACTATCAGAGATATCGTGTTTGTTCACAATTACTTCTGACGGTGGAACGACTTCTATAGGAAGGTCATCCACTGGTGCTGCAATACCTTCCAATATGGCATCTAACTCGACTTGAGCTGATTCAGAAAGTGTACTCGAATAATCAACCTAACATGAAATGATAAGTATGTATTGTTAGATTTGGTTTAACACTCTAGTAGTAGTAATGTCATGTGTGAAAAATAAGACATGCAATTTGGAAAAAAATAACTTCCTAAATTTACCTGCATAGTAGATGTTCCAACATTAGCACTATCAGGTTTCAGGTTTTCCACAACTGCGATAGAGATTCCAATGTGGAAGGCCCAATATCAGCACTAACTCCTTCAACATCCTTGAAGAGATAACATAAAACATATGCAAAAGTAGGTAATTCTATAGTTTTAACTGAAAGTGATAAAATAATACATTTCTTACATATTTGACCTATATCTGGAAAAAAAATGACTTTATGTTTTTACCATGTGATCTTTATTGATATGCACAGTAGAAGGTGTTTCAACATTGGGGTTTGCCGAATTCTGATTTACCACAAATTTGACAAGAGCATCTGGTCTGGTAGTTGCAATATCCTCACAGCATCCTTCGACATCCTTGTAATGATAATATAAAACACATACATAACTAAGTAAGTTTAATATTTTAATTGTAAATGTTATAATTTAAGATGAGTAACCTCAGACTGTTCTTGTATGGGACTGTGGTTCCAATCAAAATAGTGACCATCCATTGGATCATCAGCAGAGTCTATGTCTATTGATTTAACAGTCTCGCCGACAATCTACGAATAAAAAAGTGAGACTTGCATTGTTTATTAATTGATTTCAAAATATTTAATGTATTGCATATGTATATTATTATAATGTACATATAATATAATACGTATATATTATAAATCAACTAATTAAAGCAAATTTAATATATGTAACAAAGTATTTAAAATTATCATTTGTGAAAAAATACCTTCTTTTCTTTTTCTTGCGTGGGTTTTAAAGATTTCAATATCTTCAACATCATCTTTAGATGGTACATTTGCTGTTTTTTCTTCTCCCACTTTCTGATCCTGTTGAAATTAGTATAGTATATAATTTAGAAAAAATTTGATAACATCAATATATGATAAAAATAATGCATTAACACACGTAGTACAGTTAAAGTAAGTTAACTATTTTACATAACAGTGAAATGTTTATTTGATGCAATATACACATGTCATTGTTGTAATGTTTGTCTTTTATGATATATAATATACATAGATGTTCTATGTATATTGTATAATAAACATAACTGTTTTATGTTTAATTCACAATATAAACACAAATTGTACACTTAAATCTGTCGTGTGTTTTTATTGCAATGTATATTAAATAAAAATATAAAACAGTTATGTATATTATATAATATACATATAAGCTCTATGTATATTACATTACATAAAGTAGAATCTTATGTTTGTTATAAAACATGCATAAAAAAAAAATACATAATACAGCTTCATGAATTATGTAACGCAAATGCATTAACACACGTAGTACAGTTAAAGCAAGTTAACTAATTTACATAACAGTGAAATATTTATATGATGCAATATACACATGTCATTGTTGTAATGTTTGTCCTTTATGTTATATAATATACATAGATGTTCTATGTATATTATATAATAAACATAATTGTTTTATGTTTAATCCACAATATAAACACAAATTGTACACTTAAATCTGTCGTGTGTTGTTATTACAGTGTATATTAAATATAAGCATAAAACAGTTTTATATATTATATAATATACATATAAGCTCTATGTATATTACATTACATAAAGTAGAATCTTATGTATGTTATAAAACATGCATAAAAAAACTAAAAAAAATATATAATACAGTTTCATGAATTATATAACGTAAAGCAAATTTAGTTTACCTTTTCATTTATTTGGTTGTTGTGTTTCAACATTTGGATAGTTCGGGATGTTGTTATCCATTTTTTCGTTGGATTCCTGATGTTGTTTGACCATTAGATCATGAAGAAAGTTGAATTTTGTATCAACCTGCATGTCAAATACAACAAAAATGTTACTGTGTTATAAAAATGATTTATAGTGTGAACCATATTAATGAACTTATATAAGACTGAAAAAACAACTTTATTTCATCCCATTTTTCATCAGAATTCTCCTGACGGACTGACTTGCTTGATGATAATGGAGTTGTCTTTTCAGCATGAACACGCTCCGAATCAGAAGATGGTATTTTTTGAGTTGGCACAGTTCTTGTGGAAACAGAAAATGGTGTTTTCTGATAAACTTGCTCCTCGACAGTTGCGGAATCAAAAAGGACTGTCCTACGCCTCTTAGTATGTTGTGATGTTGAAGCATCAGAAAGTAAATGTGCCTTCTTGAGAATTTCTGTAGGTGGGAGTGTACTAAAATCCTCAAAACCTTATATATCGTGGTCCGATTGTAATTGTATATCAACAACGGGTCTTTTACCAGAACGACCAGCAGTAGTTTCTGGTGAAAATCCAGATTCATCGTCGTTTAATTCAAATCTCTCAATTATTTGCAAATCAAGACTTTACACTTCTTCATGAGTTGGTCGTATATTATTGTATACAAACTGTTTAACAATAAATAATATCAACATTAACATTTTGTTAAAGTCAGGACATTAAAAATATAAAACTAAGCTCAAAATAATAGACATCGTACTTACCTTGCTGAACATACACCCATAAACTTCTCATACTTAAATTTGATTCCAACCACCTTCCAGTTGAAAATTAATGAAATTACATTTTCGATCCTCTCAGTTATCGCACTGTATACCTCAGAACAACATTCATACATCCAAATATTCAGCACATGAGGCGTTCCCCCCATCGATTATAACTGTTTCTAAACAAAAAAATCTTGTCTCTACGTTGCAATAAGCTTTTCAAATGAACTCTTCCCCCATGAAAACTATTCATAACTACCATTCTCAACAATCACAAAATCCGATCTGCTAATGGTAGTATCACGTACTTGTGAATACAGAAATGTGTGAATGAAGTAAATTATTGACATATTAAAAGCATAAGAAATATTGTCAAAGTTGCCCAACTTGAATCGCTCTATAAAAAGAGTCCTTTTGACAGAACTTTTTGTTCCTAAAAAATATTTCGCCATTAATGCGGACTTTGATGAACCAGAAAAGAGGTGTTCCTCGATGCTCTCTGAACATTTAAGATCGGATATAATGGCATACTCAATAATAGAAAACTTGAGTACGGTTTTCTGCACGTAAACGTGAATTTCCTTCGGGTTGTCTTGCTGTATCTCAAGCATAAGTAAGCATTTGGATAATTGACCCTGATAATTACACTGCGGCATGCCTAGGAATGAACCAAAAATTATTTGCCGGAACATATTTAGAACTTCTTCACCAACATAATTATTTATTTCTTCTCAAAATTTTCGATTGCAATAACTACAGAAATGCAACGGATGTGCAGGGACTTTTTTAATCCTGTATTTCATACCCTATTGAGATTGAAACAATTTTTATGTAAGCATATGTTGTCAAATGAAATACTAAACTTATTTATATTACTAACATAAACATAAAAATTGAATTGTAAGAACTATTGGTTCAGAAACACATCAAACAACATATCACAATTGATGTATATGTAAACATATACATTGCTTATGGAAGAACTGTGTGTAAGTATATTACTAACATATACATAAAAAATGAATTGTGAGAACTATTGGTTCAAAAACACAGCAACTAACATATGACAAGTGATGTATATGTCAACATATACATAGCTGATGTCCATTACCTCAACTCCCTCTTTAAAAAATATACACACATAAACAGAAACAAAGATGTAAATGAGCAAAAACCTCAGAAAAATAAAACAATTACACTGCGGCATGTCCAGGAATGAACCAAAAATTATTTGTCGAAACATATTTAGAACTTCTTCACCAAAATAATTATTTATTTCTTCTCCAAATTTTTGATTGCAATAACTACAGAAATGCAACGGATACGCAGGGATTTTTTTATCCTGTATTTCATACCCTATTGAGATTGAAATAATTTTTATGTGAGCATATGTTGTCAATTGAAATACTAAACTTATGTATATTACTAACATATACATAAAAATTAAATTGTAAGAACTATTGGTTCAGAAACACATCAAACAACATATCACAATTGACGTATATGTAAACATATACATTACTTATGGAAGAACTGTGTGTAAGTATATTACTAACATATACATAAAAATGAATTGTGAGAACTATTGGTTCAAAAACACAGCAACTAACATATGACAAGTGATGTATATGTCAACATATACATAGCTGATATCCATTACCCTAACTCCCCCTTTAAAAAATATACACACATACACAGAAAAAATATGTAAATGAACAAAAACCTCAAAAAAATAAAAAAAATTATATATACCTTTGGAAGACGTGGACGTGCAGTATCATCTTTTTTGAATTTTCTTGATGATTCTTCAATTGCTTTTTTTTGACTTTTCAGCAGCAACTTTTTTAATCTCTTTCATCTTGTTGGGGTCGTTACGATATTTAGATCTGTTTTCATCAAAGTTAGGTTCCTTGTAGTCAAAAACTGCGGGAACGAACCCAACTTCCGGATTTGTATCTAACTGAGTTAATCCTAAGCTAAAAGAAGGATAATCCTCCATTAACAAAGTACTACGATGTTACTTTCGTTCTTCAAATGGCCGATTTCGAAACAAAAAATGAACAATAATGATATAACAACGATATTTTGTTAAACAAGAAACCCAAAAAAAATAGTTAATAAGAAGATGCAACAATTTGTTCATTCAAAAATCTCCAAAATTCGGTTAATAACCCTTCATTAACAAAGTACTAAGTTTTTAATTTCTTATTTCAAATAGACAATATTGTAAATTTTGTTAAAGAAGATACCCAAAAAAATACTTGATAAGAACATGCAACAATTTGTTCATCTAAAAATTCCAAAAATTTGGTTAGGTAAATGATGAAGAAAAATTACTAACCTCAACACATAAAAATCTGAATGATTAAGGAAGATTAAGATAAAATTGAATGCTAAAAGTTGGAGCCAAGTACGATTGTATTCAAAATGGTAACTGGTGCTTGATTGAAGCCGTATTTTAAGGGTGAAAAATAGCTAAATATATCCTCCTCCTTATGTATATTTGTTTTTGAAGAGAGAAACACAAAAATGGGATTTTTGTAATAAGTTTGAGGAGTTGAGATTTTTTGTAATTATTAAAACATAAGTTGTACTTTTTGTAATTTTTAGTTTCTTTTTTAGAATATGGACCTGCTTTGGATCAGGGTGTAACCTTGCTATTGTTAGAACAATAATGATAATTGTACAAGAATTTAAAATAAAACTTTTTTAGCTAAGAGGCACAATAATACGCTTCTTGAAGATAGTTGAAGTCTCTCCCACGAGCAAACGGAAGAACTAGTAACAACTCTATCTTTGGGATTCAACTAAGCCGCATAACAAGTAGCATTCAAGAATGTTGCTCTTCTATTCTTGAATTGGTGATTTCACCATTTGATCAATGTCTCTCAAATGCTTTTCAAGGGGATAAGTGTTTTTTTTAGTGCTTGTATTATTTTCAAACAAAGAACTTGCTATTTATAGGATAAAAATTTCATGTAAAAGGAGTATTAATTAAATAATAGTTTAATAGGTTTATGAACAAAAAATTATCTTTCTTACAAGAACCTAAAATGTAAATGAATGTAAATGCATTTGTAACTCAAAATGCATTTGTTTCAATTGTAAATTCACATTCATTTTCTTTGTAACCCAACATGTATTTGTTTCAAAACTAATTGAAATATAACTCTTAAAATCTTTAACCGATGTATTTGTTTCAAAATTTATTGAAACATAAACTTAACAATCCCTCACTTGTTTCAAAAAATTTATCTTTAAAAAATAAAATTTATTTGACACATCAATCTAGCAACATGCATTAATAATGGTGTCTTATGGACTTAAATCATTAGCTAGTGAAGACTTTCTAAATCATTGACTATTTAGTGAACAAATCTTGAACTAAGTGTTTCATTAAATGAAGTAGAAAAACACTCCATGCATATTACTATGTTCCGGTGAAAATCAAAATCCTCTGACACCTTACGGTCATGTGTCCTGAATCCTTTTAGCTAAGTGCTTTAAGATTTCCCTGTTAAAATCTTATTGAAGCGGCCTCCACTTCGCACTTAGTGCGGTGAATTTATACAGAGTAACTTTGCATACTCTGATTAAATAGTCTATGAATTTCATTAAGAGAAATTAATCTCATCCTCCTTTATAGCAAAGTATCAGTAAATCTATCAAGAGCGTTTCTACACACTCTAATCAAAATCGGTGTATAGACTTATTAAGAGAATATAATCTCATTCTTCTCTTTTGTAGGAATACTGTCAAATCTATCAAAATTATTATTATTTACTCCAATCGAGATCAGTCTTATAGATTTATCAAGAGAAAAAATCTCAACTTATGCGCATCTACTCACTCTTTAGGGAAAAGGAAAAATTTATAGATGTGCTTCACAATAGTAACTTTACTTGTTTTCCCCTTTGAACCCAAGATTACATCATTAGGTAGGTTTTCATAAAGTAAAATCAATTTTCAACAGGCTTTATTCCCATCCATTACAAGTTTGTACCACCAATTCATTGCCTAACCCTTTAGACAAAGGATCTGCTAAATTGAGTTTGGACTTCACATATTAAAGCGATATTATGCCATCCTCCAATAATATTCTCACATGATTGTGTTTGAGACGAACTTGTATTGACTTGCCATTGTAACAATCACTTGAAGCCCGAAATATAACAGCTTTATTATCACAATATATAGTCAAAAGTGGTATTGTCTTACCCCATAACGAAATATCTATCAGCATACTCCGCAACCAGTCAGCTTCTTCTCCAGCAGAAGACATAGCGATAAATTCTGACTCCATGATTGAGTGAGTAATATATGTCTGCTTCTTTGATCTCTAAGATATTGCTACTCCAACAAAAGTGAAAATCCAAGCAGTAATAGATTTAGAGTCATTCGAATCAGAATTCCAGGTAGCATCACTGTAGCCTTCAAGAACTGCTGAAAAGGTAGAATAATGCAGGCCAACATTAATTGTACCCTTCAGATACCTTAAAACGTGAATTAAGGCATTTTAATGCTCAACTCCAGGGCTACCAATAAACTTGCTCAAAGTTCCTACTGAATAACCAATATCTGGTCTGGTATAATGCATGGAATACATAAGACTCCCAACAATTTAAAAATATGTCAATTGATCAAGAATATCACCAGAGTTTCTCACTAGTTTGATGCTAGGATCAAATGGTGTAGGAGCAGGCTTGTCGTCAAAATGACCAAACCTCTTTAGAATCTTCTCAATATAACTTGATTGAGTAAGAGTCAATCTATTTTCTGATCTTACAATTTTGATGCCTAAAATTACATCAGCTTCTCCAAGATCTTTCATTTCAAACTGAGAAGCAAGAAAATATTTTGTTTCTTTGACTCTTTTGATATCAGTTCCAAAGATCAACATGTCATTTACATAAAGACATATTATAACACCAGAATTTTCTTAAAATTTACTAAATATGCAGATATCTCCACCATTGATTAAGTAGCCATTAGAAATCATAACTTTTCTAAATTTATCGTGCCATTATTTTGTAGCTTGTTTTAATCTATAAAGAGATTTAAGAAGCTTATAAACTTTACATTCATGACTAGGATTGACAAATCCTTCTGGTTATTTTATGTAGACTTTTTCGTCTAAATCTCCATTTAGGAATGCAGTCTTTACATCCATCTGATGAATCACAAGACCATAAATTACTGCTAAAGCAATCAGGAGACGAATAGAGGTCATCCGATCCACAGGTGCAAAAGTATCAAAATAATAAATATCTTTTAATTGAGTAAAACGTTTACCTACCAAACGGGCTTTGTACTTATCTAAAGTACCATCGAATTTTATTTTCTTCCTAAAAATCCATCGGCAACCAATCGTCTTACATCCAGGAGGAAGATCTAATAATATCCATGTATTATTAGACAGTATAGAATACATTTCATCATCAATGGATTCACGCCAAAATGGAGCATCATGTAAAGACATAGCTTCATCATAACTTTCAGGATCCTTTTCAACCAAATAAGCTTGAAAATTAGGTCCAAAGTCTTTTGATTTGGATGATCTTGAACTACGTCTTGGTTGACTTTCTTCCAATGGCTCAACTATTTTTATTTTAAGAGGAGAAATAGAAGAACTTGAACCTTGTTCAAAAGAATCTTTTTTCTTAGGAAATATATGCTAAAAAACGTTAGAATGTAAAGATTCAATAATTGTGTGAGGACTTAGGATCTCAAGATTTTAAAATCTATAAGCCTTACAAGTTTGTGAATAACCAATAAACATACAATCTAATCCTCTATAGCCAATCTTGGTTAAATGTTGATCTGGTAATCGAACATGAGCCAAACAACCCCAAACTTTAAAATAATTTATATTTGGTTTTTGATCATTCCAAAGTTCATATGGACATGCATCATGATTCCTGGAAGTAATTCTATTCAAAATATGACATGTTGAAAGTAAGGCTTCAGTCCATAAATTTTCAGACATACCAGATCGATAAAGCATAGAATTAACCATTTCTATGAAAGTCCTATTTTTTCTTTCTGCTACACCATTTTGTTGTGGTGTATAGGACATGGTTAATTATTTTTCAATGCCTTATTTTTCATAAAAATTAATGAAATTTGACTTCACCTCTGATAGACCTAATTGATTTAATTTTCATACTTAATTTATTTTCAACTTCTGATTTATATGTTTTGAAAGTCTCAAATGTTTCATCTTTTGTTTTCAATAGAAATACATAAGTATATCTTGAGTATTCATCAATAAAGATGATAAAATGCCTCTTTTCATGACATGACAAATAATCTATCTCACAAATATCAATGTGGATTAATTACAAAAGTGTGAAAGTCCTTTCAACTGTCTTATAGGGATTCTTTGAAATCTTGCATTTACTACAAGTAAGACACTTAGTAGTATGATTTTTTCCACAACTTTTGATTAATCCATTATTCACCATAAGTTGAATGGATCTAAAATTTACATGTCCAATACGTTCATGCCATAAGTCCAGAGACTCCACAAAATAAGCAGAAATATTTTTATTTTTAATATTGAGTTTAAACATTTCATTTGCAACATAACCTTTTCCAATAAACATGCCATTTTTAGATAAAATACTTATCTTCCTCAAAAACTATTTTAAAACCATGCTTTGAAAGAAGCGTACCTGAAACCAAGTTCTTTCGAATATCAGGAACATGCAATACGTTCATCAATATAACTATCTTTTCGAAAGTAAATTTTAGTTCAACAGTTCTTTTTCCCACAACTTTAGTAAAGGAGGATTTTTCCATTTATACAATTTTACCGTCTCCAACTAATTCATAAGTCTTGAAAGAATTTCGATTACCTGATATGTGATGAGTTGCGTCGGTATTTATCCATCATTCCACTTGATCTTCTGCTACAAATGTTTCTGTGACCATTGCCACAAGATAATCTTTTTTATTTTTATTTGCTTTTTCTTTCTTCTTTTCGGCTTTGAGAATTCTACAATCACGTGCATAGTGACCAACTTTGTGACAATGATAGCATTCACTAGATTTAAAATTGGAACCATTATGCTTGAAATTTGTAGTCTTCTTTGCCTTTGAAAAAATCTTATTTTTAGGTTCCTTCTTGTTTGATTTTTCTTCAACCATATGAGCTTTCATGACAGGTTTCTTCAAACTATTATTATTGTGCCATCGTGTCTCTTGTTCAATTTGCAAGTATTGCAACAATTGTTCAAGAGTTAAATTTTCTTTTTTGTGTAAGAGTTTGCTTCGGTACTCTTTCCAAGATGGAGGAAGTTTTGATATAATTGCACCAACATGAAAGTTTTCATCAAGAGTAATTCCAGATATAGCAATTTTATTAGCTATAAGTTGGAATTCTTGTACTTGTTCAGTGATTGACTCGTCATCAACCATTTTGAACTCCATATAATTTGAAACAAGAAATTTCTTAGAACTCGCCTCTTCTGCTAAATAAATAGCTTGAAGAGTGTTCCATATCTCTTTAGCATATTTGTATTTAACATAATATTGATCATAATATTTATTGGACATTCCTCCAAGAATATAATTCTTGCACAAATAATCATCATATTGTCACTTGGCAATTTGTTCTTTAATCAAAGTAGCCTCGTTAGATGCTACCTCAGAACTAGGAGCATTAGGACAAGGTTCTTCAAGAACATATGCCAACTTTAATCTTCTTAAAAAGAATTTCATCTTTCCACGCCATCTAGGAAAGTCTTTGCCATCAAATATTTCAAAATTAGGATTAGGCAAAGATGGAATACTATTTGATATAGATGTAGAAGCCATTGAGACAACTATCTTCAAATTATTAGAACAATAATGATAATTGAACAAGAATTTAAAATAAAACTTTTTTGGATTAGAGGCACGATAAAATGTTTCTTGAAGATAATTGGATTCTTTTCCAAGAGCAAATGAAAAAACTAGTAACAACTCTTTCTTCGGGATTCAACTAAGCCGCAAAATAAGTAGCATTCAAGAATGTTGCTCTTCTATTCTTGAATTGGTGATTTCACCATTTGATCAATGTCTCTCAAATGCTTTTCATGGGGATAAGTGTTTTTTTAGTGCTTGTATTTTCAAACAAAAGAACTTGCTATTTATAGGATAAAAAATTCATGTAAAAGGAGTATTAATTAAATAATAGTTTAATAGGTTCATGAACAAAAAATTATCTTTCTTACAAGAACCTAAAACGTAAATGAATGTAAATGCATTTGTAATCAAAATGCATTTTTTTCAATTGTAAATTCACATTCATTTTCTTTGTAACCCAACGTGTATTTGTTTCAAAACTAATTGAAACATAACTCTTAAAATCTTTAACTGATGTATTTGTTTCAAAATTTATTGAAACATAAACTTAACAGCTATTTCGTGAAAATAATGAGAAAATCCAAAAGGAAAATTTAACTACTATGCATCATATTTAGATTGCTAAAAAATGCAAATGAATAAGAATATGCAGGTGGATGCTATGGTGTTTGGGAACTCACAAAAGACAGTTTTATCAGATGAACCCATCTTTGCAGATAATATAGGAGGCAGGGAAGCGAGAGAATACTACATGTTATCAAAAATGGGGTTGGGCGATGATATTGATAGATATTATAATAACATGATAGCAGCAGATCCATAACAAGCAAAAAAAATTACTATTGGCTAACGAGAACGATACGTGATTGAACATCACCTAACAAACATTGTTATGGCTACAAAAATAAAGCAGAATCAAGCAATATAAAATAAGTAAAAATATTTGCGTTTGTCCAAATAAAGAAGGAATTTGTTTCTGCAAAGGAAGTCATGAATACAGCTGCACAAGAAAAGTATCACAAGGTATCAGACGTGGAGAATGCAAACAAGCAAGTATATTTTATCTCGGAGAGTAGCAATAAGATGAAATCATCCATAAAATAGCTAAAGAAATAGTGCACTCTCGAGTTTAAATCAGATTTTTCTAAGCAAAATAAAACTTATGGAAAGGTAGAAGGGAGTAGGAAAAACTAGAAAAGATTGACTAGAGCTACTGTTTTAAAACAAAGGAAAGAAACTGTGAATTTCAATGTCTTAGATGATAATCTGGTAGATGTTATAGTTACTGATTTGTACACAAAAAAATTAGGAGAGAAACAAAAATAAAAGGATGGTCAGATTAACTATATAGAAGGCAAAAATAAAAAAATGAGGTAGATCGGGAAGCCAACCCTAAATGGCTTGTCATCTAAATGAAGACTTTGCTGTGGAATTGTCGAGGTGCGGGTGCCTTGACAAATCCCTTTCTGAAGAAAACATCACGTTTCCACTCTCCGAGCATGATACTCTTGAGTGAAACTAAAAATCAAGAAAGAGTGCTAGTACGAGTTCAAAAGCAACTTACTTTGACGAATATTATTATTGTGGATCCTAGTGGACTATTTGAAAGGTTATTCTTACATTGGAAAGATGATGTTCAGGTATGTCAGTCTCACTCAACCTCATTTTATATTGAAACATACAATTGCAAATATTGTTATATTTTCATTTACTTGTGTATCAATAAAACTATTCGTGGAACTTAATTTCAAGAATTTATTTGAAAATTGAATAACTAGGAAACACTTTAGGTAATGGCAGGAGATATCAATGATATTATTGACCACTCTGAAAATGTAGGAGGTAGAATTAGAGAAAATTAATCCTGTAGAGATTTTAAGAATTTCCTATGGGATATAGGAGCTATAGATTTAGGCTTCAAAGAAAAACCTTGGACTTAGTGATGCTTTAGAGAAAATGATGATGTTATTCAAGAGAAACTAGATAGAGCTATTAGTTTTCCAAAATGGAGACTAGACTTTAAGCTTGCCAATATCCACCACTTAGAAACAGAGTCCTCTAATCATAGTGTTTTGCTTATAAAAACAGAGACTAAGTTTGGGGGAAAAAAAAAGGAGGTTTTATTTTGATAAGCGTTGGAGCGAAAAAGAAGAAGTGAACACCACAATGATACAGTCTTGGAATAAACATGTGGGAGGCAGCAAACAATCAACAGTTAACTTTAAAATAAAAAACTATCAAAATGCTTTACTAGCTTGGCTTCGGAGGGGGGAAGGAAAAATCTACGAAAAAGATTCAAAGGCATTAAGAATAGAATCAATGATCTTAAGAATAATTCTAGTATATTTTATCTCAATAAAATGAAGTTTCTCTTAAAGAATTAGGAAAAGCTTATAAGGATGAAGAAGCCTATTGAAAATAAAAACTCAGAGCGTTTTGGTTAGAAGAAGGTGATAAAAACACCTCTTTTTTTCATATAAAAACTATTCAGAGGCGCAAATATAATAATATTAAGGTCTTCAATTAGACAATGGTTATTGGGTTTCTAAGCATATTGATATAGTGAATGAAATATTATAGAAACTTATTCACTATATCTAAATCGTCTAACTTGGATTCCATCCTGAATTCAATTCCTTTGTTAGTAGACAATTTTGTTGATGATATGCTTATTAGAGAGGTCACTTATGATGAAATAAGAATTGATGCTTTTGATATGCCCCCTCTAAGAGCTTCAAAAATAAATGACATGACCCTTTTTAAAAAAAATATTGAAACACTCTGTCTAACGATAATTGTAAAGTTGTGACTAATTTCTTTCGCTTAGGATATCTACTAACCTCTTAGAACCAGACCCTCATAAGATTGATTCCTAAAGTGAAAAAATTTAGTAATATTAATCAATTCACACCCACAAGTTTATGCTTTTCAGTGTATAAAATTATCGCTAAAATCATAATCACGAGGCACAAAGTTTATCTGCCCAATATTATCTCTCCGAATCAATCTACTTTTATTGATCAAAGATAAATAATAGATAATGTTGTGCTTGCACATGAATTCATCCATCTTCTGAAAATTAAAAGACAAGAAAAGCCAAAGTATATGACTCTATAACTAGACATGGCCAAAGCTTATGATCGTTTGTAGTGAAATTATGTGCATAAATTACTTTATTAAAATGAAATTTCATGAAACCTTTGTTAAATTAATTATGCAATGTATCACTACCCCGACTTATGAGTTTAATATTAATGGAGATATAACTAAAGAAGTTAGACCTACTGGGTATTAAGGCAAGCGGATCTTCTTTATCCATATCTCTTCTTATTATGTGTGGAAGGCCTTTCTAGATTTCTAAATCAAGCGAAGTTGCGCAGGAATATTCAAGGCTTAAGTCTAGTTAGAGGGAAATCTACTGTTAATCACCTATTTTTTGCTGATGATTCCTTTGTTTTTTACAATGTAAACCTTCAAAATGTTTTAAAAATTTCTGAAACTTTAAGAATTTATGAGGAATGTTCGGATTAAAAGTGAACTTTGAAAAATTACCGGTCTTCTTTAGTAAGAATACCTATGATATAGAAAAGAATGAGATTATTGGGAGCTAGGACAACTACATAAAAATGATTTAGGCGTATATCTTGAGTTACCTGCTGTAATTGGCAGATTGAAGAAAAAAATGTTAGAGTTCATAAAAGATAAGGTGAAGGCGAAGATAAATAGGTGAAAAAATAATTTTTTAAGACTTGCAGGGAAAGAAGTTATGCTTAAATATATCTTATCTGCTATTCTTTCATATGCATTATCCCATTTTTAATTTTTGAATACTTTATGTAAGGAAATTACAACTATTTTTGCAAACTTCTGATGAGGAAATGATGATAATAGAAGGAAAATGCACTTTGAGTAATGGAAAAATCTTTATTTAGTAAATCCAAAGGGGGCATAGGATTTAGAGAATTAATTTCCTTTAATGAAGTGTTGTTAGCTAAATTAGCTTGGCAAATTTTACCCAAGAAGATTCTCTTCTAGTTAGAATTCTCAAAAGTAAATATTTCCAGCATGCTTCTTTTCTCAAGGCCACTTGTTAGCCTGCTAATTTTTGGATATGAAAAAGTATTATATGGAGAAAGATCTTTTACAAAAATAAATTAGATGGAGAATAGGATCGGGAGAACATATTAGCGCTTGGACAGACCTATGGATACCAAACTCTAGTGGCTTTAAACCTCGTCTTTATCCAAATCAGTTGAATGTAGATCTAAAAGTGAAGGATGTTATCGACCAAAATACTCATACTTGAAAACTTCAAGAATTCCAACTTTTCCTTTGTCCAGCTGATATACAAGCAATAGTCTGTATTCCAATCTCCACTACTGAACTACCAGATAGAATCATGTGGTATCATACTAAATCGAGAAATTATGAGGTAAAATGAGGCTATCATTTGTAACAAACCATTTCATCGCTACTAAATTATTCATAATAAATTCATAAAAAATTTAATTTTCACTCCTCAATATTAACTTCCGTCCAAAATAGCCAATATTTTATTTATTAGGTCACCTCAAACTTTTCGGCGAAGATTTTAGTCTAGATAGACTCAAGCCCGATGAATTTAATTATCCATGAGTGATAATATCAATACGTTTGAAAGTTGTTTAGGTATGAATTAAGGTCGTACAATATCCCTAACACAAAGTTAAGTATAAGACTTTCTTTCCGAGACAGTTTCGATATGGATTTCTATTAGGTCTAATTTCAAACAATCATATCTCTTACAATATAAGGATTTAGGGGGCCCATTACCTATCAAATCAAAGATATCTGTGTTCTCTTTCCAACTCAACAAACCGTTCCTCAATTCAAATTCGAAGTAAAAAGTTATGACTGTTTGACTGAGCACTGTTCGGGCTGAAACGGGATTTCATTATAGCGAAAATTCTGGTTGTATTTAAATCAGCTTCAACCGTATTTTAGGTCTAAAAACCCCAAATGTTATTCCTAAACTCTAGAGAGGTGATTTTCTAAAGCTTAAGGTGAAATTGCTTCGTTGAGGTAAGTTTTTTCATTATTTTCTTCGACTTTTAATCCTTTAATATCGTAAAATCTTTAGAAAGACCTTTAATGGTGGAATTCTTTTGGGAATACTCATGGGTGTTTTTAATATGACCTAGAGTTGATTTTAAACTATAAATTAAAGATTCCTAAGATGAATTTTATGAACTAGATTATCAATTTTGATGGTTAGGAACCTTGAATTTCATAAAGATGAGACCTTTAGCATAGAAACTCTATTAATGGAGATGGGTTAAGCTTTAAAGAACTAATTAATGATTAATTGAACTTGGAAATAATATAGACCTTGAATTAAAGGTAGAATTTAGTCGGTTTGAATCACCAAGATATTTGTTTGAAGAATAATTATTTAATTACTCTTATAATTGCTTGATTTTTAGATTATTGATTATTCCAAGGCATGAAGCAAAGGAAAGAGCATCTTTGTTGCAGCTTGTTTCTTCCAAAATCTTGGCGTCCAGGTAGGCTAGGTTTAATGAGTAGAAGATTATGTTGTTTTCTATTTTCATAATTTAGAATTGATGGGAGAAATCATGTCTAGGCCTGCGGACATGGAGTTGAGGTGGATGAAGACACGAGAAATTAACTTTAATCCCAAAAATTATATTATTGATTAATTATGTGATACTTGTGATATTATGTGATATGTGCCCGCAATGAGATTATTGTAAATGAAGTATGTGGACATGATAGTTCTTAGTTATTCTAGTGATGAACCTAGTAAAGTTATAATGATATTAAGTTAAGTTGCATGTATTAGACAATAATATGATGAGGAGAATTATGATAGGATCAAGTATTGATGAGCATAATAATATCTAAAGGATAGATGACTTGAGTAAGTGTAATGATTGTATTACATGGAAAAAGGTAGTGATATTTTAATAATTAATGAGTAAGTAATACTCCAACAATGACTTGCATGCTTAAGTGTTAAGTTGTAATTTATTTTATGATATTCTTGTTTTGGTATTGATAAAAGCACTTTATCTATTGGATGCCCATGAGAGACTAAACTGGTGATAATGATGATTTATTAAAATGTGTCTATGAGAGGTTTGGTTAATAATGATAACTCCTTGTATTAATGTCATGAATAACTTGTTGATGATCGTGATGAATTATTAAAATAATACTCGTGAGGATCAAAATATTGATAAATGAAAGCACTTGATCGAATTTCTTTATGATTTTGAGTACACTTATAAATTTAGTACGGCGTATTGCATTCCTAAAGATAGTGTGAATTTAATAAAATGTATAATATGTTATGATTTAATTGGAGTTTAGACTCAATTTAATTGTGTGTATGCTCCTAAATTGGATACTTATTGATTGGTATTCAGACATGTTTGAAATTGATGATGTTTGAATTGTTGAGGCATGTATAAATGATTGTTGAAAATTTACTTGATGGAATTGTCTTATGACTTTAAGGAGTCGTTTGGTAGGAGGGTTTATTTTTCTAATCCATGTACTAAAATGTGGAATAAATTAATACAATGTTTGGTAGCAAATAAGGAGCAATGTATAACTAATACATGGATTAGTTATACACCCTATATGATATTATAGGGTGTCTAACTAATACATCCAATTTGGTTGGATTAGTAATCCATGGATTACAATCCATGGATAAATATTAATAAAGACAAAAATGCCCTTAAATTCTTTTAAATCTTTTTAAAATCTTTTTTACTTTATTCAATATGAGTTATTTCTTTTCAATTTTCAATATGATAATATTACTCTAAATAATTTTAATTATTAAAAAAACTACTCCATTAACTTAGAAAATACTTATTTGTCAAAGCCCGAAATAAATTGCATGGTTGCATATAGCTTTAATTTTGTAAATAGAATGTATCACAAATAAAAAAAAATATCTTAAATTTAACACTTTACGAAACACAATTTTATGTTAACAACGATGCAATTGTCTTATTCAAAAATTACACGTATCCCCTCCAACTTAAGAACACCACAAAGTGCGAACAACAAAAAAATAAAGAAAAGATAACAAATTATTTTTTTTGTAAGTGAATGACTAAATCTTAAAATTTCAAAATAAGTTATTACTATAGTTATATTGTTGATTTAAAAAAAAAAAAAGAAGAAGAAGAATAAAGCTTTGCAAAGTAAATATACAAAGTTATTGTATGTCAAGGGTTTTCTTGTAAACAAATAATATTCTTTTTAAAATATAACAATACATATTGTTTTCAATATATCAAACCAAACACTGTATAAAAAATAATCACAACATTACTAATCCCAGTATTACTAATCTCAGCACTACTAATTTCAGCATTACTAATACACCCTATTCAGTATTATCTTATACACTCTACCAAACGATCCCTAAGTGTACCTGTAAACTTGATACATCGTATTGTATACTGTAAGGTAGTGTAAATTTGATATTGATATTACTTGTTTATGGTGGATCGGGTACCACTCTGGTACGGATATGTATATGATGGACCGGGTACCACACCGGTACGGATATGTATATGTTGGATTGGGTACCACACCGGTACGGATATGTATATGTTGGATCGGGTACCATGCTGGTATAGATATGTATATTTTGGATCGAGTACCACGCCGGTATGGATATGTATATGTTGGATCGGGTATCACGTCGGTACGAATATGTATATGTTGGATCGGGTACCATGCCGGTACGGATATGTATATGGTAGGTCGGGTATCACACCGGTACGGATAGGTACGAATATATATATGGTGGATCAGGTACCACGCCGGTACGGTATATGAACATAGATTGTTCCCTACAGGTCATGACTATTTGGGCAAAAATAAGTCTCATGGCATGTGTGCACATATTTATGTTGAGTCTGTGGATGTTTACAGTATGGTTGATACTCTTGGTGGTTATGTGGCTTGTTTGTGAGCACTATTTGATCTGTTATTGCTCTATTGTTGATTTATTGGGTATTTGATTGTGCGATATGTATTTGAAAAAGTGAAACTTTGTACTTACTTATATGTTGGTTGACTTGCTTCATTTATACGTGTTTAATCGTAGTTTACCAGAATGGCTAGTTCACATTCTTTAATATTATAAGAGAGTATTTGGTTGTTAGCCTGAGAGTTTAGTGTGGATTGTTTATGATTACGGGTTTGTTCCTGTGAATATGAGTAATGAAAAAGATATGGTGAATAAAGAGGAATAGTGATGTATTAGCATTGGATTATGGTTGATGGTGTGAATTAATGAGGCTAGAGTATGTTAGTAGCGAATATAATATTGATGGAGTTGGAAGAGTAGTTGGATGTTGTAACTTATTTAGGCAAAGTAATAATATTATTACAACCTTAGTTGAATTATATTTCATTCAAGATGTCATGATTTATTTTCCTTAATTTTATTTTATGATTATATGAACTAATACGGTCGATCGATGATGCCTGCCAGTACGTGTGGTTGTATTGACCCTACTCTTCTACATTTTTTTTGAGATGTAGACTGAATGCAGGTTAGCTTGCAGTTACTCGATGGATGACGATATTCAGCACTAACTTCTGCACTTTCTTCCTGACAGATGCTAGAGTCTTTGTATTATTTATTTTATTGTCAGTCTATGTTGTAATAGGTAGCTCTTGTACATATCTGACCAAGTCTTGGGATAGTGAAGGACATTTGTAAGAAGTTTTTGAAAAAGTTTATTTATTGGTATTTAATTTATTTTATTATATTTAATTCAGCATTTCCTTAAAAACAGAAGTCTTCCGCATATTTTTAGTTGGGTAATAAGAGTTCTCCTAGCTATTTAGAATAGCGTAGGTGCACGCACAGTTAGTTAGGCTGGGTCGTGATATCATTTAACTAGAGAAATGGTTAGATGTCAACAAGCTAGTTTGGAAAGACCTCAATCTAGTTATCAGTCCTTTAAAAAAAATTGAAATTTTCTATGATATATGAATATTAAAAATAAATATAACATTTTATTCGAAAATATATTATAAATGTGCTTCCAGTTAACAATATTGTATCAAAAAGATTAAAACATAATTGTGTGTTTGTAAGGCAGTGATCCGAAAAGTTAAACAATTGTGCATATGTTGTTTAGATGTCCTAAAGTTTAATTAGTTTGGGAAATATGTCCTATAAATCGGCCTGACATAGAAAACATTATGAATTTTGCTACCTGATGGAATAATATTTTTGTTAAAGCTAATCGATATCCAAATTTATTGAGCTAGCTAAATTAAGTGCTTCTATTATGTGGTAAATTTGGAAGGCATCAAACGCTCTAAACTTCAATGAAAAAATTTATGAACTTAGTGAAATAGTAATATGAATATAATTTGCTTACTAATCATTCTACTCCGTGTATAACCGATTGTCCTAATGATAAGAACATCATTCTTGTACAAGATGGTATTATTTTATTCACAAATGCTAGCTTACACGAGGAGAGGAAATGACAAATATTGGAGTGGCAGCTATGAATAGCTGTGGTAAATTGCTTCAAGCGTTTGGCGCCTCAATTCAATTTGTTGGGAAGGTCATCATTGTTGAAGCACTAGCGATTTGTAAAGCGTTAAAAAAAGCATGAAAATGAATGGACGAGAGTGTAAGTCTTATCGGATGCAAAAAAGGTGGTGGATATGAAATACTAAAAAGAAGTGGCGTATCTTGGGAGATAGAAATAACTTGTGAGGACATTTGAAAGTTGATGGGTTTCTTTGAAGATGTAGATGTTGTGCATATTTCTAGATCTTAAAATATAATCTCTCTCTATATAAAGAAAGATTGTGGAGTTGCTTATGTAGCATGTCTCTAAGGCTAGCATTTAGATTTATCTTTTTGTGATTTTTTTGACATTTTTTTAATTTTAAAAAGCTGAAATTTCACCTAAATATTTATAAAATATTAAAGATAGCCACATTTAATTCTTTTTATTAAACTACACATTAACACAATAGTGTTTATGCTCTTCATCTTCGCCTCTTGTATTCTACCGAAAGGTAATGCTTTACATTCTCTTAATTAAATTATATTCTCTTAATCTATTCTCTATTTTATACATTTCTTAAATATACTCTTATCTGATTAACATTCATTTTTAACATTTAATAGCAAAGTAATAACCTTACAGAAGATTAAGGGACATCCAAATAATGCATATAAATGAGGGGTATTGTAATGAGGTTCATCGTCATCATTGAACAACAATGGAGAAAGTGCAAAACAACAAGAGCAAACAGTATAATACAGTCCCACATGACTCTTCTAACAGATTTGAAAGAGGTATATCTTTTTTAATCTATTTTTTTAAGATTTCATGGTATATATGTACACTTGACGAAAGACCTTTTAATTTTCACCAATTATCATGTTTTTGTAATTTTTGTACATTAATTTTTCAGTTCTAATCGAAAATAAATATAAGATTTGTTATACATATAATATTTTTTTCGATTAGAGATTGTGTTTTTCTTTTGTTAATTAGAATTGTTATGAAATGAGTGAATTATTTAGTTGTAGTATTCCAATTATTCTAATTAATTCTCCTATTATCCCTATTTAGTTATATATCATTAGAACATTTTTTGTTACTTATGCAACTAACATTGAATGAATGAATGACTTTTTTTTCTTGTGGATATATTCTTTTACTTCTATACATGCCTTTTATTTTATGCATTTTTTTCTCTACTCTCTATTATGTTACAGGTGAGAATAGAGAAAGAAGCTATGAATAGAGCTTCCACGGCATTTGACATTCCAAATATCAATTATTTAGGGTATTTTTGAAAAGCCACGTGATAATGAAAATTGATCTAATTACTAGGATAGCAATCACATAGTCTACTAAATTAATGTTTAAAACTCAAAATTAGGGGAATGAGTCAGAAGAAAAAAAAACTATCAAAATGATGTGACATTTCACTTGCTCAAGATTTTTTTTTTCCCCTCATATCTTGGCTTTACTCTTCAAATTTCCAGCTTTTTATCTTTATTTAGATACAATACTTATTTATTAAATCCACAAAAATGAATTAAGAACTAGAATCGATGACGAGGGTATGTTATACATATAATATTTTTTCGATTAGAGATTGTGTTTTCCTTTTGTTAATTAGAATCGTTATGAAAGGGATGAATTATTTAGTCGTAGTATTCCAATTATTCTAATTAATTCTCCTCTTACCCTATTTAGCTATTATCATTAGAACATTTTTTGTTAGGTATGCGACTAACACTGAATGAATGACATCTTTCACTTTTTTTTTGCTGTGCATGAGAGGAGTCAGTTATGGAATACAATATTAATAGATAATTGAGTAACTAATTAAATGGACAAAAAACTAATCAACGTGATGAGAGAGTATTAGTGATGAGGGCAATTATTGTTTTGTGATATTTACATGAAAAAACTTTAAAATTTTGCAAGATTTTACTCTTTTACCATAGACAATTCGATATCGTTTCTTCTATTGATTACTTGGGCTGAATTGTATTAATAAATGTTGTGTATTTTGCTTCAGAGAAAAGTAAGATTTGTCCAACTCAATGCATTTTATTTGTGATGTATATATTCTATTTTTGTATCAAATTCACATGGTATAAAGATTAAAGATTAGCTCACACTCAACCTACAAATACCAAGATATTCAATTCATGTAACTTTTGCTTGCAGTAAAGAAATTTTTATACTAGATTAACCAAAAAATTACGAGTTGCTAATCCTATTTTTGAGAACACTCTTTTACATTATCACACGAGGTTTTAAAAATCTCGTAGGGATAAATGATATTCTCAAGAGATATAGTCACATATATGAGAAGATCATTGTAATACTATGATACAAGATTGACAAGGAAAACACTAACACATACCAAAACAGTCCATGATTTGAAGAACCGAGGACCCCTTTTGGTGCCCTCTTTCGCATTCACTACACAATAACAATACAAGCACGATAACAACAAGATTCTAAGGTGTTCAACACCTATAATCAGCGAGCCACAAACTAAAATTACAACACAATAACAAGAACAAAAATGACACAATAAGGTCTCGGGTTTGGACACCCAAAATCGAGAATGAACACAACAACAATAATAAGATAGAATGATAGATAACTTGACACACAAAGCACAAACACTATGAAACAAAGTGTATATTGAACACTAACACCCAAGAATTCATACAAATAACATCAAGTTCTTACGGTGACCTCAAGGGAACGGAATCCCCAAGCAACCAACGTTTCAAAACAAGCAACCAACACAAGTGATTTCACACTTGTCACAAGTGATATTCACACTTGTATGAACACTCTCAAACAGCTCTCAAAATATCATCTAAGTTATGACAAAATGACCTAACATGTTCTATTTATAGCTTAGGTTTCAACTTAATACAAAATGCCTAGAATGCCATTAAAGAGTCAAGACAAAAGGAAGGCCTTAGAGTGTGCATATTGGATGGCTTTGGAGTGTTGGGACTTGTTCTCTACACTTCAAAGCTTGTTCCATTAGTTGGGCAGCCACCCGAGCTCGAGTCTTTACGTATTGGTCCACAATCATGATCGTACTTGTATCATCCTCCCCTTCTTGAAAAAGGATTCGACCTCGAATCCGAATGTTGAAAAATAATAAGAAAGACAAGCAAACACAAGTTTCTCAAGGTATGAGGGATAGGATTAGTGTAATCAATCATAAAATCTTGGCAAGGTGGCTCAAACTTCACATACACCCAAACATCCCTCTTACCCGAATACCCTCCCAAGAAAGAGTCAACTAGTCTATCCACACAAGTGTGACAAGAAACAAGGAACAAAAGTTGCTCATCAAGTGGAAAACATAGACTCTTCTTGGAACAACAAATAGGCTTGAAAGCCGAGATAGGAAGGCCATAAATTCCATGCGCATTCAAGTTATTCCAAAAGACATCCTCATCACCATACTTCAAATGATCACCGGGATCAAATGGGTGGAGTGTCAATGGACACGGGTTTAGGATGCATTTCCTTTTCCCAATACTACCACTAGTACAATCATATACCCCATCTATTCTAGCATGGTCTACAACAAAAACAACTAGAGGGTCATCCATAGTCAATCGGCCAACATGTTCAACATCATCATTTTCACACACAAGTTGGTCTTCATGACTTCCATAAGACAATGTACAATCACTTGCCATAATGTCCTTAACACTAGATAGATCAACTAGTGTATCCATAATCTCAAGTTGTACATTATCATCACCAAATGGAGGCATATTCGGCTCACCTAAAAAAAACTACCATTTACACTTAGTTGGCTACTAGCCTCATTCACTAGAGTGCAAGAGTTAGTTTGATTACCTTGTAGCTCATGTGTAGCATGTCCACTCACAAGAACTTGATTAGGAAGACTTGGATTCTCTATCAAGTTATCCAACTCCTTGCAAAGAGAGCTTTCCGTCCCTTCCATTATTCCTTCTACTCGGTCCATTATTTTTTTCATTCTCTCCATTCGGCTACTAAGGTCATGTTTCATACCTATTATGGCAGCCATCAAATCTTTCATGGTCACCTTTTCCAATGCCATAGTTCCTAACAAAAGAAATTCTTAAACAAAAACATAAAAAACAACAAACTAGTTAATGTTAGAAAAGAAAACATCCTCACAAGCTCTCAAGCTCTCACACTTTGAAATGCCTCTCAATTGGCCTCACAAGTGTTGGTAACTCGTTCATACTCCAAGGAGACTACTTGGTACCAATTGGGGCTCGAGGTCGGAATAGATTCTCTTTTGAAACAACTCAAAGAAAATACGTACGGACTTGAACCAAGAAACTACAACGAATTTCAAAAGATAAAAGCACACAAAGAAACGTAGACACGAATAAACGGACCCAAAGACTAATTTACAACCTAGTAGACAATTATTAGTTTGTTAATTAACAATAGAATCAACAAATTGCAACTAAGAAACAAAGATTAGAAACTAAGAAATCAAAAAATTAAGCCTTAATTTATTGTGTGAACAATAAAACGTGACGTGGCAGCCACGTATTGGTTGCGGTCTTAACAAATTTTATTTTCCAAAATTAGAAGTCTTGAACAATTTGTTATTTGGAATTGGTGGAAATTTATTTACGAGGGAAACAAGTCTCGAAATCCTATTATTAAATCAAAAGTGGAAGACTTGACTTTTTTGTACCATCCCCATTAAATCAAGAAAAGTTGTTGGGAAGTGATTGATTAGTTGATGGGTGATGGAAAGTCTTTCAAGACTAACAAGCTTTCACTTTTTTCTCTTCAACTTTATAGATCTAGTATTCACTTTATTTTAACAAATCTTGAAAGGGATGAAGAACATCAAGAACAACTTCAACAATCACCAAGAACACAGTAATCCCAACAACCAATTCCAACAACAACAAGGCCAACAAATCACGACCAAGTCCACCAAGATGACAATACAATTGGCTCAGGCTTTAAGTTCACAACAACACTTCAACAAATGCAAGCTCAAATTTAGATATTGACTCAAGAGTGTTAGTGATGAAGAAAACTAACACTTGAAACACCAAGACAATAAAAATGACTCCTAGATCTAATGTTCAAGTCTCGGCCAAACAAAACAAGAACACAATAATCTTTCGGCCAAGATCCAAACTCAAGAACACTACTCTTTTTGTTTTTATTTTCAAGCAAGCTAGCCCAAGATTGATCTTTTGGGAAAAAAATAAAGCCATGCCTTGATACTAAATGATACAAGATCGATAAGGAAGACACTAACAAACACCAAAACAGTCCATGATTTGAAGAACTGAGAACCCTTTTGGTGACCCCTCTCGGATTCACTACACAATAACAATACAAGCACGATAACAACAATATTCTAAGGTGTTCAACACCTATAATCAGCGATCCACAAACTAAGATTACAAAACAATATCAAGAACAAAAATAACACAATAAGGTCTCAGGTTTGGACACCCAAAACCGAGAATGAACATAATAATAATAAGATAGAATGATAGATAACTTGACACAGAATGCACAAACACTACGAACCAAAGTGTATATTGAACACCAAGGCCTAAGAATTCATACAAATAACATCAAGTTCTTACGGTGACCTCAAGGGAACGAAATCCCTAAGCAACCAACATTTGAAAATAAGCAACCAACACAAGTGATTCCATACTTGTCATAAGTGATATCAACAATTGAATGAACACTCTCAAAGAGCTCTCAAAATATCATCTAAGTTATGACAAAATGACCTAACATGTTCTATTTATAGCCTAGGTTTCAACTTAATACAAAATGACTAGAATGTCATTAATGAGTCAAGACAAAAGGGAGGCCTTGGAGTGTGCATATTTGATGACTTTGGAGTGTTTGGACTTATTATCTATACTTCAAAGCTTGTTCCATTGGTTGGGCAGCCACCCGAGCTTGAGTCTTTACGTATTAGTCAACACTTATGATCGTACTTGTATCATCCTCTACTTCTTGAAAAAGGATTCAACCTCGAATCCGAACCTTGCAAAATAATAGGAAGGACAAGAAAACACAAGTTTCTCAAGGTATGAGGGTTAGGATTAGTGTAATCAATCATAGCATCTTGCCATGGTGGCTCAAACTTCTCATACATCTAAACATCCCTCTTACCTGAATACCCTCCCAAGAAAGAGTCAACTAGTCTATCCACACAAGTGTAACAAGAAATAAAGAACAAGAGTTGATCATCAAGTGGAAAACATAGACTCTTCTTGGAATAACAAATAGGCTTGAAAGCTGAGATAGGAAGGCCATAAATTCAATGCACATTCTAGTCATTCTAAAAGACATCCTCATCACCATACTTTAAATGATCACCGGGATCAAATGGGTGGAGTGTTAATGGACACGGGTTTAGGATGCATTTCCTTTTCCCAATACTACCACTAGTACAATCATATATCCCATCTATTCTAGCATGGTCTACAACAAAAACAACTATAGGGCCATCCATAGTTAATCGGCCAACATGTTTAACATCACTATTTTCACACACAAGTTGGTCTTCATGACTTTCATAAGATAATGTACTATCACTTGCCACAATGGCCTCAACACAAGATGGATCAACTAGTGTATCCATAATCTCAAGTTGTACATTATCATCACCAAATGAAGGCACATTCGGCTCATCTAAAGACAAACTACCATTCACACTTAGTTGGCTACTAGCCTCATTTACTAGATTGCAAGAGTTAGTTTAATTACCTTGTAGATCATATGTAGCATGTCCACTCATAAGAACTTGATTAGAAAGACTTGGATTCTCTATCAAGTTATCCAACTCCTTGCAAAGAGAGCTTTCCACCCCTTCCATTCTTCCTTTCACTCGGTCCATTATTTTTTCCATTCTCTTCATTCGGCTACTAAGGTCATGTTTCATACCTATTATGGCAGCCATCAAATCGTTCATGGTCACCTTTTCCAATGCCATAGTTCCTAACAAAAGTAATTCTTAAACAAAAACATAAAAAACAACAAACTAGTTAATGTTAGAAAATAAAACAGCCTCACAAACTCTCAAGCTCTCACACTTTGAAATGCCTCTCAATTGGCCTCACAAGTGTTGGTAACTCGTTCATACTCCAAGGAGATTACTTGGTACCAATTGGGGCTCGATGTCAAAATAGATTCTCTTTTGAAACAACTCAAATAAAATACGTACGGACTTGAACCAAGAAACTACAACGAATTTCAAAAGATAAAAGCACACAAAGAAATGTAGACACGAATAAACGGACCCAAAAACTAATTTACAACCTAGTAGACAATTATTAGTTTATTAATTAGCAATAGAATCAACAAATTGCAACTAAGAAACAAAGATTAGAAACTAAGAAATCAAAAAATTGAGCCTAAATTTATCGTGTGAATAGTAAAACGTGACGTGGCAGCCACGTATTGGTTACGGTTTTAACAAATTTTATTTTCCAAAATTAGAAGTCTTGAACAATTTGTGATTTGGAGTTGGTGGAAATTTATTTAGGAGGGAAACAAGTCTCGAAATCCTATTATCAAATTCAAAAGTGGAAGACTTGACTTTTTTGTATCATCCCTGTTAAATCAAGGAAAGTTGTTGGAAAGTGATTGACTAGTTGCTGGGTGATGGAAAGTCTTTCAAGACTAAGAAGCTTTCACCTTTTTCTGTTCAACTTTATAGATCTAGTATTCACATTATTTTAACAAGTCTTGAAAGGGATGCAGAACATCAAGAACAACTTCAAAAATCACCAAGAACACAATAATCCCAACAACCAATTCCAAAAACAACAAGGCCAACAAATCACGGCCAAGTCCACCAAGATGACAACACAATTGGCTAAGGCTTTAAGTTCACAACAACACTTCAACAAATGCCAGCTCAAATTTAGATCTTGAATCAAGAGTGTTAGTGATAAAGAAAACTAACACTTGAAACACCAAGACAATAAAAATGAATCCTAGATCTAATGTTCAAGTTTCAGCCAAACACAACAAGAATACAACAATCTTTCGGCCAAGATCCAAACTCAAGAACACTACTCTTTTTTTATTTTATTTTCATGCAAGCTAGCCCAAGATTGATCTTTTGGGAACAAAATAAAGCCATGCTTTGATATCAAATGATACAAGATAGACAAGGAAGACACTAACATACACCAAAACAGTCCATAATTTGAAGAACCGATGACCTCTTTTGGTAACCCCTCTCAGATTCACTACATAATAACAATATAAGCACGATAATAATAAGATTCTAAGGTGTTTAACACATATAATTAGCGAGTCATAAACTAAGATTACAACACAATAACAAGAATAAAAATGACACAACAAGGTCTTGGGTTTGGACACCCAAAATCGAGAATGAACATAACAACAATAATAAGATAGAATGATAGATAACTTGACACACAATGCACAAAAACTATGAACCAAAGTGTGTATTGAACACTAAGACCTAAGAATTCATACAAATAACATCAAGTTCTTACGGTGACCTCAAGGGAATGGAATCCCCAAGCAACCAACGTTTCAAAACAAGCAACCAACACAAGTGATTCCACACTTGTCACAAGTGATATCTACACTTGTATGAACACTCTCAAAGAGCTCTCAAAATGTCATCTAAGTTATGAAAAAATGACCTAATATGTTTTATTTATAGCGCAGGTTTCAACTTAATACAAAATGGCTAGAATGCCATTAATGAGCCAAGACAAAAGGGAGGCCTTAGAGTGTGCATATTGGATGGATTTGGAGTGTTGGGACTTGTTCTCTATACTTTAAAGCTTGTTCCATTGGTTGGACAGCCACCCGAGCTCGAGTCTTTACGTATTGGTCCGCAATCATGATCGTACTTGTATCATACTACCATTATATAAAAATTATGTTGCAAAAAGATCACAAATTTAAAAGAAAAAAATCATTATTAAGGTAGCACAACTGTATAAGAGTTTGTACTTTTCAAATGTTGGGACGATTTGATTCAATTTGACTGAGTAAAAACTCGTATTAAACGAAAAATGAAAATCAATTAAAATTATTTGAGAGATTGACCTTGCATGCAAAGGACACGGATAGTTAAAAATAAATATGGATCAAGGAATGTGATTTGGTAGTTTTCTAATCCATTTTCTCAAGAATAGAGGTTGATACTCCGTCTGTATCAATTTATATGACATACTTTTCATTTTAGTCAGTCCCAAAAAGAATGTCACATTTCTACATTTAGTAACAATTTGACTTTAAAATGTTCATTTATCCTTAATGGAATGATTCGTAGTCACACAAATATTTATGAATTGTTTTAGACCACAAATTAAAAAAGACTTTCTTTCTTAAATTTCGTGACGAATCAGACTACATTACACATATTGAGACACAAAGTAGTTAATTCTCTATTTTTTTCATTTGATGATCTCTTTGAATTTATAGAAGACTGGGTGGGTACTTGAGAAGGTAAGAAGATTGTTAATCGAAATTAAAGGAATCATCGAAATGTAATTTGCATACACATAAAGATCTTTATCTATAATAACATTATTTGCTTAAGTCTATAGATCCTAAATGATGAAACGAAAATAATAAAATTTAAATCAAGATTATTAGAATCTGAAGATTAAAACCTCTTTGTATGTACTTAAAAATGAAAGTGAAAAATTAGTGTTCACTGTTTTCCTTTCCGATTGAAAGCACACATAGACTTTGGCTACGTAAAATTATGTAAAATTGATGTCTCGATTCTTGAACATATAAGGAGTATGAAGGGTGTTGAAGCACCAAAAAAAAATATTTGTTTTAGTGATTTATTCAATTTATAAAATTAATTGTTGTATGCTTATATATAAAAACTTAGCTTCTATTGAATTAAATTACAAAAAGATTCCTTTTATATTTTAAAAAAATTACGGTTGCGCAAAGCACGAATAAATTTACTAGTGATATAAATAAAAATGATGATTACAAATTTAGTTATAAAGTATGGCACCTAATTCTACTTCCTCCCAATAGTCCTTCGTCAAGGATTTTGTCATTCTAGGTTCTCAAATGGGTTATTTCTTTTTCCTCTCTCACATTATTCTTTTTTAATTAATATATTATCATTGCACATTGCTACTTTTGATAATCAACGCTATTTTTTTTTTCAAATTGAAAAGAGTTTTAACTTAGCGAAAATCTACTTTGCCTATAGCCTTTTTTATGATCTTTGATGTATCCGACATTCTTTTGGTTTAGCGACGTTAGCATCTTCTACATGAGATAGTTATTGGCGATCGTAGGTGTAAAGGTCATCTTGCCAAGTTTTGAGTTTTTACATGGTATAAATGCATCTCCTTTTCTTGGTTCGGCTACTTCTTTGTAGTCTTACTCTTGGTTCGGCTACTTCTCTGTAGTCTTACTGGTTCATACATTTGCTGGCTGCAGCAAATTTTGATGTCTGTAGTGTCAAGGTGAACACTATTTTCTTCATATTTGTTTGTTTACAAGCAACTAATTTTTTTGCCAATTAGCAGGCCGTTTTGATCATGTAGTATATTTTCATGTCACACTCAGGTTTGGTTAATCAATCGAAGGGCCTATTATATAAAGCAGCGCCGGAAGACTATAGCAATGCTTTGGCTTTTAATCCATTGCTATGGATTTTCCGCAGTTCAAAGCAGGCTTGTCTATATATTATAATTTCTAAAGTATTTTTGTTTAAAATATATATATATATATATATATATATATATATATAAAATCTGAGTTCTTCAAATTCTTTTACATAATAAACTTAACTAGTTTCAACTTATTTGTTGTTTAGGTGCCAATATTGAAAATGACATTAGTAATAGTAATTGCATGTGTGTTATTTAAAATAAGCATTACTAAATAATTTTATGAAAACAACTTAGATAGTAACTTACTCATCAACTCAATATTATTAAGATTGTAATACTCTTTAAAAATTTGTAGAATCTCTAAATTTTTCTCATGATGTTGTGAGTGAACTAACCTCTTAATTAAGATTGGATTTTTGCATCAAATAAAAGGCTGGATTTGACATTCAAATTAGGCAGAATACATCGTCAGGCCCCTTGACGTCATCTTTCACTTAGGCACCTCAAGTGGACATTATTTCTTTTTGGCACCTTAAGTAGCGTATAAGTGCGTCACTTTGGCACCTTTTGCTGAGTTGGCAAGGTGCATCTATTGCACCTCTATAAAGGCGCGTTACAGCCCTTTTTTGGCTGATATGGCGTCCAAGTTGGCCCACCAAAAATATATTAATTCACCTCTATTAATTTACATCTTTTTCTTCATTTTTATCCATTATTTTTGTCAATCTTAAGCTTATTTAATGGCAAAAATTATTGAGAGATATTTAAAAATTAGATACACATTTACGAGTTCATCTTGCCAAAAACAGTATATTAACTCACCCCATTAATTTATACTTCTTTCATATTTTTATCCACCATTTTTGTCAATCTTAAATTTATTTAACGGTAAAAATTGTTGAGAGAAATTTATATACACATTTAGGAATTTGTGAAGATTAGATAATAAACATCATTTTTTAATCATTAATGGCAAAATTGACGAAGAAAAACTTTAAATCAAGCAATATTAATGAAGAAAAGTTGAAAATCGAATAAAATTGATGAAGAAAAATTGAAAAATAAAGCTAAATCCGTAAAGAAAAAATGAAATCAAACAAAATCAATAAAAAAAAATCGAAGCATAAAAACCAAGAAAAATCAGTAAAGAAAAAACAAAAATCAAAGTAAAATCGATGAAAAAAATTAAAAATAAAGCTAAATCCATGAAGAAAAATTAAAAATCGAAGCAAAATCGATGAAGCAAATCGAAAAAAATGAAGCTAAATTCATGAAGAAAATCTAAAAATCAAGCAAAATCAGTGAAAAAAATAGAAAATCGAAGCAAAATCAAAGAAGAAATTTGAAAAATAAAACTAAATCCGTGAAGAAAAATTAAAATCAAACAAAATCAATTAAAAAAAAAACTAAAATTTAAAGCAAAATAGACAAAGCAAATCTGAAAAAATGAAGCTAAATTCATGAAGAAAATCTAAAATCAAGAAAAATCAGTGAAGAAAAATAAAAAATCGAAGCAAAATCGATGAAAAAAATTAAAGATGACTAGGGTGAGGGGGTGGGGAGGAAATGTGGGTTCTTTGAAGAAGATAAAGAGGAAAAGAAGACTGGCGGGGTGGGGATGGTGGGGTGGGTGGGCTGTTTGACGAAAAGACTGGCGGGGTGAGGGTGGGGTGGGGTAAGAGGTGGCGGGTAGAGGAAGGGGTGTTTGAAGAAGAATAATGGTAGGGTGGGGGTGGTAGGTGGGTACATGGGGTGTTTGAAGAAGAAGACTAGTGGGGTGGGTAGGTTAGGGGGAGGGGGTATTTTTAATTTAAATTAATTATTTATAAATTATTTAGATAAAAATGACACATGTCCGCATTTTATTTGTCACTTTCCACCTCATTTGAAAGTGTAGCTCACACAGATAATATTATTTTGCTGATTAAGCAAAACGTGCCAAAGTGACACACTTGAAGGTCGCTTGAGGTTTTAAAAAGAAATATGTCCACTTGAGGTGCCTAAGTGAAAGATGACGCCAAGTTGAGGGCCTAGCGATGTATTCTGCCTTCAAATTAATGAAATCATGGGGAAAAATGGGTTCAAATCAATGCTTTATATTTCAATTTCATTAACTTTCATTTTCTCAGTGTAATTCTTTTTGCGATTTGCATTCTTAGCATTTTTTAGTTTTCTATTTTTAAGAATTCCTTGAATATTTCTTAATTAAAAGAAATTAAAATAATTTTTATTCATGGTACATAATTAACTATATGACATATCAAAATATATAATTATCTACTCTAAATTAATCAAATTTGTGAATAAAATTTCCAATGTACGTTATTCATAAATATTTTACTTCTCATAAAAGTGATATTATTTAAATTGTTATAAAATATGACCTCGCGAAGTGTGGAGCATTCTAAATCATTTTTCTATGAAAATTGTATACTCTTCTTTGATCGTTGATATTTAATTTCATGAAAAAAAGATATAATTGTTCAATAAAAGAAGATTGATCTTTTCTATTATATAGAAGAGGTGGTTTCGACCACCTCTTCCAATTACCAAAAAACTCAATTACTTCCACATAATTACATACCATGCCTCAATATATAATAATTTTATTATTTTATCATAATGATTTATATATTTAATATATTTTATTAATTTATATTAATTAACTATAACTACATATTAAAAGTAAATTTATTTATTTATTTAATTGTCTATCATGTTCAAAATTAATTTATTGCCACAAATCACAATAATTAATAACTTAAAATATTTAAAAAACATATAAAAATTTTATTGACTCTTACAAAAAAAACCCTCTACTTCCACTTAATTACATACCATGCCCCAATATATAATAATTCCATTGTTTCATCATAATGATTTAAATATTTAATATATTCTATTAATTTATATTAATTAACTATAACTACATATTGGAAGTAAAATAATTTTATTTATTTAATTGGCTATCATGTTCAAAACTAATTTGTTACCACAAATCACAATAATTAATAACTTAAAATATTTTTAAAAAAAAGTATAAAAATTTTATTGACTCTCATTATTTTAGCAATGCCACATAAATTCAGATAAAAGAAAAAGTATTGCAAATCATAATAATTAACAACTAAACTATTTAAAAGATATATAAAAATTTTAGTTGACTCCCAAAATTGTATCGAAGCCACATAAATTGGGACACAAGGAGTAGATATCTTATTTAATAATTATGTAAAAATTCTTATAAATCACAATAATTAACAAGTTAAAATACTTTTTTAAAAATAGATAAAAGTTCTATTCAACTCTCAAAATTTTATCATTGTAGCATAAATTATGATAAAATAAAATATTATCTTAATTAATTGTAACTAAATATTTAAAGTAAATTAATTTTATTATTTTAATTGACTTTTATATAAAAAAAATCTTTTTATTTATTTATTTATTTTAGTAAATTTAAATTTTAAAATTACTTTTTCCTTATATAGAAATACTAATATTTAAACTTAACTTTAAATTTTTAAATTACAAAATTAATAAATTTAATTTAATAAAATAAATTTTTAATGAATATTTTCTTAGAATTTGTGTTGGATCAATATGTATCAAGTTAAAAATAAATAAATAAAAATATATAGTAAAATTTTACTATTGTGAAAGATAAATATAATGCACTATCCAATAATGTTTAATAATATCATATTTTGCATATACAAATATAGCATCCTGTATTTAATTAATATACTATTCTGGTGAATTATCGATGATTACTTTTGGATATGATAAAATTATATTAATTTTTATACTAATAACATAATTAATCGCTCTTAATTAATTATTATGAGTCATCTAGGTATTAAGAAAATAAATAATATTTAATAAAAAAATAAAATAGACATAAAATATGAAATTAACTCTTAATATTTTAAATTAAATTTTTGTCTTTCGAACGGGGATTTTACTATATCACTCCTTATTATAAGTCATTTATGTATTAGAAAAATAAGAATAACAAAATAATATGTCAACTTAAAATATTTGATTGACTATCAAAATTATATTAGTGCCACATAAATTGGGACGAGGCAGAAGAAGATATAAAGCAACATATATTATTTGAAAATGAAATAAAAAATACTGTAAATAACAATAATTAACAAAAAAAATTTTTAAAAATTCACTGATTTCTACTTCAGCTGCTTCAGTCGTGATTTTACTATATCACCCCTAATTAATTATTATGGTCATTTGAGCATTGTGCCACATAAGTTGAGATAGAAAAAAATATTATAAACCACAATGATAAAAAATTTAAATTATTTTAAAAATATAATTGACTGTCGTCGACACAAAATTCTGGACAAGGAGAGTAGCATATATTATTCAAAAATTACATAAAAAGTATTATAAATTACAATTGTTAACAACTTAAAATATCTAAAAACAATTTAATATGTTATATATTTCAAAAAAAATTACATCAAAAATACTAGAAATCACAATAATTAACAACTTAAAAAATTTAAAAGATATAAATAATTGGTCGACTTTTGAAATTATATTAGTGTCACTGAAATTGAAGTAGAAGAAAAATAATATAAATCACAATAATTAAAAACTTAAATTATTTTTAAAATATAATTGACTATCAATGCCACAATCATTTGGACAAGAAAAGTAACGTATATTAATTTGAAAATTACATAAAAAATATTATAAATTAAAATAGTTAACAACTTAAATTATCTAAATACATATTAAAATAACACATGTTGAACTCATGCTATATTCCGGATGAATCCTAGAAAACATATGCAATCCTTTTATTAAAAAAATTTATTTAAATATATCAAGATTGAAAAGACAAATAAATATCTTACTGTTGGGCCCGTGCTGACACGGGCCATACTCCTCTAGTTTAATTTAGAAATACTTTTAAAATAACTATTAGCCATTTTCTTTATAATGATTGTGCAAAATGCGGACAAGTTCATTAGTATTAAATATGTCTATTAACCTCATTCATATTCTTTAATGTAAAACTTAATGATTTTTGTTTCAGTGCTCCCAACTTTTTACTATAACAATCTATAAAATAGACAATAGTCATATTTATGACATTATTTGATGCATATTGTAGTCCTATAAATAGAGACATTATAAAACTTGGTAGAAATAATCACGTTAACCTTTTAAGTTGTTATGTTTTCGGTGTTGATTATATTTATGTGTCAATTTAACTTGAAGGGTAAAATAAAGGCTATTGAATGGTGATTGGCTTGTCGGGGTGGATATAAACTAGAGTTTGTAAAATTATGATTTGTGAATTGATTTCATACTTTTTTTTATATATATATATACATGACCGCGCGAAGCGCGAACATATTTACTAGTAGCACATAGTTTAGCTAAATTTTCTACTTCATTACCACAGAACACTATTTGATTTGCTAATTTTCCTAGTTGGATTGTAAATGATGCTATAGCATCCTTTAACTCTTTGAGACTTATTATGCTTTAATATAGCAAGTTCGTTGGATGTCAAAAAAAAAAATCAACAAAAATATATATGCTTTGTGTATTACACTAAATAACCGAATATCACATATACAGTTATTATTTTAAATATTGTTAAATGATATGTAAGTACACAATTATCATTGTAAATATGTATAAATGATATATAAATACAAATACAGGTAAGTGAATAGTGTAAGTGCAATCATAAATTAATATCCTCGACTTGAACTACTCACTCCGTCTTGTCACTTATTTTCTAATTGAATTTTTATTATTACTTATCATTATTGACATATCAACAACAACAACAACAACAACAGTCCTAGTGTATTCCCACAAAGTGAGGTCTGGGAAGGGTAAGATGTACGCAGTCCATACCACTACCTCCACAGAAGTAGAGAGGTTATTTCCGATAGACCTCTGGCTCAAGATAGAGAATAGTACACCAAGGCTGTAATGAAACATGAAACTGGATGGATGGCATAAACGAAATTAAAAAAATAAGAAATAATAAGCATAAAATACAAAATAAATATCAGAGAAATACGAAAATAAGCGAAATACTAAAAATTTCTAATAAGACATAAGAAATAGTACACCCACATGGTAGTAACCTACACTCCTAGACTAAAGACACATACCATAACCAAATCCTCTATAATGCCCCGAACTTTCTTTAAGTCGAGTTTCATCATTGAGAAGAGTAAGGTTTGACTTCCCAAGTAAGAAATATTTTAAATTGTGTATAATTTCCCTATCAACTTTTTATCATGTGGAGAATTGAATAAGCTTTCTGTCGATACCAATTTCGCAAAAATCCGATGTCGGGGTAAAAAGTTATGGACATTTTATAGAAAGCTGTCTGAACTGTCCAGGTACGACGGGCAGGCCGACGGACCGTCGAGCTAGCGACGGACCATCGCCCATAGCCATTTTCATAAGGCAGTAGTCCCTTTCACTGGCCAAGTGCAACGGTTAGGACCGACGGACCGTCGAGCCAGCGATGGACCGTCGCATACCCCGATCAGTAATTTTAAGTCACTTTTAAAAAGGGCTTTTTGATCTTTTCCCACCCTTTTAACACTCAGATATATCCTGAACGAAGCTGATTCATCCATAACATCAAAAGCTAGGGTTTCTTTCAAGATCAAAAACCCAAGAACAAGATCAAAACTCTTCTTCAAGAAAACTCAAGAAACCAAGAATCTCTCCAAGAACCTTCAAGAAAGAGTCTCATAAGGTATGTTAGATGTTTATTCTTGGGTCCCTTCCTCCCAAGAAGTTCAAGAATCCTTTTCTAAATTCAAAGATTATAATTTTGTGAGATTTTCATGATTTATGTGAATCGAGGTTCCTGTTCATGTTATTGTTGAGTTATAATTCATGCTTTTGAATACAAGTTGCAAGTCTTGCTCTTGATATGGTTTGAATTGCATCATATCCATGTTAAATTCCTAAATTTTGCAAGTTGGTTGGTGTAATCATGATACTTGGGTGTAGTATTTATTATATAACTAAAGCATGCTCCCCACATGTTTGATAAAATGCTTATGTGAAGGAAATAGAGTCAATATAGCATGGTTAGCGAGAAATCTCAAATTATGTATAAGTTCATGTAAGCCAAGTGTTTGTTGAAAAGCTTTATTGAATGATTTATGATATGTTGTATGCATTTCCATTCACGTGTATTCCTTATTGAGTGAACTTTGAGATATTGGTATGCACTTCCTATACCACTACATGTTCATGATATTCAAGTGATTGGCGAGATGTGGCATTGATTATATTGTGGATGATAGCCTATTGTCATGTCATGTACGAGTTGTCCTATTTTATGATATTTATGTCATCGAGTCCTGGAGGTATTTAATACCCAAAATTTAGCTGCTTGTCTAGAGCTGAGTCAGTCTTAAGGTAATCTCAGTCGTGCTATGCTCAGTAGAATTCAGTGATCTCAATATAAGTGCAATCCAGTCTCAGTATCAGTCTAATCCGACTTAGTATTCAGTTCTGACTCAATAGTATTCAGAAGTAATCAGTATTCAGTAGTACTCAATAGTATCCAGTATTCAGCTCGGACTTCAGTGAAACTCAGTAGGCTAACAAGAATTCAGTAGTATTTAGCCAGATAGTAGAATCCAAGTGGCATTTCATCAGATAACAGAACCAAGTGAACTCAGTCAAATTAGTCAAGAAATATGAACAGTAACAGATTCAGCTCAGTCTAAGTTCAGTTAAGAATCAGTTCAAAGTCCTTCAGTTGGGAGTAGGAACTAGCACCGAGCGAATGTAGGGATGACGGCTTCCCCGTTAGAGAGGTAGAGTCATTAGTAATAGTCTCTGAACTCCAAAACTGTGTATCCAGCGCAGGACCAGGATTCATCCGTTATTGAATATCATACTGCCTTAGGCTTGACTTTCTGTTCAGGGTCACCCATTAGAGAGGCTTGACCATAGTAGAGGTCTTTACCCGTGGCATGGTATTGACACCCTTCCAGCTGGGGTTTCAGGTTGGACCCTACTAGTTTAAATTAGGGGCATGTCGATTAAGTGAGAACTCCCACAGTTGCAGTTTCAGTATCAGTCTTCAGAGTAGAACTCAGAAATCAGGACTGTCAGATAGAGTCACCTATCTTAGTAAGGAACTTAGATAGTTTCATAGATTCATGGACCACCCGCTAGATATGTTTGGTCTCACATAAAGTTAATCAATATCAGTACTAATAGATCCAGAGATCACCCGTTAGATAGTCCTGATCTCAAACTCAATCCATTATTTCTATTATTAAAAGATTCAGAGCTTTTCCGCTAAATAGGTTTGATCTCAGATACAATCATTTCTTATCATTATTAGTAGATTCAGAAATCATCCATTAGAGAGGTTTGATCTCAAATTTAGTCAGTGATAGTAGCAAGCTCAGAACTCAGTTATTGATATAAGTAGATTCAGTTATTCAGTATTTCAAAGTTAGTAAACTCAGATATTAGTATTAGTAGACCCAGTCATTAGTAAGTCAGTATTCAGAAACCAGTATTCAGAGTTCGTATTCAGTGTTACTGTGATTCCAGTTTTGGTTTGTGCATTCATGCATATATCCCCATTCAGTATTCTCATGTTATTCAGTTAAGCAATGTTCATGCATAAGCCCTTGCATTCAACCTTACCTCATCTAGCATACCAGTACATTCAAAGTACTGACACATACTTTCCTGCGCTTTGGTGTCTTATACCATAGGTTCAGACGTATGAGATCCAGAGAACCTATAGCAGTCTAGACTCAGTCAGCAGCAGTAGACATAGCAGTGAGTCCTCTTCATTCGAGATGATCCGTATTTTATTATTGCATTAGATTCAGTTTATTTTTAGCAGATGGAGTTAGTTGGGGACATGGCCCATCAACTCCACAGTTCAGACAGTTTAGAGGCTTTTTCGACAGATGTATCAGTATTCAGTTTTGAGTATTTTAGATGTTTTGAACCTTATGGCAAGTTTCCGCTAGTTTCCATATTTATTTCAGTATATTATGCAGTGCTCAGTTATAGGTACCAGCAGAGGGTTAGCTTGTGGTCCTTCGGGATCATAAGGATCGTATGGTGTTCCAGTCCCAGAAAATGGGGGCATTACACCCTCCTGACTAGAGTCTCCTACTCAAGGATATAGACCTAGGATTACTAACCCAGCAACACAAGCGCTCTCCTGCCACTTTGCTACAGCCCACACCTTCATACTAGCCTTCTACCCTAATCTGCGACCTTCACACCTTACTGTCTAGGATCATATCCTCAATAAGCTGAAGCTGCTCCATGTCATGTCTAATCATATCCCTCCAGTATTTCTTCGGTCGACCTCTACTTCTCCTGAATCTATCCACAGCAAGCCTCTCGCACCTCCGAACTGGGGCATCCGTGCCCCTCTTCATCATATGCCCAAACCATCTCAACCTTCCTTCTCATATCTTTTTCTCCACCGAAGCCACTCCCACCTTCTCCCAAATAGTCTTATTTCTAACTTTATCCCCTCTAGTAAGTCCACACATCCAATGCAATATTCTCATCTCCGTTACCTTTAATCTTTGAATGTGGGAGTTCTTGACTGACCAACACTCCGCTCCATACAGCATGGCCGGGCGGATTGCCACTCTATAGAATTTTCCTTTAAGCTTAAGGGGCACCTTCTTATCACACAACACTTCCGAGGCGAGTCTCCACTTCATCTAACATGCTTCAATACGCTTAGAAACATCCTCGTCAATCTCGCCATTCCCTTGAATTATAGACTCCAGATACTTAAAACTATCCCTTTTGCGAACATCCTAGGAATCCAACCTCACTACCACTTCGTCCTCCTGAATCGAGCCACTAAACTCGCACTCTAAATACGCTGTCTTGGACCTACTCAACCTGAACCCCTTAGATTCAAGGGTTTGCCTCCAAACCTCTAATTTCTCATTCATACCTCCCCCCATCTTATTGATCAACACTACATCATCCACAAATAGTATACACCAAGGCACCTCCCATTGAATACTCTACGTCAACATGTCCATCACCAATGCAAAAAAGAACGGGCTAAGAGTCGATCCCCAATGCAAACCTATCTCAATCGAAAAAATATCCTGAGTCTCCTCCCGCTGTCCTCACCCGAGTCTTTTCTCCATCGTATATATCCTTAATAGCTCTGAAGTACACTATAGACACTCCACTCACCTCCAAGCATCTCCAAAGAACCTCCCTAGAGACTTTGTCATAGCCTTCTCCAGGTCGATGAACACCCTGCCTAAGTCCCTCTTCCTTTCCCTATACTGTTCTACCAATATTCTCACCAGGTGGATTGCTTCTGTCATCAAGCAATTAGGCATAAAACTAAACTGATTCTTTGAAATGGACACGACCCTCCTTAATCTTCGTTCAATCACCCTCTCCCAAATCTTCATAGTGTGACTCAACAGCTTAATACCCCTATAGTTGTTGCAACTCTGAATGTTACCCTTATTTTTATACAATGAAATCATCGTACTCTACCTCCAAGCCTCAGGAATTCTCGCCGTCTTAAAAATGACATTAAACAAATCAGTCAACCACCTTAAACCTGCCCCACCTGCAAACTTCCAAAAATCCACCAAAATTTCGTCAGGCTCCGTCGCCCTACCCCTCCACATCCTACGAATAGCCTCTCTGACCTCATCAACCTTAAAACGTCTACAGTAACTGAAATCATGGCTCTTCTTTGAGCACTCCAGCTCTCCTAACACAATGCCTCTGTCCCCATCCTCATTTAGAAGTATATGAAAATACTCATGGCATCTCTTCTTAATGTGAACATCTGATGTGTGAGCAGATGATAACACATTTGAGGCTTTTAACAGAGAATAATTACAAAGTCTTAAGAAACTTTTGTTGTTTTTAATTATTTTCTCTTTGATATTGAAGTAAAAGTCAAGATGCATGAGAATCTATGAAAGATAGGTCAAGAAGGATGATTTTTGGTGAAAGAAGCAAGAAATTAAGTTTTGAAGATTTTATCTGACGACTTGGTCTGATAATCTATCAGATCTGTGATAAGCTATTAGAACATGTCGTCACACATAGGCAGAGAACAAGAAAGGTGAAGCAATTTTGATGACATTTTTTTATAAGTCGTCAGATTTGTGATAAGTCATCACACATGTCGTCACACATGGGCAGAAGGTCTGACGACATTCTTTAATAAGTTATTAGATTTATGATAAGTCGTCACACTTGTCGTCATACATGTCGTCAGATTTGTGATAAGCTGTCACACAGGTCGTCTCCTAAGGGGCGAAAATCTGAATTTTTAATTTTAAAATTTTCTTAAGTTACGGATATAAATAGCAGCTTCTAGGGTTTCATTCATCATCTTGGACAACTTGAAACGGATGGAACTCATTCCAAAGGCCAATTTACCTCTTTTTGGTCTTTTAACTTAGAATTCAATTTTCAATTCTCTGATTTAGTTGTGGGATATTCTTCTTGAATTTGGGAAGAGAATCAATTTTTTATTACATCTTTTGTAAGTTTAATCACTTTGAATTATGAATTCAGTTATTGTTATTGCTTTCTCTTTCATGTGGAACTAAAACTCACAACTAGGGTTGTGGGATCTATGATTATTCCTCCATGGATTTAATAGTTGGCTAGGGCTTGAGTGATTGTAGAAACATCTTGATAATTCCTTTGTTATGATTGTTATTTATTGGTAGCAAATAATAGATCCCGCCTTATGTTGATTTGCTCGAACTAAGAAATAAACTAAAGGTAGCGAATTATCAACGAGGATTTGGGAAGGTTAAGTTCTCATCTAATGATTAATGTTGTAACAAGATTGATCAACTCAAGATAAAAATAGTATGAATAGAATGCTTTCCTAAGTTTGAGAGAATTAGGGAGTTCAACATCTAGGTAGGTTGATAAATACTTAGATGGACTGCCGAAACTGATAATTTGGTGTTTCCCATAAGTCACGAGAATCTAATACTACAACAATTATTCAATGGAGGATTACTAATCATAGTGATCACAATCCTAGTTTCTCTATATCATTGATTTGAAATATTGCAGTTTAAGTTTTGAGTTCTTAGGAGAGTTGAAGTGTTAATAACTTTTGTTCAATCACTAAAAAAAAACTATTTTGTCTTTTTGTATCATTTGTTTGAATTTATCTTGTAGCTTTAGTTTCAAACTAGTTTAATCGCCACTCACATTGTTCCCTGTGGATTCGACTCCGACTCCAAAGTTGGGTAAATATATTGACGACGACCGCCTTGCTCTAAATTGACGTGTAAGTTGAGCATTATCAACATCCTTCACCAAAACTCTACCATCCCCCCCTTAATGCACTTCACTTGATCGAGGTCACGACCCTTCCTCTCCCTAGCCTTATCCAGCCTATACAACTTATTTTCCCTGCCTTTCTCCTCTAACCCCTCATACAAACTCTGAAAAGATGTTGTTTTAGCAGCTGTAACTGCTAACTTAGCCTTTTTCCTTGCTACTTTGTAATCCTTCCTATCCACCTACTTCTCCTCTTCGTTTTTACTCTCAATCAACTTTACATACGCCCCCTTCTTAATCTTCACTTTCTTCTTAACTTCTACATTCCACCACCAGTTCTCCTTATGCCGATCCCTCAAGACACCCAACACCTCTCTAGCTATATCCTTGATGCATCTGCAACCTTATCCCATATAACATCCACGTGCCCCCTACACTCTTACACCCCCATTCCCGTCACCTTCTCCCCGATCTCTAGTGCACTAACTGGCGTCAAGCCACCCCACTTAATCCTGGGTCGACCCTCATCAACCCTACTCTTCCTGCTCTTCTTGATAAACAAGTCCATCACCATAAGCCTGTGTTGCGTCGAAATATGCTCACTCAAAATGACCTTACAATCCTTACATAAAACCCTATCCCCCTTCCTAAGCAGTAGAAAGTTAATCTGAGTCTTAGCTGTTGTGCTTCGAAAGGTAATCAGGTGATCCTCCTTCTTTGAAAAGCTCGAATTCACAACCACCAGCCCAAAGTCCCTCGCAAAATCCAATAGAGCAACCCCATCACCATTTCTAATGCCGAAACAAAAACCTCCATGAACTCGTCATAGCCTTCTGGTAAAACCCCAATATGCCCATTGAAGTCCCCTTCTACGATAATCTTCTCCGAGCTAGGCACGCTTCTCACCACCTCGTCTAAAGCCTCCCAAAATCTCGCTTTCACCTCTACATGCAAGCCCACCTGTGGCGCATGCACACTACACATATGCAGTGTAAACCCCCCAATGACCAACTTAATCGTCATCAGCCTATTACTGACCGTCTTAATATCTACCATCTTCCCCTAAGCTTCTCGTCCACTAAGATTCCCACTCCATTTTGACGCCTCTGACTGCCTGAGTACCACAGCTTGTACCCATTCACATCCCTAGCCCCTACCCACTTAGTCTCTTGTACACACACAATATTAATCGTCCTCTTCTTAAAAATCTTTACCAACTCTACGAACTTACCCTAAAGGGTCCCTAGGTTCCACGATCCTACCCTCAACTTATCTCCTCTTACCTCTCACCTACCTCTTTCACCCCTCACCGAACCAGCCTGAACACCTCGCCTAAGCCCCATACTCGCCCCTGTCCTTCCTTCTTCACCTCCTCCCAAATCCGACACCAACCTCAAACCCCTCGGACATGACCCTATCACATCAACAACCCCCACAACCACTACTCAATAATTGTAACCAATCCCTAAAATAACCAGCAAACAGATGGACACTCAAACAAAGCAACAAAAGGAAAACAGTCGGAAAACAGTAGGAAAACCGCAAACACGCACAAAGATACACTATCTGACCTAACAGCTAGGGAAACACAACAATATCCACCAATAATTAAGCAAGCCAGGCACAACTATAATCCTACGAAACCGAAAAAAACGAAGAAACAAAAAAAATAGAGAAACTAAACTGTAACGGTAAACTAAATAATAAGGTTCGAATATCACCGAAATACTCCTGCGATTGCTGGTAACAGAAATTTTGGTGTCGAAACTGGTTGCCGAAATAGGGTCGCCGGAAAGAGGCCACCGAAATATCATCGGAATGTCTCCTTGCTGATTGTTGGAAGCTGGTCGCCGGTTAACGTTGATCCAACTATTATAACCGGTTCTGATCGGTTGTGCTGCCCTCTATGCCGTTACCGGAGTCGAGCTGGTGGAATCCCTGATTCCGTCGATGATAGTAGTGGCTAGGTAAAAAAAAGAACTCGGGAGAGAGAGAGACGGGGAGAGAGGGAACTAGGGAGGGAGAGAAAGAGGGAGAGAGAGTGGACCTTACCTGTGCCAGTGCATCAACGCCGTCGCCGGCATCGAAGTCGGAGTCGTCGGTCAGTCCAAGTGACCATTTTGAGTGGAACGTTAGAGAGGCAGTAACGTTCAGAAGAGAGAGACAGTAACGTTCCTTTTTCCTTTCAGCTTCACAAGACATACTACCTCATTATTGACATATCAAGAAAATATATTTTTTAATTTTAATTTTATTCTTAGCATTAATTGCTTAATCTCTAAACTAATTTTAATATACAAAAGTAAACATCAATTAATAGGGATAGTATGGTAAAATAGTCATGTTATTAATTACTCTTTTCAAATGAACATGCCAAGTCAAAATATGACAAATAAAAGCGAAGGGATATGAGTAATATAAAATTGATGCCAACAATTTATTTTTCCTACAAGGAACATTGAGAACAAATACGAAAATTATACACATTTCATATATTAAGAAAATAAATCAAATATATCATATCATAACTATACTAAAAGTGGAAAGCCACTTAGTGAAAGTTAAATTATCATATTATCCCTATCCTAAACTTAAATATAATAAAATAACTAATTAAGTATTAAAAAATAATAATTTAATTATCTATCAAAAAATAATAAATCATAATTACAATGGGCCAATGAGAATAGATATGTAAATAAGTAATCATATCTTCTATCTTCTAATTAGAAGTGGGATCAGTTATCTTAAGTGAAAAGTTAATTATAAAAATGTCCATAAAAGTTCGAATTGAACTTTTATACTAAAAGTTTACTTAGATGAAAAATTAATTCACAATTTAATCATCAAAAAGTGATTGGCAATTTCATCAATGAACCAAAAGGTTACCTTAGTATTAAATCAGATAAATAAAATCAACTGCATTAAATAATTAAAGGGGATTTTCAAATACCAGTAGTTATTGTATGCTATAAATGAACAAATTTGTATTATTTAGTATATATCTTTTCACATTTCAAACGTTTATTTTCTAGTCCTTTGAGTTTCTTCCATTACTGTATCATTTATTTATAGCTTGTGTCTACACTTTATAAAAGTAGACGCCATAGTGTCAAACCACTTTGTTCTTTTTGTCTTTCTTTCTTAGAAACTTCATTTTCTCCTAACAATTTACTTTTTTTGGTTGCATTTTGCTCTTCAGCGACATGTTCGCTGAAAAGCAAAATGCAACAAACAAGTTATAATTATAATATATAATATAAACTTTTTGTAATAAAAATAGCACATAATTTATGATAACCTGTTTTAGTATTTTCTAATTGATTTGTTTCGATTTTGTTGTTAATCAGGTATATTTTCATCATATTTATTTATGGCTAAAGAAAGTCTCTCTGTATGGGGTCGTTTGGTAGAGTGTACTAAAAATATAATACATGCATTATTTTTTGTGTATTAATAATACCATGTTTGGTATCATTTTTTAGACTATGCATAACTAATACTTACATTAGTTATACACACTATTGTGTATTAAGATGTGTGTTATTAATACTCACCATTTTCTATGTATTAGTAATACCAAGTATTTCAATACATGTATTAATTAGTAAATCACAAATTTACCCCTCAAAGCTCTACTAAAACATTTTCCCCAAATCTTTTTTCCACGATTCTTTGTTGCAGCTTTCAACAATGAAAAGGAAAAATTCAATGACTAAAATTTCCCTCAAATCTCTACTAGAATATTCATTTTTCTTGTATTTTACCTCTGTTCTTGTACTTTGTCTTCTCTTCTCTTCTCTACACTGCCATGAAAAAATATGAAAAATTTTCACCGCATCTTCTTCTTATTTTCATATAATTAGACATTGTTTGCTCTTCTACACTAGAATTAAATGTTCTGTTATTGGGAGCTTGAATATGAAATTGGATTCTTTGTTTTTGAAGATTGTTTTTGAATTCTTTGTTGCTTAATTTTTCATGCTAATCTATAAAATCATGACTATTTTTGGTGATTTTCTAAAGTTGTGCATAAAAATTGTTTAATTCCCTCATGTTCCAATTATCTTCTGTATGAGGAATTGCAAAATCAAAGTTTGTCATACAAATTTTTTTTATGGAAAGGGAATGGGTATAAACTGTTTGAGGAATTGATGGACAGTAAAGTTCAATTCGTTGGTTTGGAAAGAAAGTGGAGAGGGTATTTTAGTCATACAAAATAGTTTTTATAAAAATTATACAACATATATTATTTTTAACATATCAAACCAAACACTGCATAAGAAAAATACAAGCATAACTAACGCAGGTATAACTAACACAACAACAACAACATACCCTGTATATTCCCACATAGTGGGGTCTGGGGAGGGTAAAGTGTACGCAGTCCATATCACTACCTCTAAAGAGGTAGAGAGGCTGTTTCCGATAGACCCCCAGCTCAAGTTAGAAGACAGCATACAAAAGCATGAAAATCCTAGAACACAATAAAATATCAACGGTACGACATTCACAGAAAATTGTACGTTGCCAAACACAAGACCCCAAAGTCCACCTAAATACTGACAATGCCTCAACCACACCCTTAACCCTCTATCCTAATGCTATTCCTCCATATCTTCCTATCCAGGGTCATATCCTCAGTCAACTGTAACTGCTCCATGTCACGTTTAATCACTTCTCTCCAGTATTTGTTCGGCCTACCCCTACCCCGCTTAAAGTCATCCAAGGTCAACCGCTCACACCTACAAACTGGGGCATCTGTGCCCCTCCTCATCACATGACCAAACCATCTCAACCTCACTTCCCGCATCTTTTTCTCTACTGACGCCACTCCCACCTTCTCCTGAATAATACCATTCCTAACCTTGTCAACCCTAGTGAATCCACACATCCAACGCAACATCCTCATTTCCGCCACCTTCAGCTTTTGGATATGAGAATTCTTAACCGGCCAACACTCTGTTCCATACAACATAGCAGGCCGGACTGCAACTCTAGAGAATTTGCCTTTCAGCTTGAAGGGCACCTTTATCGCATAGAATTTCTGAAGCGAGCCTCCATTTCAACCAACCAGCCCTAATACGGTGGGAGACATCCTCATCTATCTCTCTGTTTTCCTGAATTGTAGACCCGAGATACTTAAAACTCTCCCTCTTGCAAACCGCTAGGGAATCCAACTTTACTAACACCTCCTGCTCTTGCCTCGAGTCACTAAACCTGCACTCCAAGTACTTCGTCTTGTTCCTACTCAATCTGAAACCTTTAGACTTCAGGGCTTGCCTCCAAACCTCCAGTTTATCATTAACCCCTTATCGCGACTCATCAATCAAAACTATATCATCATTAACACAAGCATTACTAATATACCATATTTGCATTATTATTATACACTCTACCAAACGACCCCTATATGTCTAATGAGGCTAGGTCATTGGTGATTACTAAACAGGCCCAACACGTCAACAAGTACGGAAGTTTAGACATCAAACATACGAAGAACAATTGTAAAGACAGAGTGATTAGAAAGTTTATATCAATAGGAGACAATTGCACATGATATATGGGCAAAGGGATGGAGTTTAGATAGCTTTCACAGTTGAAGTAGTCGAGAGTTTTCATTTTGTTTTTATCTTTGCTTGTTTAATTTCAACTCAGTTTTAGAGATATAAAAAACATGTCTTGTTCATAAAACAAAAACTCTATAGAAGCCCAATAACACGTATAGATTAACATATTTGCCATTCTAAAGCTAATTTACTACTTCTTGATTATCAAATGTTGTTTGAATTGCTTTATTTGTTTCTTTCTCCATCCTTTAGATACAGTTTACATTAGGGTTCGTTTGGCAGTGTATTGAAAAACTAATACATGCATTAGTTTAATGTGTATTACTAATACCTTGTTTGGTATACTTTTGCACCCTATGTATGCATTAGTTATACACTCTATTGTGTATTCAGGTATGTATTACTAATACCTCAAAATCCATAGTATTAGCAATGCAATGGATCCAATACATGCATTAACATGATTAAACACTATTATCGCTTAAAAAAAAATTCACATCCTTTCCAACATATATACGGAGGATATTTTTATGAAAAAGAATATTTTTTTTAGAAATTATTTAATTCATGTTATTTTTAATACATCAAACCAAACACTGCATAAGAAAAATACAAGCATAACTAAAGCAAGCATAACTAATACAAGCATTACTAACACACCATATTTTGCATTATTCTTATATACTATACCAAACAACCCCTAAATTAACAGGATTGATTGCATTGCTAGGACAGTAATGTTCTTGTTTTCTTTCTTCATTGAGCGATAAACGTTCAAAGAATCCAACATCATTTAGCATTGCAATAAATGCTAAATCAATAATATTTCAGGTAAATTTGGTCCTTTGAACTATTTTTAAATAAACAATATTATTAAAAGAATAATGAGAATGAACTCATCATTAACCATTTACAATTAGAATCTCTCTTTTTTAGATCTCGTTCCTCCATCACCGCGAACCCCCATTAGATTCAGACAATTTGCACATTTTAGTTATTGGGAAAATTTAAGTATTCTTTTTTCGGGTTCAAAAAATTTTTTTTGGAGATCTTTTTTTCTTTGGAAGAATATAGGAGCGAAACAATCACCTTGATGCTTTGAACTTGCATATTTTTTTTCCTTCAAAATTAGTGTAACTCACCAAATTCTTATGTTAGTTATTTAAGTAATTTTACTTATTGAAATAGGTTACACGTGCAACGCATGTACCCGAATACTAATAACTTAATAAAAGTAAGTTCAGAAATTCAGTATGATTATTGGACTGAAGCCTACGAGCTCATTTGGTAGTTAATACGAGAGATAAAAGACAATTAATGACATAATTAATTTTAAGAAAAATTATCTCATATTTTATTGGAATAAAATGCATAATATAACTCAACTGCCAATATAACTTCTTTTAAATGATTGAAAAGGGTTAAAAATACCCCTCTACTTTGAAAAATGGCCAACTTTACCCTCAATCATACTATCATACTTTGGGGTCATATATATCCCCGCCATTATGAAAGTTTATATATGTGCCCTTCAACTTAACGGAATGATCCAAATAACATTAATTGACCCATTTTTTAATAAACCCAAACCCGACCTAACCGACCCATCAAAATGTTATTTGAGTAAACAAAAACCAAGCTTTGCTTTTTCGCCATAGATGAAATTGATGAACATTCGGGCAGACTTACACGAATGTGCTTAAAATTTAAAAAAATTTACTATTTCAACCAAAAAATAAATAAAAATTATTCTGTTGTTGATACAATATGATAGCTTGTTACTAGAGAAAATTGAAGAATAGGTGTCTTTTAAGTCTTGAATGAAGGATTGGTGACATTGACCAACAGATAGGGTCAAACATTATTAGAAAACTTGATCAAGCTAATTGTGGACTTGATTAATATTTTCAAAACTTTCTAATCTTTTCAAAAATACAAATCAACCCAACCCACACCCTCTTCAATCCAAATCAACCACTCTCTCCTCTCTCTCAACAGCTTCTCTCAACTCTTCCCAACCAACAATTCTGTAAAATTTCTCCCTTCAACCCCCGATGACAAATAGTTAGGCTTTGAGTTTCCCTCTTTAATTCAATCAACCTGTCTCTCATCCCTATCTCGACAGCTTCTCTCAACTCTCTCCCAACCAACTGTTCTGCAAATTTCTTATTTCAATCCTCGGCGACTTCAACATCCGACTACAAATAGTTGGGATTCCAGTTCCTTTTCAACTTCAATCGATGCGACAACCTTACTCTCCGACCACAATAGCTTCGAATTCTTCATCGGTCCTTTTCTTCTTTCGCAGGTAAAAATTTATGGCCTTTTCAGTTTTGAAGAAAACGAGGAACTTGAGCCAACTTCTCTTATAGTATTGGTTAACAATTTCAATATTTGTTGCACTAATTTGAAATTCGGTCTGAATAAAATCCTAATTTCTGATATTTCTTTTTTTTTCGAAGTGAATTATGATATTTTGTTGTTTGTTGCATTTTTTTGAAGTTTGATTTTTATTGTTTGTGTTTATAAAAACAAAAAGACAATTTGGTTTGATTTGTTTTGTTCTTATTCTTGGTAAAAATGGTGAAAATGCTATTTTTTGTTTAACAAAATTGTGTTACTGTTTCCTCCGATAGATTACCCATCTGGTGCAACATATTAACTATCTGATGCAACAAATTCATCATATGATGCAACAGATCAACCATATGATGCACTAAAGGAACCATCAGATTATAATTCTGATGCAATAAATTAATAATCTGATGCAATAGCTTTACCATATGTTGCAACAGATTAAGCTTCGGATAAAAAATATGATGCAACTAATTAACCATCTAGGGCAATGGAAGAACTATCAGATTAATGATCTGATGCAACAGATGAACCTCCTGTTGGATAAAATCCTACCAACTCTTCCTGCAGGAAAAGTCCAAGACTTGATTTTTCCAACTAATCATTCATCTGTCGCGATAGACGACCCTATGTTGGAAGAAATCTAAATAATACTGACCGTTGATAACTGTTCTAACATATCACTCATGTGTTGCAATAGATGTGTGACTTGTTGCACAGGCTATTCATTTTTCTCAATAGATAAGTGATATATTTTATATTATCACAACAGATTACTCAGCCGTTGCTACGATTATTTAACTGTTCTAAGAGATCACTCATTTGTTGCAACAGATGATGTCACAACAGTTGTGTGATCTGTTGAATAGACTATTCATCTGTCTTAAAAGATGAGTGGTATGTTTTGTATTATAGCAACAGATTACTCATCTACTATAACAGTTTGGTTATATGCTACAACAGATATACTACCTGGTGCAACAGATCGGTGATCTGTTGCAACTGTTATTTTACTATTTTGCTTGTTTGATTTACTATTATCCTTTTTTAACGATACATTAATCAACAATAATATATTATTTTATGTTCCTGTTAATTTAGATAATATGGTTTCCAAAAGAACAGAAACCGAATCAAGTCTAAGTAAAGGAACAAGTGAAGCAGCTAGGCTACATCCACCACTCTATGAGCTTGCTTTACAAGTGTTATCTAAATCGAAAGAAAAATATGATGAACACGGGGAGGAGGAATGTTTCAAAAGAGATGATGCAGATGCTAATAGCCCTTCCACCAAAGAATTGGTCAAAATCTTCAGCATTGATCGTTATCTTGTGAGAATGCAGTGCGATGGTGCCGCAGATTTAACGGGTGATTTCATGGTTAAGTCGCCATGGGAAAATATTTCGACACCTTCAAAAAAATACTTTGAGAACAAAAATTGGATGCTTATTTCAGGGACAGCTGCTTTGGGAAATATCTTGATTTATCGGAGGACAACAATGCTCGTTTCCAAATAAAAATGGTATATGAACTTCTCAAGCATAGGTTTATGTATGAAAACAAAGATAAGATAGATAAAGTGTGGATAAATTACTGTGGCATGCCTGTTTATTTTGGTTGAAAGGAGTTTGTCATAGTTACTGGACTAAAATGTTTCCTCCTTCTCAAGTTATACCTATTCTAACAAAAAAATGCACCCCGCATACCCAAAAAAGGCAAAGGTAAGTCGTGTGATCGTGATGACCTGGTGTCCATTATTGGTCCAATCTTCAAAAAAAAATTTGATAGAAGCGTTGAAAGGTAAAGGACTTTCAAAGAAGCACAAGCAGTCATTATGCTTGGTTTGGTTTGTACATAATATTCTTTGGGCGAGAGATGTTAACAACAACATAAGTCTTGATTTAATAAAGCTCTCCGAGGATCTTGAGGTATTTAACAGCTATCCATGGGGGTATGAAAGCTTCAAAATGATTGTCAAATATTTGTTGACTCCGTTAGCGCCAAAGACAGTCAACTTATATGGCTTTCCATGGGCTTTCATGGTAAATGTTTCTTTCTTCTATTATGATATCATTTATCTTTTTCGCTCAATAATGGTTTTGATTTATTGACGTTATTTTATAGGCTTGGGCATTTGAAGTCATTCCTTATTTGAGACAACAAGTGAACTGCCAGGAAGGAGTTTCCTGTCCAAGAATCTTGAGATGGTTATCGGCCAAAACTCATAAAAATGTAAAAAAAATTTATCTCTTCAACCCCCCGAAAGATGCAGTAAGCATAATTATAATTAATTTTTTCTTTTAATTAATATTTTTTATTTTGAATGATCTAATCATCATTCTAATATGTGTAATGATTTATGTTAGAATGTGCATCCGTCGCTAATTTCGACCAATCGAGAGTTGAAGATGTCATTTTTCTTACTTTACGATCTGTGCAAACTCTATCGGACTCTAAGGTCATCGACAGAATAAAAATGAAATTGTTTGGAGCAGCAGCCATTACAAAAAAAATAATTTTGAAGAGTGGGCTTGTTGTTGTTAATGGAGCTGTTGGTGGTGGTAGTGGTGCTGCTGTTGGTGCTAATGATGCTCCTCTTACAGTATTTAAAGTAAACCATTATGAGTATGATCATACTGGTTATACATATTTTTCCTCTCCCAGTGAATATTCTGCATGCAAATGTTAAGACTGCAGGGCGAAACATAATGTAGTAATTAATGTTATTAATGCATTAACTGCTTCTGTAAAGGAATTGACATCTAAGAGGGATCTCATTCCATCAAAGAGGATTTTATTTCCATCATTTCCATTAGAGATTAGGGCTAAGAGGAGAAGGAGAGTGATTTTTAGGGCATTATCAGGCATTCAAAAAAGCAAAATTGCAACTCCTCTATCTGTGTGTTGCACTGAGCAACGTACAATGTCCAAAGGAGAGCAGCACGAGTTGAAGAAGGTGAATATATTATGTCTTTCAACTGACAAAACAAACAAACACATATCTGTTTCAACAGATAACACATCTGCTGAAAATTATCAAACAAATATATACATCTGTTGCAACAGTTGACTAATCTATTGCACCAGATACTTTATCTGGTGCAATATATGTCTCGTCTATTTTAGCAAATCAAACAAATCTTCCTATAACTTTTATTTGTACCAATAGATGACCTATCTGCTGCAACAGATGATTCATATATTGCAACGGATGGTTCATCCATTTGAAATTATCACACAGGGTCTTTCTCATGTAAAAATTTATCCCAATAGTTGATTCATTATTGCAACAGAAATATAATATGTTTGGGATAATTTAAAATAGGAGGAAGACCTGTTTGATTTGCTAGAAGAGATGAGTTATCCTTTTCCATTTTGTTGTAGCTCCATGATTAGCATTGATCAATTCTGGCTATCCAGGTGGATGTAAAAGAAACTACTGCTGAACAACATTGACAATATGCTACTCTTTTTATGGAAATACAGAGAATAGAAAGCGCAGAAACCGTACGCAAGCAACAATGAAGATCCACGATGAGTAAAGCCAAATTCCATAGCATCGGATGAAGAACAACTTGTCCATACTGAGTAGATATTTATAGCTTGAGCCTGTCAAAGCAATCCTTGGCAGTATACTTAAATTGTTGTTGATGTATTTGTTGAAATCTGTACCCATAACAATTTTTTTATATTTCATTTATTTGTTGACTTATTTCAGCTAATTTATGAAGGCTTTGATTTATTTTATTTTGTCTACAAATTTTATTTATTCCTTAGATTTGAACTTATTAATTGAAAAGGAATACTAGATTCAAATATTGCAACAGATAATGTATCTATTGTAACAGATGGCACATCTATTGGAAAATTCAAACAAATTTAGACATATGTTGCAACAGTTAGGTGCTCTGTTGGAATTTATCAAACAGGTCTTTCCACTATTGTAATAGATGGACTTTAGATAAAAACATCAAGATAATGCAACAGATGACACATCTATTGAGAAAATCTGTTGCAACAGACGGACTTTATCTGTTGCAACAGACGACACATCTATTGGAATAATTGAACAGATTTATACATATGTTGTAACAGGTAGGTTATCTGTTGGAATTTATCAAACAGGTCTTCTCACTATTGCAACAGATGGACTTTAGATAAAAACATCAAGATAATGCAATAGATGACCAACCTATTGCAACAGATAAACTATATGTCAGAACAGGTAGGATAACTGTTTCAACGGATGGAGAATCTATTGCATTATAAAAATTCAACTTTCGTTGGACATAAAAAATTTCCACTGCATGTAAAAAGGTTAAAGTGAATTGAAATAAAAAAAGGTACAACCCATCGACAGTGTTCAGTTCAAACACCTAAAATACAATAGGTATCAAATGTGTTAGTGTCAGTCCTGGCATATTTCGCTGACTTGCCCTCACTTGGCCGCAAACGATCATTTTTCCCTCCATTGTCTTATATATTCATCTTCCTCCTAAAATTTAACCCTAATTCTTCTTCATTGTCATTTTCTTTTATCTATCCAAATTCTTCAAATTATTACTTTCATTTTTTCTAACTGACCTTGATAATGTCGAGCGCATCTTTCATTGTTTTTTGTGATAAAGATTTTCGATATTGTAAGTGCGGTCATAAAGCTCTATTAAAGACTTCTTGGACTCAACAAAATCCGGGTCGTAGGATTTTTTCTTGTAAGATTTCAAAGGTAATATTTTTTTATTTAATTAATTGATTAATTATTGACTTGTAATTATTTTGTAATTGTGTTCTCTTTTTTATAGAAATTGGGTGGATGCGATTACTTTGATTGGTATGAAGAACGACACCCTTCACAAGCCAATCGTGTAATCTGGGATTTGTTGAACAAAGTTACGGCTTATGAAGAGAAACAAAATCGAGCAAGAAGATACTACATTGTTGCCGTTATTGCTACTGGTTTGGTGTTGTTGGGCACATGGATATTGAAGCCTAATTGATGAAATTTTCATGGTGGTGTGCGTATTTATTACTAGTTTGTTGTCGACGAGCACATGGATATTCAAGCGTAACTGTTGGAAAATATCAAAAAGATTTAGGCATATATTGTAAAATTTAGGTCATCTGTGGAAATTATCAAACAGGTCTTTCCACTGTTGCAACAGATTATACTTAGATTATTAGATTATTCATAGAAATAACATCGGCGTAATGCAACAGATGACCAACCTATTGCAATAGATAAACTATCTGCCAGAACAGATTAAAGATATTTTACAACAGATTGATAATCTAATCTATTGCATTATAAAAAACTCAACTTTCATCAGAAAAAATTATTGCCACTACATGTACACGTAATAAAGTGAAGGGTGACTTGAAATTAAAAATTTCTATTTCACTGGCTCTTCTATATACACAGGCTTCAAGTGTCCAGTTAGTACCCCATAAGCCCAAACCTCTTGCAGGTTTGCCACAGCGTTGTCACACATAAAAGTTGTTGGCTCAGCCATTTTTGTGCAGGTCAACAAACATTCGATATGTGCAAGAGCGTGCGAGCCACTCGCTTTAGCGGCATCATCTTTTGGAAGGATCATTCCCCTGTTTCGACCTTCAAAATCCCATGATTTCTTCATCAACACTTCCTTTTACAAATGATTCATCAGTTTACTCTCCCTCAACAAGATGGGAAATAGCACCATCAGTGGCTCCACGAGGAGAAAAAGATCAAAATCATCGATGAGAGGTACGTTAGAGTCATAAACATTGATCTTTACCTCCTCGAGTAGTATCTCAATAGCCTGATAATGAATGTCGTTCACACTAATGACTGCAAGAATCCTTTTTGCCTCGGTCTAGCTTTTGCTGTGTGGATTTGGCCTGTCCCCTCTAACATATCTTAACATTTCTTCTTCATTCAAAACCATGTAGAAGTCAAGGTCCATTATCCTATCGGCAGCGTCACAAGCTTCCCGGTCGTTAATTGCCTTTTTCTCATGAGGTAGAGAATTATGTCAACATGTTGTGAGATAAGAAGTTAATTTTTAAATAGGTTAGTAATTATAAAGATGCAACGGATGGTCCATCTATTGCATAGGGTTCTCTGAATTAATAATCCAACGCAACTTATGCAACAGATGGATAATAAGTTTCAACAGAACCACAACCAGTTGCACCAGTATACCTAGCTGTTGCAACAGATGTGAAATCTGTTGCACAGCTTCTTCTTCATGGGGTAAATTAGAAGGGCTAGGTTAGGAAAAGTAAACTTTCATTGTCCTCGTACGGCATACGCATATCAGTCATAGTTTGGAAGTCTTGGGGGGAAAAGAGAGGCTTGGGTAATTTGGTGCGCCTGACTTGGTATTCTTGGCCTGTCGCAGATCCCTCTTCTCTTTGGTGCCAAGTTCCGCGTATATGTCCACTTTCTTGACTGGTCCTGAAACTTCAACAGCTTTTGGAGAGGAAGGAATTGAAATTTCTTTTAATTTCTGAGAGAAGAGTACGTCTCTAATTGCTCTTTTCTTTTTCCTGACCAACGGTGTTGGGGTGTGTGGCTCCCTCATCTTCTTGGATGGTATGACACACCTCTTGTATTTTAATTCTTTGATAGCTTTAGAGATAGCCTCTACTTTTTCCAAGAGTTTATCCTATCTATCCTTGCACTCATCGCATTCACAACGAGAACACGAGGGTAAAGAGGGGTGAGAGGGACCTGTGTAAGGGCGAAAAGGGGTGTTTTCAAATATATTTATTCTTTCTTGAACATCAACATGCTCATCATCATGAGTGGTATCAGCATCAATATGCCTGCCACAAACACCAACAACTCCTCCAGAAGAAGCACCCGGATCTGCCTTAGTAAAAGGTTGGTCATAAAGAGCCTCAACATTAGGCTGACCTTGCCTAACTGCTCTTCTTATGGCTGTTGCTCCAGCCAATTCCTTCTTTATTAACTCCACCGTTGGGTCTGCAATAGTATCAACATGACCTAGAGTAATATAAGAAGTCATCACCGACTCCTCCTCAGTAGGCACGATCCATGGATGCACAATTTATAAAAAAGAAAAAAAAGACAGATGTATTTAAATCATATAATATAATAATTTTCACAGTTGGGCTACATTTAACAAAAAAAACCCATCTGTTGCATAGTTTGTAGTATATGGTTAAAATTCGTTTGAGTCTGGTTCAGAGAAACAGAGCAACACATGGATAATCCGATGTAAAATATCAATCATCTATTGCAACAGCTGCACAAGACGGGTAATCTGTTATGCAACAGATAATCTGTACGTCGCAACAGATGAACGATATATTATCAGATTAAACATTTGTTGCATAATTTGCAGTAGAGGTTAATCTTTTAGAAGTCGGGTTCAGAGAACCAAAGCCATAGATGGGTAATCTGATGCGTCGCAACAGATGTCCCATCTGGGGCATCAGATATAACATCTCATACACCAGATATAACATACGTTTAATATCTTTCTTATCTTTGAGTAGAATTATTTTACTTGAAGAAGAGGTACTGCATTATCTGGAGGGTTAAAAAAATCAACCTCCTTAATATTGGTGTTGCTCTTTGCAGCCAACCACCTAGACATCCTTGGATGAGAAACCTCATCCGAGTAATCCATTAACTGCTTTCGGAGGGGAGGAATGACTTCAAATGCCCAAGCCTAAAAAGTGTAAACAGGAAGCAAGCAAAAAAAAAATCATAATAACTATATTCAACATAGATTAATGGACGAGTAAAATTAGTGATTAATTTTACCATGAAAGCCCAAGGAAAGCTGTATAATGTGGTCATCCTTGAGGATAGCTTTGTCAGTAAATATTGGAAGTCAAGTAGAGGCTGTTATATCCCCAGGGATGATTGTTGAATTTATCAAAATCCTCAGCATGCACCAACAAATCATCTTCTATGACCTTGTTGACGTCTCTTTCCAATATAACCGAATGGGCAAACCAAACTAAGCACAATTGCTCCCTGTACTGCTCTGGTATGGTTTTATCCTCGAGATCTGTCAACAAATCCAATGCTTTGTAGCCACATCGAGCAATGTCAAACAACACATCTATTTTTACTTTGTATTTTATTGCCTTGGATCTTTTGCAGGGTGGTGGTCCTTCTAGATGATGGCATCTTAGGCCCGTCACTATGGTAAACTCTTACAAGCCAAAACAAACAGGCATGCCACAGTAGCTGATCCAAATTTCATCCATCTTCTTTTTACCCCCCTCCTCCAGATCTTTATCATCCCCCATATACTTGATCCTGCGCTTGAGAAGACCATATATCATCGTCATAGGAAAACGGATACGGGCAGAGGGGTCCTCAGGCAGCTCAAGAAAGCATCTAAAGTAGCTTTTCTTAAAAGTCCGCCTATGTTTTCGTTCTTCATAATTTTTATAAAATGTTCAAAAAATTTCCTCATCTGACATTTAAGTACAATTTGACCAGTTAGTTGTTTTCCTTCTGGGTCATTTATCGGCATCGTAACTTCAAACCTGTCAATACTAAAAGTTTTGACAGGATCATGTTGGGCTGTTGATATTAACTCACGCCCCATCGGTGATCTATTACCATCATGTTGATGATCATCCTTTTTCTCTTTCTGACTCTCTAATTCTTTCTCTTTCTCACTTTCATTATCTTCATCACCATCTACGGACCCTTGTCCACCTCCCTCAATGTTGTTTTTATATCTCTCCTCAGCTTCACTTTTCCCTGACTGAGATTGTTCAAGAAGCTCCTCCGAATCCCTCTGTACTGTAGCCTTTTTTTTTAGTGGTCAGACGTTGATCCACTTTCACTTTCTTTTCTTTTGGGAGACATATTTTACCTACAGACAAAGAAAAACAAAAATTACATTACAGTTGATGTACGCATAAATTTTTAAAAATACATTACAAACACCACGAATACTGATACACCAATAGCCACCACCACAAACACCACCAACCAATGCTAACAAACAAACAAACACCACGAATATCGATACCACCACAAACACCACCAACCAATGCCACCACCAGTGCCACCACGATGACCACAAACACCACCACCACCACCACCAATACCATCCAACTATACTATGACAGTCAATAGAACACTGCGATGGAAACTAGGGATTTCTCGAGTTCTTCCTACGATTTTACCATTAAAACTCAAAATTATAAACCCATTCTCCAAGATAATACAACTAAAAGGTTAATTTTTCATCATTAACTTAAAAGCCCTTATTTTTTTAGAAAAAAACAAATTTAGAGCTCTTTTCGAACTTTATTGCCTACGAAGACAAAGAAAACGACTGATACAAGCAAGAATGATGTCGAAATAACACCTATATAGTCAGAAATAAGAAGAAAAATGATCTGTTGTGGAGGGTTGAGCAAATTTATTGAGTAGTTGTTGTATGTACTAGATTGTTGAGTGAGAATGAGAGAGAAAGAGCCAAACCTCAAAATTTGAAATGATGAAACGTTTTGTATAGGTTGATTTATATTTTGGAAAAGAATGACAAGTAGTTTTGAAAATGTTAATTTGGTCCAAAATGATCTTAATTATTTTTAAAATTATAAAATATATGCGTAATTTTTAAAATCATATAAAAATAATTAAAGTTGTAGTTAACCGAGTACTCTAGGAGGTGACCTTGTGAAAACTTACCCCTGGTCCTAGATTAATCAATTTAGGAGTCTAACATATGAACTCAATTAAAATTATAAAAAACAAATATTCAACATGTTGCGTCAGATTTCTCATCTGTTGTAAATTATCAATCAGATTAGGTAACAACAGATTATGAATCTGATGTAAATTATCAAATAGATTAAGTTACCTGTTGTGACAGATTACCCATCTGCTATAAATTATCAAATAAATTGTCATATGTCGCAACAGATTACCCATATATTGTAAATTATCAAATAGGTGCTACCATCTGTTGTGGCTGACCCTATGAGAACTCACCCCTAGTCCTAGATTAATCGATAGTTTACCCTATGAGAACTCACCCCTAGTCCCAGATTATTCAATCAAGGTATTAGTACCCTAGTCCTAGATTAATCAATTAAGGTATTCTAACATATAAGGTAGTAAGAATTGGTTTGGCTTAAATTGATCAATCCCCGACTCTGGTCGGGAGAAATGCAGTACCGTTTCATCATGTAATTGACAAAAGACTCAATTTAAGTTATAGTTGACCCTATGAGAACTCACATTCAATTAAGGTATTAGTCTAACATATGAACTCAAGTGAATTATATATAAATGAATGTTCAACCTGTTACAACAGATGTCTTTTCTGTTGGATCAAACAGATTATGTAATCTGTTGTAACATATTATATATCTGTTGTAAACTATCATATAAATTAAGCCATTTGTTGCGATAGATCACGAATCTGTTATAAACTATCAAACAGATTAAGTCATTTGTTGTAATAGATTACCCATCTGTTGTAAATTATCAAATGGATTGAGTTATATATTGCAATAGATTACCCATTTATTATAAATTATCAAATAAGCGTTGTCATCTATTGTAGTTGACATTATGAGAACTCACCCCTAGTCCTAGATCAATCAATTAAGGTATTAGTATAACATATGAGGTAGTAAGAATTGGTTCAGCTCAGAATGATCGATGCCGACTCTGGTCGGGAGGAACGCAGTATCGTCTCATCATGCAATTGACAAAAGACTCAATTGAAGTTATAGTTGACCCTATATTCAATTAGGGTATTAGTACCCTAGTCCTAGATTAATCAATTAAGGTATTAGTCTAACATATAAGGTAGTAAGAATTGGTTCAACTCAGAGTTATCGATCGATGACTCTAGTCGGGAGGAACGCAGTACCGTCTCATCATGCAATTTCCAAAAGACTCAATGAAGTTGTAGTTGACCTTATGAGAACTCACCTTAGTCCCAAATTATTCAATTAAGGTATTAGTACCCTAGTCCTAAATTAATCAATTAAGGTATTAGTCTAACATATGAGGTAGTAAGGATCGGCTCGGCTCAGAGTGATCGATCGACAACTTTGGTTGGAGGAACTCAGTACCGTCTCATTATGAACTTGCCAAAAAACTCAATTAAAGTTGTATTAGACCCTATGAGAACTCACATTCAATTAAGGTTTTAGTCTAACATATGAACTCAATTGAAATTATATATAAACAAATGTTCAACATGTTGCAACATATGTCTTTTCTGTTGGATCAAATCAAACAGATTAGGTAATATGTTGTAATATATTACGCATCTGTTGTAAACTATCAAACAGATTAAGTCATCTGTTGCACTTAAATATTTTTTTTATCCTTTTTTTATAAAGTAATTTAGGTATTTCCTGTTCGAGATAAAATATTACTCGGTACAACTTTGATAACTCAAAAATCTCCTGAGTGAGTAGTCTTATCTGGTCCTTTCAATGTCACCGTCTCCTCGTGTCCCTCAAAAGTTATTAATGAATATTTAAAACCCCTCATATCTAGAACTCTCTCTCCTTCAGCCATAAAGTAGTCTAGACTCGACTCAACTCATAACTCTTCTTTATTCTGTATCCTTAATTATCTATGTTGTTTCCTTTTTTCCTCTCTTTTCTCTCTTCTTTCAGATGAGGATCCTTTGGGATCTCAACCAATCAATATCTTTTCTCAATTGAACTGGATGTTCTGATCCGTGTGTTTTTTGACATTGCAGGTATGGTTCAAAGTTGCTCTTTTCATCTCATTTTTTTTTTTGTATGTTATTTAAATTAGTTATTTACATCTGCTGCTATCAATGATTTACCCATTACCAGTTTGCTATTTATTGAGAAAATTGAAGAAAAGGTGACTTTTAAGTCTTGAATGAACGAATCATTGTTTTTATTAAAATATGCAAAAAAAGTCATTTGTTGGGAGAACTTAAAAAGCCTTATTATTAGTATAGTTTTTTTTATGTCTTTTGTTTGGTACTTTGGTGGTGCTGTTGTTGGGGGTGGTGGTTGTGTTGGAACATGTGATGTTTGTGTTACGGATGGTGTTGGAACATATGGTGTTGTTTTGTTTGTTTCTTTGTTGTTGATGTTGGTGGTGGTGGTGTTGCAACAGTTTTCTCAACTGTTGCAACTGATGAATCAGTTGTTGGAACAGACGGAGCAATTTTTTGAAGAAATCAAACCAGTAGCAAGGCTGGTTTGATTTATTCCAATAGATTGCCCATCTGTTGCAACATGTCATCCATCCTTTACAAATGATACCTTATCAGTTGAATAGATGGGTAATCTGTTGCATCATATTGGTCCTCTGTTGATTCACTCAATTTTGTGTTACCCTTTTGTAATGTTCTTTTTGTTCTTCTCTTGTTTGACATCAAATGTATTTCTCTTGTTTGCAGACAAAAGGAAGTGAAATTGGATCCACTTTTGTCGGCCACCATTAAAGGCTAGAGTAAAGATGAGTTCGAAGGAATAAGCTGCTCGCAGATGGAACCACTTCATATATGGGAGGTATGTATTACTGATCAACCTATCATGAAAACACAAGTCCAGTACAATGATTTTGTGAATGTTTGTTCTTTACCTATTAGGCATTAATTCTTCAAACAAGATATGGAATTTTACAGTTAAGATTGTTAGGTTCGAACTGGTAAGGCTGAGGTACCAAGTCGGTGGTGTCGATATCCCGTTACAATTTAATGACGGTTTATGCTCATGTTTTTGTGTCATGTTTGGGGAAGGGTTTAAGTTTTTGGCGGCAGTGTAAATATCCAATAGTGATTGGACCAGTTTTAATGGCACAATGGACTTGTTGAAAGGCCTTCGAAGCCTTGCACTGCAACAAACGGCGATGGATCTAATAGAAATTTCCCTGGTTCAAATTTATATGGATGGGTTATTGGAGAAGACTATTATATAGCAAAAGGTGTTTGGGAGAAAATCTGTACGGGAAGAGAGAGGTTGAGAAGGCCATATATTATTTTAGTACTTGTTTAAGAGGATACACAGAGTCGAAAAAAAAGTGTAGCAAAATTAGCTTATGAAATTGACATGAAAAATGAAAAAACTGGATGAGATGCGAATGTGAAAGTGTATCTAAAAATGAAAATCCATCAGTCATTGAAGAAAAAGAAGAATGGTCAAGAGGAATTGACCCTGTATATCCTCTTAAACAAGTACTAAGATGATATATGACCTTTTCAACCTCCCTCTTCCCACACAGGTTTTCTCCCAAACACCTTCTGTTGTATAATAGTCTCCTTCACCAATTCATCCATATAAATTTGGACCAGGGGAATTTCTATTGGTTCTATCGTTGTTTGCTATATTGCAAGGCTTCGGAGGCCTTTCAAGAAGTCCATTGTGCCATTAAAACCGGTCCAATCACTATTGGATATTTACACTACCATAAAAAATTTGAACCCTTCCCCAAACTTGACACAAAAATATGTGCATGAATCGTGTCATTAAATTATAACGAGGTATCGACACCACCATCTTGGAACCCTTCGGCCTTATCAGTTCGCACCTATTAAATTAAACTGTACAATTCAAGATCTTGTTTGAAGGATCAGTGTCTAATTATCGGTAAAAAACTGCATTCACAAAATCATTGCACTTTATGTGTCTTCACGATAGCCTGATCAATAATATACATAACTCGCATGCATGAAAATGGGATCCATTGCACGCATCTTATTCTTCCTACTCCATCAAGACATGTTAATGTTGTTTATTCATCTGCACGAATGTGATGACTATTAAAATGTAGGTGTGAAGAGTCGTGATTTTTTATCTTAACATATTCAAAACAACTGATGAATCAAAATCTCCATCTGTTGCAACTGAAGAATCATCTGTTGGAAGAAATCAAAACATCTCCTTTAAATATATGGTCCATCTGTCACAATAGATAATCTATATGTTGCAACAGATAGTAAATCTGTTGCGATAGACCTGACTTTTTTTTTAATTAATCTGCACGCATGTGATTACTTCTTTCTAAATATGTTTGTTTCAATTTAGTTTTCCTATTTATAAAATCAAGAGAATTTTATTATATTCTTTCAAGATTACCCCTATTATTAAATGACTACATAAAGTATATTATTCATATTTATACTTTCTAATCATAATTAATAAGGCCAATTTGGTAAAACAATCACCTAATTTATATTTTTATTAATTGGTGTGCCAAGCGCATGGGACCCAACTAATATGTAATGGAGAAACTATTAAAAAGAGGTGAAGACTTTTTATCTCACACATTCAAAATAGCTAATGAATCGAATACTCCATCTGTTGAAAGTGAAACTAATGAATCAGTTGTCAGAAGATATCAAAACATCTACTCCAACTTATAGATATTGTCCATCTATTGCAACAAATAATACATAAGTTGCATCAGATGTCTTATTTGTTGCATATACAAACCATCTATTACAACAGATGGTAAATCTGTTTTGACAGCCGTCTATTGCACATTCAATCCATCCATCTATTGTAACAAATGCTAAATCTGTTAAAAATGCTGGACGATCTGTTGCAACAGCTCAATAATAACAACTTTTATCGAGTCTCAGACCGCTATGAAAAGGTAAGAAGTAATTGGTGTAAAAGAAAAAGTCGCGACTTTTCACAGAAAAAAAATGCCACCAGTTTGAATGTAATTAATACAATGGAGCTGAACAGCCCTGCCTTTTGGCCTGACACGTCCAGATTATATTATAGGTCCCTCAATCTTTATTCAACTCTATTTATTTCTTGTATTTTTTCCTTTCGTGTGACATCTTCAACCACTTCTCTTCAAAGAGCATATTTCTTTCTCGTTGAGGTAAGTTTTTTTCTGGCGTAAATTTACCAGTTGGTCGTATACGTTGTATTGCACTGTGAATATTTTTCTTTATATTTGTCAATTCATACGTGCTCTAAATATGGCTAATCCTTTTTCAGACATTGCTATTCTACGCAACACAGTGTGGGAACTTCAAAGGCAGGTTAATGACCTGCAGAACGAGTTGGTCGTTGTAAGAGCGACAATGTTCAGAGAGATGCAGAGGCTGATGAGAGCCCTGCTGCCGTGAGTTGATTGGCCAGCTGTCATTAATGATGATGATAATAATAATAATTAGAATGTGTTTTTTTTAGCGTATGTATTTTAATTTTTCTATATTGAATCTATACCTAATGTATTTTATTTTTCATTTAATGAAAAATTTACTTTTAGTCAGACTTTGGCATTTTAATTCTTATTCAATTTTCATTTTATTTTCTTCCAATCTAATACATGTTAACATGTCGACGGTTGGAGGCAATGTTGAATCCAGTAGAACTAGCAATTTTGGCTTTTGAGTTCTTTCAACAGTTGGAACCGATTGGACATCTGTTGGGTTTCAACAGATTATCCATCTGTTTCGACAGATTTTCATCTGTTGGAGGAAAGCATTCCAGTTGTTTGTGCAACTATTCAGAATAATTGTGGTCTGTTGTATTATTTAAGTTCATGTTTTGCCTCATTTTATTGATGCACAAGTTATTTAAAAAGAAGACATTTTATATATAATAAATGATAATAGTAGGTTCACAACAATGAGTTAAATATATAAAAGTCCACAACAAACAAACAACAACACAAGTATCTGCAATTACAACGATCATGGTGGATTATGATTCGGGGATGTAGTTCTTTTGTGGTCAGCGCACTTATATATGGAGCACTTGTTTCTTCTTAATGCAAATGATTCTCCAACTCCACGCCTCCTTTTATATGACTTTCTTCCCGATTTGATTGTGCTTGGGTCAATATATGGAGGAGGTATTAATCTCCCCATAAGCTCTACTGGAACAACCCAAGATTCTTCGAGAGGCACCGGAGTAATATGCCCACTATATGTCATTTCATATTTTTCTACCGAATAATATTAAGAAGAATGCTCGTAAACTTCAGGTCCATATTTATGGCTGTATTGAGCTAGAAGGGCTGCCATAGCATGTGGACAAGGTACTTTGTCCAAGTCAAAAACTCTACACGTACAAGATCTTGTTTGAAGATCGACCGTGGCAGCATCACCATAACCAGTGATACGAAATTTGTAATCTGCTTATTTATGAGAGAACAACCTATTCCCCAAACTGATGTTCGTTGATATTTTCTTTTCGATTTTGAGAATAAATCGGGTTCTTTTTCTGGGCACTTAAACTGCACACGCCTTTCATTAAAAAAATTGCTATATTTCTCACTTATTTTTTCAAACATAGCCTTGATGACAAATTCTCTTTCATCACCAAACAATGAATTCGCCGATTCAGTTATATTTCATGTCATAATATTGTACCTATAGAAAAGAATCACTTAGTACGACAACAAACTAAACTTGTAAATCAAACAAGACATTAAATTCATAAGAATGTACCTATTTGCTGGACAGAATGCCTGGCTCTATCTCTCGAAACCGACACGTGCACAATTCTGCTACCTTGAGATTCACATCGCTATTTGATTGAAATGGTCTAAAAACTCCTTTCTACTATATGCTTTAGTTGCTCTATAAAAAAGGGTGACGACCCTTTCGTTGTGATAGTTGTTTCGAATATTCTCTTCAAGATGCCTGATGCAACAAACAAAGTAAGCTGAAGTGAAGAAAAGTGAACTTATCTTTGGAATACTTGGATGCCTATCCGATACAAAACACAACTCTTCGGTATCTTCAATGCAGCGTCGCAGTTGTTCAAAAAAAAAATCCATAAGAGGCATCACATTCCTTATCCGCTACACAAAAAGTGATAGGAAAGATGTGATTCTCCGCATCCTGCGCCACCGCCGCTAGCAGAACTCCATTATACCTGCTCCTCAAGAAGGTACCGTCGACGGCTATGCCTTTTCTCAAATGTTGAAAACCTTGAATCCAAGCACCATAGGATACAAAAAAGTACTTGAACCTTCTGTTTTCATCCAGATGCAATGTCGTCTTACTTCCGAGATTGTGGACTCAATTATGGTAAGCATCCAAGGCTTCATACCCATGCTCGAGTGTCACCCAAACCAGGTCCTTGGCAATCCCCATGGACGTATATACCTTCCAATGACTGACCAGGACACCCAAATCCGTAAGGAGTTGATTGGCTATAAGCCTTGTTGAAGGGCCTTTGCCATCGGGGAAACTACTCCTGAAATATTCACCGAGAACCTTTGCCGTGGCGTGAGGATTTTGGCCTGAGATATGCTCCGAACCATATGTGTTATGCTTTTTATGTTTATGAATAACGAATCTATCAGAACTTGCGTACTTCACCGCTCCCAACCACCACTTGCAGTTCGAATTAGCACATTTGAAGCAAAAAACACTGCTCGAATTAATCACCTTCTTTATTCTGAAATCTTATTTCACGCAAGAAATAAACAAAGTGTTAGATAGTTCATTCTTGCCCTTGAATGACATTCCAATAAAAAAGCCGATCCTGTCGTCTTGAAGATTTCCAGATTGTGTCGATTGAGAAGAACTGCACATCGTATTAGTCACATCAACAGGCGTAGGTGTTTGATCATTATCTGGAATATTCATGTCTAGATCATCCAACCTATCATCAAAGAAGTCTTATTTTTCTTTTTCTTCTTTTTCTTCTTCTTCTTCTTTTTCTACGTTCTGGTTCTCATTCTCTCTCGTCTTTTCAACTATGTACACCCTTAACACCGGCCTGGTTAAATCACTTAGATAAGAACGCAACCGAACCTGATCGATTATCTTGAAAGGCAATACCCTCTGATTTTCAAAGGAGCTGTGCATGTAGCTGATGACGAATTCTTCTGGTTGATAATTCAGTCCACAAAAGCTGATGATTAAGTTCACAAAATCATCAAACGAAACATCACTTTGGACTGTCATAGCTATCGTCTCTTGTACTTCACCCTTCTTTCAATGCCATACATATCGATTGCACTTCTCGACCCAATGACCATGACAATCCACCCCTGTTGTTATTAATCCCTCCATTAGTGGTACCTAAATAAAGTCATTTGTTAAAAAAAGTTGATAGTGATTTCATAGTGCCGTGAATGAATCCCAACAGATGTGTTATCTGTTGCAACAGGTAAGTGATGAGTTGCAACAGATTCTTACCTGTTGGGATTCATGTTGCGGGTCTGAATATCTGTTGCAATAGATGAATCACCTGTTGAAATTGATGTTATAACTAAATCACCTTTGAAGCTAATTCCAACAGATAAGTAATAGTTGCAACGGATAATTAACCTGTTGCAACAGATGACTTACATGATGCAATAGGTTATTAATCTGTTGTAACCTATGTTGGAATCGTGTTTAGGTTCTGTTGCAACAGGTAACTAATCTGTTGCAACATATATGTCAAATGTTGCAACAGATGAGCCATCTGCTTAAACATGAATCTAACATATCAATCTTTCTTTGAAACAGATGTCTCATCTGCCGCAACAGATGATTTATCTGTTCAAATAGATAGATTTTATGTTGGATTCATGATTGGGTTCTATCCATTGTTGGAAAACAACAACACAATATCAGTTACCCAGATGACAAATTCAACTAAAAATCATAATTTGACTTACCAACGTCTCCTATAAAGTAATGCCAAAGTGGAAAGTGATGTTAGAAACAAAATTTGACCTAAGAAATTGGTCAAATAGCAACAATAGCGGTAACAATAACAACAACAAATGGTCAACAAGAACAAGATGAAGATGATAATGAAGTAGAAGATGATGATAATAAAGCAAAAGATGATGAATGAAGCAGCAGCAACAAACAACAAAAATCGCTAAGAGAGAGAAATCAACAAAGAGTGAGAAGAGAGAGAAAAATGCCTTTTTTCTCTCCGTTTTCCATTATATAGGCTAACATTTAGATCAAAGTGTAAATTTAAAAACTTGTGGGTTATTTTCAAACTTTCCCAACTTTTTTAATCCATAATAAAGTAATTGTCACCTCCACCTAATAATTAAGACTTGTGTCATCTACACCTCATTTTAAAACTCTTTTGTCACGTGTGGTCCAGACCCCCTTATTACTATCCTTGGCAAGTTTTCTTGTTAATTTGTACAAGCACTTCTATACTACATTAAGAATAGAATTCAGTGATAAAAAATAATTCATTTTCATGGTCTTTTTTTGACATTTTATCTGAAAAATTCTGAGTTATGAAATGGAAAATTTGGATCTAGCTCCACACGTTCAAGTGGAAACTCCAAGCCTATAATTGGAGGACTTGTTGATGAAGTGTTAGCTGAGAACAAATTAGGGAGGTCTGATTCTGAATGGTGCACGTTATGAATTCTCCGCGAACCATTCATCTAGCAGTTTGGTAATGAGAAGTAATTTGATTCAGGGGTTGTAGGAGACATAAAAGATGGCGAATAATCTCCAACCAAATTATCATCAACTTGTGACATGATTTTCATCTACGAAACCAAAGAATGTAGGTGAAAACTGAAAAGAACATCTTGCTTCTTTCTTGTCCAAATCATTAGTATTCATTCTCAAATTCTCTTGAAAATTCGCGATATTTGGTTCAATTATACTGTTTTTGAATTGTTAGCTTGTTTCTTGAGTTCATGTTTCTTTGGCGATTTTGGTTGTGTAGAAGAGTGAAAAGTTTGGTCACAAGTCTGTGCCCCTTTGTATGTGATCTCAAATAGTGCAGGATCATCATCGGACCTTTGCACTTGCATTGTTGCCCAACAATTCTGCATTAGTCTTAGGTGCATCTGTAGTAACTCCTGCAAACATACAAAATCTCCTTGTTAGAAGAAAGAACGATGTTCTCTTACATTATGTGTCATTAGTATAGTGAAAGGGGAGTAATTTTGTTTGGAAAATTCAACCTATAATAGTGAGGGAGAAAAGCTCTAATTTTGAAATCAAGTATCTGAGAAACCCATCTATTGTGTCTATTTATTTGGGTCTCTTTGATGGATCGGGTCGGGTTTGGATTTATTAAAAACGAGTCAATTAGTGTTATTTGGTCCATTCCATTAAGTTGAAGGGCACATTTATAAACTTTCACAACGGCGGGGTATATATGACCCCAAAGTATGACGGAGGGTAAAGTTGACTAATTTTTCAAAGTAAAGGGGTATTTTTGACCCTTTTCCCTTGTTTTATTTTATAAATAATAATGTTAAAGTGTAAACTATTTTCAATCTATATTAATTACCAATTGTTGAGCTAAAAATATTTTTCCGCGTTGCTAAAAAATACTCTCTCCATCCCAAATTACCCATTCCAAATTTCCTAATTTGATTTCTCATTTTACTTATTTTTTTTTTATTAATCAAGAAGAGATAAATTTTTTTCCTTGTTTTACCTTTTACATTAATTACTTTTTCTTCAAATTAAAATGTAAACATCATTTAATAGGAGTGCTATGGTAAACTAGCCATGTTATAATTATTTTTCTTAATCAATGTGTTATCTCAATTTTGGACGGGTAATTTGAGACGGAGGGAGTAATGAGCTAAACAATGTTCTTCCGCATTGCTACAATATATAGTGCTAATGTTACAACTTTAGCAGAACTCCATTAGATTATGGGTTTATTCGGTAGGAAGTTATTTTTGATGAAAATTATTTTCTTAAAAATATTTTTTCAAACAATGAAATGAATTTTTTACTTATTTTATTACTATATTCAATTATTTAAAATATTACTCCCGTTTCAAAATAAGTAAATCGTTGGAGCAATTTTAATATTTCAAAATAAGTGAATGGTTGACAATTTAAGGTAAATGTTGAAATTTTTTTTCTAAATTTACCCTCTATTAAATGTGTATTGGGAGTGATGTATCATGTATTTTTACTTTATCATGTGTCTCTACTTTTTGAAGAGGATAAAAATAAAAAAATATGATAAATTTATGTCTTTATTTTTTTTTTTAATATGTATGTCAAAATTTAACAATTAATTTATTGTGGAACAACGGAATACTTACTTAAAAATCAAATAAAAACCCAATCCAATAATGTCTAGTGTGGGCAGAGCAACGTGGGGAATGCAAGTGCAATCTTGTTTTGGATATTCCTCGAATTGAACAAATTATTTTGGTTATAAGTATTGAATTGACTATATTGAGAACAAATACAGTATAATACTTACAATCAATCTCCTGCAAGTCTCCTCTCCCTTTCTCTGCTCGATTCCCAAAAAGAAGCGATGGCGGAAATTCTCGCTGCTCTGAGGTCTTTGATGTCTTCTCATTCTCCTCCTCTCCATGCTTTGGTCGTTCCTTCCGAAGATTATCATCAGGTTTTGTGGATGTATTGAATCACAAATCATCCGAAACAATTTGAATTCAATTTTTTATTTGTTTTTTTTTGGTTTATGATTGTATCACCATTATCTATTCAAGTGTGTTCCTAGGTCTAATTTCTATTTCTTGTTCGGTGATTTTTACAGAGCGAATATGTTTCTGCACGGGACAAGAGGCGCGATTTTGTCTCTGGATTCACTGGAAGTGCTGGTTTGTCCTCTTTTTATCCCACTTTTTTTTTTCTTTCATCATTGATCCGTCACTTATATTGATTTAGTTTTTTCTGCTAACTTTTTTGTTGATGAATCGTGATTGCTGTGATAATCCTTTTTAGTGCATTTCAGCATCATATAAAATGGAGTTAAATTAATATATACAACAACAACAACATATTCAGAGGAGTTAAATTGATATATGTTTCTGCTAATTTTTTAATTATCCATTTGCATACAGTGTCATCAAAAGCAAAAAGCGTTTTAAGCCCAAAATGAAAATAAAGTGTAAGCCTTAATGAAAAAAAGGTGCGAAGGGGAAAACACAGAAACACACATATGTTTAGTCCATGATTAATAATTATAAGCATGAGCGGCAAATGTATGGACAAAGAAATTGAATTTTTTTTAATGATGAAGTGAAATATCAATTGTTTAGTTCGCCTCTTCATAAGAGGCTCATTGTCAAGGAAAAATATGCCAGAGGACCTTGATGAACACACCGAAGTGTGTGGCAAGGCGAAGCAGTCAGAACGTTTTGAGCCTCAACTTATAGCTTAAGCGCGCGCCGCTGACAACACTGTTTGCATATCCCGATGATAAATCGTTATTGCTGTGATAATCGTTTTTAGTGCATTTCGGCATCATATAAAGTGGACAGAACTCAATTTAAATGTTAAGTTTACTACGATAGGTCTTGCACTCATAACAATGAATGGAGCTTTCCTGTGGACGGATGGACGCTATTTCTTGCAGGCAGCCCAGCAGCTTAGTGACCAATGGAAGCTCATGCGTATGGGAGAAGACCCTGCTGTTGACATTTGGATGGCAGATGTGAGTAAACCTTCTTGGTTTCTTACAATTGGTTGCATTTTGTGAAGACTTGTATATTACACAAATAATTAGCCTATTTTAGAGTTGGTGAGCAAAATGCTATTCCCCCATTCCAATTTATTTGGTGGTGTTTGACTAGGCAGCGAGTTTAGGAAAGAAACATGAACTTTTTAAATGTGTGGTCTAAAACTATTTGTGTGGCTATAAATCATCTCAGTATGGGTAAAATAAAAAGTTTTAAAGTTTTAAATTATTTTCAAAAGTATGACATTCTTTTTGAGACAGGTTATAGGCCTATATGCCACATAAATTGAGAGGGACTCCTAAGATATTTAGTTACCTAGTTTTTTTTTTCCAGAAGATTGAAAAATCCACCTAGAGCCAACCCATTGGACCAACAGCAACATTCGGAACCCGGGAATAATGGCCCCACCCCTCTACCCTTCTCCACTTAAATACTTGACTTAGTTTGCTAGGAGAAATGTTTGAACTTATGACCTAAGTCAAGTCTCTCACCTTCGCATTGAGCTAATCCTGGTGAGTCTCACACCTTTTCCAATTGAGCTAACCCTGGCGACTATAATTGCCCAGTTGGTTAAATGAGTTTACAGGGATAGAACAAATTTTATAGACTTGATATATCTTATAAACATAAAATAGAAGAAAAGAAGAAAAAAACACATCTAGTATGCCTTTGATGATATCAGAGGAGAGGAGTCAGGAGTGTGAAATAAAATCTTAAAAGTCCTGACAACTGCTCTCTCTCACATCATTAGCAATCAAGAAGTATTGTTACGTTTCAAGAACTTTTGTTCCCCTATCCAGATTTTCCCTTTAGTTATGCTGTCTCCTCTGAAATAATGAACGTGTGTGCTATGATCTTCTTCTGAAATTTCAGGTTAGTTAGTAGGAACTTCTTGAGATTCAATTTTAGTTAACATATGTGATTTATGTGCTATATACTAGAATCTGCCAAAGGATGCGGCTATTGGTGTTGATCCATGGTGTATATCAGTAGATACTGCACAGAAATGGGATCGTGCTTTTGCTAAGAAACAACAAAAGTTGGTTCCGACAGCTAGAAACTTGGTAGATGAAGTCTGGAAAGATCAGCCACCCACTGAAACAAATCCCTTGATCGTGCATCCCTTAGAATTTGCTGGTTGCTCTGTCGCAGATAAGTTGAAAGATTTGAGAGAAAAGCTTGTAAAGGAAAAAACTCGTGCTATGATAATAACAGCACTTGATGAGGTAAATCTGTAAACTCTGAATTCAAATATAGTCATTTTGCTGTTTCAGTGAATTTGGTTGTATATACTCTTTGTTTCTCTGATATGATTGCATTTTGCAGGTGGCCTGGTTGTATAACGTCCGTGGTACAGATGTATCATATAGCCCGGTTGTTCATGCATTTGCTATTGTGACGTTGAACTCGACCTTCTTCTATGTGGATAAAAGGAAGTTGTCATCTGAGGTGCATGTGCATTGCATAATCATTTGATTTAAGTTCAATACATTTGCATCTTCTATTTTCTGCCCTTAAGCAAGCATGTTCATGTCCCAGGCAAACTCTTACATGAAGGAAAATGGAATTTTGGTACGGGAATATGGAGAAGTTAGCTCAGATGCAGTTCTACTTGCATCTGATCAACTCACCCCTTCCTCAGTCGACAAAACTCCAACCGGATCTTCAAGAAACACGGAGACTGATTGTGGCAAGGCTGACCTCATTTGGGTTGACCCTGGTGCATGCTGCTTTGCTTTGTACTTGAAACTGAATGCTGATAAAGTTCTCCTTAAGCAGTCACCATTGGCTCTTGCGAAAGCCCTAAAGGTGATTCATACTACCCAGGAATATTCTTATCCCCAAGAAAGTTGTCTCGAGTTTTTTGGTGATTGTAAGTTTGGTAGTTTCCACAGACTTTGTTAGTTGCTTATTGGGTAATGAATCAGTTCTCCACTGTGAAAGAAAATAAGAAACAAGAAGAGGAAAGGGATTGCTTGATGTATAGGCAAACAAAAATACAAGTTTAGTACATCAGTTAAAATTAAGTAGGCTAAGATTAAAAGTTGAAGGCTGCCAAATTTTACAACATCTTTATTCCTCGATGTTGTACAATATGCCACAACATTTCATACTGAACCCGAGTAAAGGACACTTGTATGGTAGTATTTCGAACATCGTGGACCTTTATGATTTTCCTAGTTTGGCGGCATACTCAAGGGTGTGATAATGGTAATGGAGTGGAGGAGAACCATGACATTTCAGGTTCAAATCCCAGCATAGGCTAAAAACACTAGGATGATTCCCTTCATTTGCCGAAGCAGACAAAGTAGCCCGGTAGCGGTAGCGGGTGGATAGTCAAGGTGCATGCAAGTTGGCACGGACACCTCCGTCATTGAAAAATGATTTCATGGATTGTCATTTTTCTTTTCAGTTATAATTTGGTTGAAAATATCTAAATTCAATTTAGAGGTTTTTTTGGTGAAGTATAGTAAAATCATGGTGATTGTTTTCCCTTATTTTCCATTTTTCCATTTGGTCAAATGCATCTACTTGTAGTATTTAAACGCTTCCCTTGGATTTTATGACTAACCAAAGCTTAGTTCAATTGGGTTCTATATTCCTTCTCGTAGCCAGATTTGTCGACATCAAAGAGTTTCATATGAGCCAGCTTCACCCGTACTAGCTTAATATTTTGCTGGTAAGGATTATTACACCAGCTTCCATAATTACAAAATTGAATCCCTTGTGGTTTTGGGGTAACAATGATCTCCTTGCATTGCTCTTTGTTGGGAATAATGATGTTATTTTCTTTGTTTCTCTTGTTTAATGCTCCATTCTTCACCGGCTCAACCCCTAATTTTTGAGACCTTTGCCTCTGTCAATTTAGGATCCGTTCCGCCAGACAGAGGAACAGATCACCAAGATCATTTGGTAGTGCCTCTTAGAAGTTGCCAAATATACTTAGGATTTCGGAAATGTAGTGTGTTTTGTGATTTAGTTCTTTCTCTAGATCTTACTGTTCATTCTAAATGACTGGATTGTATTTCTAGAACCCTGTTGAGATGGAAGGATTGAAGAACGCCCACATTCGGGATGGGGCAGCTGTCGTGCAGTATCTCGCCTGGCTGGATAAGCAGGTAAATGATAGCTTCTTAGAGCCTTTGTTTTCTTTTTTCGTGTTGTCGCTGACAATTTACTGAAAATCTTCTCAGAGGTAAATAACCTTATGGTTAATTATCGCCTATTGCACCTGACATCGTCTCCCAAATTGTATGATTATGTTAATGTGTTGTTTCTACACGTGGGCTGGTTGTGTTTTTTTTTTTTTTTTTTGAAACTGAAATAACTGTGCAGCATGAAAGCATACCCGCAACCTGTGGGTAGGTTGTCTTTCTTATCATCATTACTCTACGGAATATGGAAGACACCATCCATCTCCCGGTGGATAACACAGGATCTACCTACAGCAGTGGACCCAGGATTTAGTTAAGTGGGTATGGTGGCCCCGGCCAAACAGCTAGAGTTTTCCTTTAGTGGGAGTTGGGATGATGTCAACTACAATATGATAAACAACAACAAAATAATGCAAGATTAGAAAAATAACAAATAATCAACAAAAGAAACACCATATAAAAAGTTAACCACTAAAAAGTAACCCATAAAAAATAAAATGAACTGATCGGAAGAGCAACGGAGCAAGCAATGAATGGGGATAAAAAGAGGCTAACTGGTTGTTGTCCGTGGACAATGTAATTCAAAACCATAGTTGCATTCTTCCATCTTGAATTGTATTTTTCATTACCGAAATAGTACATGAAATAGCATGTGTTACCGTGATGATTGATAGTATTAAAAGGGATAACGTAGACCTAAAATCATATGGAAGGAAGTTGTCAGATCTATAACCTCTGGAATGAATGCAGATTTAGCAGAAAGTAGAGCATAAGGGAAGTAAAAGATCGATATAGGTGATGCAACTTAGTAGCTTAGCCATGTTGGTATACATACTGTGAGAAAATATAATAAGAACATTATTGAATTGTTGGATCTACACTATTACACTGAGACCATATTTATAGATACTATACTAATCCATTTCCAATTAGGAAACTACTACTCTGTAATCCTTTTCCAACTAAGGCACTACATTACTGTTGGTTTTTAAAAGAGAAGAAATTGCAGGAAAAGAATAAAAATAATAAAGGAACGAAAAACAAGAAAGAAAGCTTATGAACTGAAGTTGAAAGACCAATATTTTCACTGCAACCTGAGAATACAATTTGTAATAGAAATAATAACCTACAAACCTAAAAATAAGCAAAAAGACGTGCTGAAAATACTGAGCTCCTAAAGTCTAAAAAATACCGTTTATTCAAAATTCAAATATAAATCAACTCCTAATTAAAAGGGCTAACTAGTTGACTAAATCTTAATAAAATTATTGCAGTAAAAACTTGCAATTCTAAAGCAAATATTCAACACTTTTTCTTGCTTTAGGAAGTGCAAAATTTTGGTCTTCTGTCTTGGAATCTCCACACTTGATAACCGCAAGCGACCTTGTGAATAAATTTGCAGATTCATCTTTGGACTTGTAGTGAACTAAATTTACTTCTACTCTTGAATGCAACCCTTGACTACTAAATCCTTTTGGCGTGTATTCCTGCTTCTTTTGCATCTTGAATTTGAAGTTACCCATTTTATTTTCTAGAAACATAGATAACTTCTCCAATGCTTTATTTCCTTTAGGAACATTGTAAGCTCCTTTAAACCTAGTAGGTTTACATTTTGCTTGTACTTTTTCAATGAGAGGATCTTCTAAGTTTTTCAGCCTATGATCTTTTTCATTTTCTACAGAAACATCTTTTATTGGATCAAATGAGAAATGTTTGTTCTCATCTTAATGTTTAACACTTCTTTTCCAGCACCATTGATGAAGTAATGCTTATCCTCAAAGGATACAAAGTATTCTTTTTTAACTGGCAAATACTCTACAAGTTTTGATCAATATCCGGTACATAAAGAACATTTGAAATTGCTTTGTTACCTGAACTTATTTTGATAACAACAGTTCCTTTTCCTTCAACAGGAATTTGGTCACTATTTTAGATCCCAACTTTCGATATTTCAGTAAGCTTTAATTCTTTGAACAAACTCTTGTTATAAGTCACGTAGTTGGTGCAACCGCTATCAATCAGTCAAAATTTTTTGAAACCTTGCTTGAGATACATGTTGCAATAAAAATATGGTCTTATTCTTTATTGACCACACTTGCATCTCCTTTATGGTGCTCAAATTTGTTTTTGCAAATCAATGCTTCATGACCAAGCTGATTGTACTTGCTGCCCTTCACATCTGGCCTTTTCCAACATCTGTATAGTGGATGGCTCATTTTTCCGCAGTGCTCACAAGGTGGATAATTTTTAAAATTTTTACCCCTGCTTTGAGTTTTGCGGTTGGCTGCTAAGGCTCCTTCAACTATACTATCTTGCCTCATAAGTCTCCTTTGCTTCGATGCCTGAAAAGAATTTAACAACTCTGCCAAGGTAATCTTGGACAGATCTTGTGTATTTACCAAAGTAGATGCTTCATATCTTTCAGGCACTGTAACAAGAATTTTTTCAACATGTCTTGAATCGTTAAATTCAGTACCTAGGAATCATACCTTGTTAACAATGCTAAGTAATATGTCCGAGTATTTTTTGACTGTCTTAGAGTCTTGCGTTCTCTGCAACTCGAACTCTTATTAAATTCAGTACTTGCATTCCGCAGATTATTTCATCTCCAGCATATTCTTTCTTTAGATAATCTCAAATTTCTTTTGGTGATATGAGAGACATAATAGACTTTATGGTTTTCTTTTCCTTGTGACTTTTGATTTGGGCTTTGGTGGAATTATTTGGCAGCAGATTAATTTCATAATCCTATTCCACATAAAGATCAAGAGTCTCCAAGTAAGTTTCCATTTTCACAGCCATAATTGATAATTTTCACCATCAACAGCCGGTGGAGCCATTCGTGAAAAACTATTTTCAGAATCCATCTTTTCACTCATAGGCCCTTCAAGAAAAATAGCTATGATACCAGTTGTTTTTTACAAGAGAAGAAATTGCAAGAAAAGAATAAAAATACTAAACGAATGAATAACAAGAAAGAAAGTTGACTCTTGAAGTCTAAAAAATACTATTTATTCAAAATTCAAATAGAGATCAACTCCCAATTAAAAGGGCTAACTAGTTGACTATATCTTTATAAAATTACTGCAGTAAAAACTTTGCAATTCTAAAGCATACATTCAATAATTAGAATCCTTTTCCAACTAGGACATTACATTGCAATCCTTTTCCAAGTAGGATTCTATTTACTATTCTTGTTCCTACTATAATTTTAACTCTCCCCCTCAAGCTGGTGCATACAAATCATTTGTACCTTGGTTGTTACAAATGTAATTAATACGAGGACCGGTGAGGGACTTGGTAAAGATATCTGCAAGTTTGGTCAGTTGACTTTACAAATTTTGTAACAATATCTCTCGAGAGTATCTTTTCTCCAACAAAGTGACAATTAATCTCAATGTGCTTAGTCCTCTCATGAAACACTGGATTTGATGCGATATGAAGGCCAGTTGATTATCACACACAAGTTCCATCTTACCGATTTCTCCTAATTTTAGTTCTCTCGGCAACTGTTTGATCCAAACTAGCTCACAAATTGCTACAATCCATTGCTGTTTGATCCTGCCCAGTCAACGTTTGTGTATCCAACGATTTGCTCATGACCTTGATCCTCGAAGAGTAGTCTTTTTCCTAAAGCTTACTTTATATATCGCAGAATGCGAACAACTGCATCCCAATGACCATCATATGGAGAATCCATAAATTTTATTACAATACTCACAGGATAGGAAATGTCGGGTCTAGTCGCTGTGAGATAATTCAACTTACCAACTAGACACCTATATCTTCTAGGATCACTGGTTGGCTCCCCAGTCCTGATAGGAGTTTGGTATTTGGATCCATATGAGTGTTAATGGATCTACATCCCATTATTTCTATCTCCTCAAGAATGTTTAAGGCATACTTGTGTTGAGAAATAACAATACTTGATCTGGATTGAGCAGCCTCAATACCTATATACTTCAGCCTGCCGAGGTCTTTAGTTTGGAAATACTGAAAGAGATGTTGCTTCAAATTAGTGATACCATCTTGATCATTGTCGGCAATAACGATATCATCAACGTAAACCACCAAAGAAATACATAGATTTCGAGTAAAATGTTGATAAAACACAGTGGTCTGCTTCACTACGAATCGTGCCAAACTCCTTAACTACTATACTAAACTTTCCAAACCAGACTCAAGGAGATTGTTTTAGATTATAAAGTGACCGACACAATCGACACACCAGATCCAGACCCCCCGCCCCGCCCAACAAAACTAGGTGGTTGCTCTATATAAATTTCCACTGTAGGTCTCCATAGAGAAAAACATTCTTAATATTCAATTGAAAAAGAGGCCAATGGCGAACAACAACCATGGATAGAAAAAGATGAACATATGTTATTTTATCCACAGGAGAGAGTATCACTGTTATCAAGCCCAAATATCTTAGTATATCATTTGGCAACAGGGCGAGCCTTAAATTGATCAATATGGCGTCCAGACCAGACCAACTTTCACTGCATAAACCCAATGACAACCAACCCTGAAGGGAGAGGAACAAACTCCCCAGTACTACTTGAATGTAAAGCAGGCATCTCGTTAATCATAGCTTGTCTCCATCTTGGATGAGAAAGTGCTTCTTTTGTAGACTTAGGGATGGAGACAAAGGCTAAAGATGGTACAAAGGCATTATGGGGTGTTGATAGACGATGAAAACTTAAAAGGGTATAATGAGGGTTAGTATTATGAGTGGATTGTTTACCTTTTTGAAGTGCAATCAGTTGATTAAGAGGAGACAAGTCTGTAGTAGGTGCAGGGTCACGTGTAGATTGTTTACTTTTTTGAAGCGCAATCAGTTGATTAGGAGGAGACAAGTCTGTAGTCGGTGCAGGGTCACGTGTAAGACAGGGATCATCTGAGCCTGATGTTGTATGTGAACGACGATGATAAGTTAAGAGTGGTGGTACTATGAATGGAGTTGTAGAAGTTATTGTATATTCCTAAAAGTTGGTGCAGGTAAGACTGGTGGCACTACATATGGAGATGTAGAAGTAACTTCGGATCCTCAAAAGTTGATATAAGTAAAACCTTATATATGTTAGGATGATCAGGATCAGAAGAAGATGTGAAGTAAGGTTGAGACTCAAGGAATGTGACATCAACTGACATAAGGTATTAACAACGATCAGGTGAGTAGGTGAGTAACAATGGTACCTCTTTTGTGAGAATATCTAAGAAAGACACATTTGAGAGCATGGGAGGTTCTTATCTTTCTCAACGGTGAAGTTATTAACAAAACATGCTCTTCCAAAGACACGAGGGGAAGAGAGTATAGAGGTGAATGAGGAAGCAGTACTAAATAAGGAATTTGATTTTGAATGAAAGATGAGGGCATTCGATTAATTAAATTGAATGAGATAACTGCATCGCACTAAAAACGCAGTGGAACCTGGGATTAAATGAAAAGAATTCGAAGCAGTCTCGATGAGGTGCCTATTCTTTCTCTCTGCTGCTAGGTCTGGGCATTCGGTTTGTTCGGTTTGATTGGTGGTTTAGTTTTTTGGTGTTCGGGTTGACGAAAATGACAACAGTAATCAAATCGAAATAAATTCGGTTTGGTTCGATTTCTACAAATTTGGTTCGGTTGTTTCAGATTTTTATTTCAGTTTTGAAGATTAAAGTAGTAAGTCTTTCTTAGTCATGATTGGCCATTTAAAATTGATGATTTTTTTAGAAAATGATTTTTTTCAAACCTGTTTTTCATTTTCAAATATAAATAATTTAACATGTATGAAATGAAATGAAATAACCATAAGCTTAACATAATACATAACTACATTATGCATAAGTTTGGGTTACTTATTATATATTTATACAATATATATATATATATATATTTATTTATAATATTTTGGTTTAACCGATTTTTTTTTAAGAACTGAAAATCGAACCGTTTAACTAAATTTCTAAAATTTGAAACCGAAACCGATCCGAAAAATCAAAAAATCGAAACTAAAATTAAATTTCATTTTGGTTTTTTTATTTTTTCGATTTGAACCAAAATATGCCTAGCCCTATCTGCTGCTCCATTCTGTTGAGGGGTGTAAGGACAAGAAGTCTAATGAATAATTCCTTGAGGAGTCTTAAATTGTTGAAATTGAGAGGGAAAATATTCTAAGGCATTATCACTATGAAAGGATCAATAAAGACACAAATTGATTTTCTATTTCCACACAATAGCTCTTGAATATAGGAAACAATTCAGAGCGATCTTTCATCAAGAAAATCCAAGTACATGTTGAATAATCATCAAGGAATCTAACAAATAACGAAATCCCAACTCTAAATTGACTCTACTAAAGGATAAGACTCTGCACGACTCTCAACGCTACGTTGAAAGGTAGTTCGTGCGTGTTTCCCAAGTTGACACGACTCACAATCTAATGTGGAAAGACTAGACAAACTAGACACCATTTTTTGTAGCTTGAACAAACTAGGATGCCCCAAAAATTTGTGAAAATACATCCAGACCATCTGTAACTGGACATTCTATGGAGGAACTAGGAGAGTTAAGGTAATAGAGGCCTTGTGATTCATATTCTACATCAATTGTTTGCCCCATACTGCAGTGTGGTCATGACATAATAGTATGCCACAATTAGGGCATGAGTCAGCGACTTACGGATGCAAGATTAAAAGAATAATCAAAGACATAAAAAGCCTAATTAAAAGTGACAGAGGATAGGGGGTTATCTTGCCTATCTCCTTTTGCTTTGGTTTGGTTACCATTGGCAGAGACCGTGAATAAACAATATTTGACTGAAGTGATTTATCGCCAGAAATATGATCAGAAGCATCATAGTCCACAATGCATGATAGGAGACTGTGCAGTTGATGCTACTTGTAGAGATATCTTCTTACTTGCTCGATACTGAAGATACTTATTATATTCCTACCCATTGATTACCTATGGTGTTAGATCGAGCAACATGAGCAATTTTAGGTGGGTGATCATGCAAAGAATAACATATTTCACTAGTATGTCTAAGCCTATTACAATAATTGTATTTAGGCTTAGTGTAGCATATGTCACAAGTGTGTTCAAGCCTATTATAATAACTACACCTAGGCCGAGATCTTCCAAAACGACCTCCCCTCGTCGATTCTTCATGAACTGTGACATTTGATTATCTGATCTCCTGATTAAGGGTTCGGACTTAATCCTAGGACTAAATTGAAATCAGTGATGAACGTTTGTAGAAATTGTATTGGATTGCCGGAAAATTATGTTTGACTGCTGAAAAATGATCAAAATCTGAGAAAAATGATGGGTAGGGTCAGAATGATGGCACTACCCCGCTGGAAAAAAAATGCTACATTAGTGATCGGATTTCTAGAGTCACTGACAAAAATAGATGATGGCATAAATCAGCCCTGATAGTTGCCGGAAATTGATACATGGTGACCTGTGAGTTTCTCACCGGCTCTCTGATACCATATGAGAAAATATAATTAGTGAATTGTTATATCTACACTATTACACTGAGACCATATTTATAGACACTGCATTAATCCTTTTCCAACTTGGACAATACATTACAATCTTTTTCCAATTAGGTCACTACATTGCAATCCTTTTCCAAGTAGGATTCTTTTTTCTATTCCTGTTCCTACTTTATTTCTAACACATACATTATGCCGTGTTTGCTAGCATTCTTTAACAATCAGAAGGCTTTAGCCACCCTTTAATCCCAATCTCTCTTTCAAGATTGGAGATGGAGTGAAAACTAGCTGCTGGAATGAGCTCTGGGTAGGGGAAGAGAATCTGAAGACCCTTTTCCTAGACCTTCATACTATGAGCCTCCAGCAGATGGCTACTGTGACGCAAGTGTGGAGTCCCCAAGGATGGGACCTTATTTTCAGGAGGGCCCTAAATGATTGAGAAATCAGAAGAGTTGCAGATTTACTGCATGTATTGAACGCATTCCCAGGAGTCACTTAGAGACCTGATAATCCAATTTGGAAATTGCACAGAAAAGGGACCTCCACTGTGACGTCATGTTACTGGAGCATGAATTCTAATCAGACAAGGAGCATGAATTCTAATCAGACAATGGACGTGGAATGGCGATGGAAATTAATTTGGAAGATCAAAATCCCTCACAAAGTCTCAGGCTTCACATTGTTGGTGATTAAAACAGTATGTTTAACTCATGAAGTGTTGCAAAGAAGAGGTGCAGATTTTCTCAAGGTATTATATGTGTGGGAAAGAGGCAGAGACTGATAGTCACCTATTCGTACACTGCAGAACAATTATGCAAGTCAATGGAACATGTTGTTATATATACTTTGGCTTAATTGGGTACTGCCTTAGAATACTTTAGATTTGCTGAGGCAATGGGAAGGAGTGGGTAGAAGAAGAAGATTCATAGAAGAGTGGTGGAAAAGTATTCCAGCCTGCATCTGGTTGACATGACGGAAGGAGAGAATAAATGATCCCATGATGGGGAGGCCAGCAGCATTCAAAAAACCAAGATGAAGAGGTTTAAGTTTGCTGTATTTTTGGTGTAAGCAAGATTTGGTGGGGGAGGTAGCAAGCTTAGTGGACTTTATAACTCAATTGTAAAGTTTCTGTGCTCAGTTTTTGGTTCAGCTGTTACCCCCTGGGGCTTGTAAATCCCATCTCATCAGTTTTTCTGTTAAGTTTTTGATGTGAATATAAAGTTACCTTTATCGAAAAAAAAAAAAAACTTGAGTAGAGTGTCTGGGACTTGTTTGTCAATACTTCTTCTCAGTTTTCATAGAAGCTGTAGCATTGTAGATGAGGTTCCATTGAAAGACTGATGTAGCAAACACTTTTTGTTTATCACAGATGCAGGAAATCTATGGGGCATCCGGTTACTTTGCGGAGGCTGAGAGTATGAGCAAGAACAAACTAAAGTAAGTTTGACTTCCTGTATAAATTCAAGGTTTTGGCTGGTTTGTGAATGTTCAAGTTCGAATTTATTTTATTATAGTTGGCATTGTAATGCTTGCTGACCTAGATGATCCACTAATTGATTTTGACTTAGTTTCTCTAGGAAGTTAAGCTACTCTTTCATTTGTAATTTTTTAACTTATTTAACCGAGAAGTATTCTGGTCGAGTTGGCTTCTCGTGGCGCTTCTAAATATAGATGATATTTTAGAGATAAAGTGTTTCTTTAATGTTTTTATAAATATATTTCAAAATGTTTTCTGAAATGAATTTATTTGGGCTAGCCACCTTAGTTCTTGGATATATAGATAAAGAAAGTGATTTTTTCGGTTTTGTGCTTCAAGGAAGTGGTAGTAGCCTTCTCTTTGTTTTTAAACTTTGAAAAGCTTCTGACCTGTTTTCAGTTTCTCAGTTGATAAAAAGACTTCGCCATGACTAATTGAAGGGCATTGTTGCTTCTGCTCCTTTGCAGCTCATTTCCAATCAAGTGTTCCAATAAGATTTTTTTTTTGAATCATATTGTGGAGTCTTACTCTTTCCCTGTGTTGCATCTACTTTACCATTGCTTACTTATGTCAGGGATTCCGAAAGACTTACAGAAGTTTCTGCAAGTGATAAGCTAGAGGAGTTCCGGGCATCTAAAGAGGTAGTGGCTCTATGCACCAGCTTGCCAGTTGATAATGTATCTTGCATATGATCTTTTCACCACTTAGGTCCTTGAGCTGATACCCCTTGGTTTTGTTTTGGTGTACTTGTTTCTGTTTTACCATTCCCTCATTGTATTCTCGGCTGGACACTGCTAATTTTTACTTGGAACTCTATTTATGTTACAGTAGCCAATTTTCTCTATGCTAGAATGCAAAAAGGTATTGTTTATAGACATTGTGTTGTAGGGAGGATAAAGAACATAGAACGAACTTAAGAGGGTGGCTGAAGATAAGAAACAAAACCTGTGAATGAATAAAGTCTATGGATAAAGTCACATAGGAAGTATGTGAAGGTATTGTTAAGGTGATAATAGCATGTAATAACTAGGCCTTAAGATTATGATGGGGTAGCAAATGTCCAAGTGCTTCTCTCTGATGAGACTGTTTTCTGCTGTCGTTTTCTAACAAGTACGATTTTGTCATTGGTCTTGTGTTGGGTCTGATCTAGTTTGAAAAAAGAAATCTTTAAAGTTGGTAGTAGTATTTCTTCTTTTACTTGACATTCTGAGAAACTTATTGTCCTTGTGTATCTGCAGCATTTTAGAGGTCTGAGTTTTCCAACTATTTCATCTGTTGGTTCAAATGGTGCCATTATCCATTATTCACCCGAGGCAGGAACATGTGCTGAACTTGATCCAGATCAAATTTACTTATGTGATTCAGGAGCACAGGTTTGTGAATATCCATTTGGTTTGGTCATGATACTGATATTTGGGGATTGTATTTGCTTACCACCTCCTAATTCTAACTTGTGATCCTTTAAAATTGATGGTTTGGTGCTGTTGTTGCTGAAGTATCTGGATGGAACAACTGATGTTACACGAACTGTTCATTTTGGAAAACCTACTCCACATGAGAAAACATGTTATACTGCGGTATGTAAACCCTGTTATATTATAGATGTGATACCTGATCATGTTGATTGAGTCATTATGACTACACATATGAGAAGTCAAATGTCCAATTCAGGTTTATCTGTTTACTTGGTTAGTGGACACCTCCTTAAGGATTACTGTAAAGCATCAACAGACCCTTGCTAAAATAAACCATTATCATCCTTGGTATAGCTAGTTGCTCTATTTACTATGCTTGCACCAAGTAACAAGTCTTTTAATTTATTCTTTATACACATACGCGCACACACACATACATATTTTATTTATTCTTTATATATATATATATATGTATGTATGTATGTATGTATTTTCCTTTTCCAGCAGTACTTGAGTGAAATAACTTTATAACAACTGCTTTCTGTTTGGAGTTGTTTTCTAAGTTGTTTTTAAGGCCCATGTTGATTCAAAACTGTGGTCTTGTCAAGGAAGAATAAACAATATCCAGTTTTAGAAGACAAAGGAAGAGATAGCCTAGAGTCCTTACTTCAAAACGACAGGGTTGAATTTACCCCCCCCCCCTCCCCTCCTCCTCTTCCTCTTCACACACACACACACAAAAAAAAAAAAGAAGCAGAAGGAATTACATCATTTACTGAGAGAGACCAGGTTGTGCTTTAAAAGGGTCTTTATTCATGCTTTTTTTTGGGTAAGGGTCTTTATTCATGCTTTTTTTTTGGGTGTGACCTGGTGTGTAGATGCTTGGTGGACAAGCCTATGTTTTGTATCTAGGTTACATTTCTCTCTTTAAGAAATATTTCTCGTACTACTTTTTGGGGCCGAATAATCTTTCATCCTTTTGCTTTTGTCATATATTTCTCTTAACGCTCAAAGATGCTTGAATTATGTAGGTTCTCAAAGGACATATTTCGTTGGGTATTGCACGCTTTCCCAATGGAACAACTGGTACGAGTGTATGTAATGATTTCTTAGTCTACAAATGTTTGTGGGGATTGGACGAACAAATATGCAAATCCACACAAACTGTGTTGGAATAATTTAGTGCTCTCTAGTTAATGTTGTTTTACTGATGTGATACTCAAGATAATTGCAGACTACTTATGCCTTTCTGTACTTTATAGGTTATGCTCTTGACGTTCTTGCTCGAACTCCGTTGTGGAAGTATGGGCTTGACTATAGACATGGTACTGGCCATGGGATTGGGTCTTATTTAAATGTCCATGAAGGTAACTTGTGCTTTAGTTACTGGGAAGGAACTTTTATAAAGTAAAAAGTTATACTCACCTCTTTCTACTTTTATCAGGACCTCAGCAAATTAGTTTCAGACCATCAGCACAGAATGTACCACTACAAGCTTCAATGACTGTCACAGATGGTCAGTCTGATTTTATTTAGTCTTTGGCCAAACTGAAAGTAAAGCTTTGACTTTGTATTTTTTTTATTGCTTTATATTTTTCTGATCCGTCGCATAAGTAAGTGGAGCTTTGCTTCCATATCTGGTAAGCTGCTCTCAAAGTTACAGAATGAAATTATGCAGCTGATAGATGTCTCTTATCTCTATTGTCGTCATAATCAATCCCCAAGTTGCTTTTAATACTAGAAAATTACTAGAATGAATGCGGAGTCCATTGGTAATCATATCTTGCTGTTTGAGGGTCATGATTCTCCGGTTTCAACATTTGAACATCTTAACTGTGTGATATTGTTTTCCAGAACCTGGTTACTACGAGGATGGAAAATTTGGTATAAGATTGGAGAATGTGCTTATTGTCAAAGAGGGAAATACTAAATTCAACTTTGGGGACAAGGGTTACTTGACATTTGAGCATATAACTTGGGTAAGTTTTTCAGCATTATTTGTTGTATATGTCTATTTTCTCACACTCCCTTGGAACACCTATAGAACATGCATAAACACTTTTGGCGTGTTTTTATACCTTTGCTTATTCTGCACTTTGACGGTCCACATATAAAGAAGGAAGTTGGAGTTTTGTTCTCCGGTTGTAATCTTTCATGCGGAAGATGCTATAATAATAATTTACTCTTTATGTATTCTTTTTGGGTCTAGGTACCGTATCAGAAGAAATTGATTGATCTGAGCCTTCTGGTGCCTGAAGAGATCCAATGGTTGAATGACTATCACTCTAAATGCTCGGAAATCCTAGCTCCTTGCTTGAATCAATCTGAGATGGATTGGCTGAAGAAGGCTACTGAACCTGTTTCAGCTTGAGTGTTCCTCAGGGTTGGCGTTTAGTGCACTCATCTTGGTCCCAAGTGCAATGCTTTAAACTGAATAAAGTGTAAAATTTAGCATTCGCAGTGCTCATACAGCAAAAACGATACTCTTATTATACTTAATTATTTATTACAGCATCTGGAAATGGTGCTGTAAAAAAGAAAGGGTAGGCTTGCATCCCTTCAAGTTTTGCTCAACATCTTTCCTGCATAAAAATTTCCACACCCTCTTCTAATAAAAGCTGAAAATGAAATATTGATATGCATAAGATAGTCGAACTAAATAAGTGAAGGTAGTAAATAGAAGTGAAAAGGAAAATGACATCCTGACATAAAACCCTGTGACATTTGTTGATTTCTTCAGCTACTGAAGATGAAGCCAAGCTCTAGATGCAAGATTGAGAACTTGGTATTAAGCGGGGTCTTACGCAGAGGCGGACCAGAATCTTGCGCGCCATTGGGGCACCACTAACTAGTATGAACTCAAACAAAGTTCGGCGTTGTACCTATGTCAACCTAGTTTTAAGCTCACGGTCTAGTTGTTGCAGTTGTCCACGCTGGCACCTTTCTGTTGTATATAGAGTTGTACATGATTAAACAAAAAGTTGGAGGTGTGGCAAAGCTCTAGTAGCAAGGTTGAGAACTTGGTATTAAGCAGGTGTGGACCCATGATGCAACGGGGATACCACTAGCTGGTATGCACAAGAAGGTTCGGCGTTCTACAGAGTACAGCCTATGCCAACTTCGTTTAAGCTTGATGCCTAGTTCTTACTACTACTATTTATTAATATTCTTATGATATAAAATTGTATAAAGAAAATAATAAAATAACAAAGAGTACTATTTATTAATATTCTTATGATATAAAATTGTATAAAGAAAATAATAAAATAACAAAGAGAAGTAGTATCTCATTCACCATAGAATCTTTCTTTACAAAGGCTATTTATAGCCAAGAGAAAAAATTGGATAATTTCTATCCAATTTAAGAGGTTAAGGATGACTAGAGATTTGCTTCTTATTTAAGAAGACACATGGCATCCAAAAATGACACATGGATGTGCATGTGTTTGTACAACACTCCCCTTTTGATGTTCATGTAAAAGAAAAAGAAATTTTCTAAATACGTATTTGAGTGTTGCCTCATTAAAAATCTTACCAGGAAAAATTCAGTAGGATAAAAACCTTGGTTAAGGAAAAAAGAGTACAACACGTATTATTACTTGCCTTGATGAAGACCTCGATTTAGCCGTTTTAGTCTTCGCATCTCAATCCTGTGTACCATCTTCTCGAAGGTTGAAGTTGGTAAAGATTTGGTGAACAAATCTGCTGGATTGTCACTAGAGTGGATCTTCTGCACATTAATATCACCTTTCTTCTAGGGATCATGCGTGAAGAATAACTTTGGCGAAATGTGCTTCGTTCTATCTACTTTTATAAAGCCTCCTTTTAATTGAGCTATGTATGCTGCAGTGTCTTCAAATATGACCGTAGGTACCTTGATATCGAGCTTCAGGCCACATCTTTCTTTGATGGAATGTACCACTGATCTCAGCCATATGTATTCTCTACTTGCTTCATGGATCGCTATTATTTCAGCATGATTAGAAGAAGTCGCAACGATGGACTGCTTTGTCGATCGCCATGATATTGCAGTATCTCCGTATGTAAACACATAGCCTATTTGAGATCGTGCTATATGTGGGTCAGATAAATAATCTGCATCTGCATGACCAACAAGATCTAGACTAGCTTTGTTAGTATAAAACAAACCCATATCAATAGTCCCTTTTAGGTACCTCAATATATACTTAACTCCGTTACAGTGTCTTCGCGTAGGAGAAGAACTATACCTCGCTAGTAAATTAACAGAAAATGCTATATCCGACCTTGTTACATTAGCGAGGTACATAAGTGCACCGATAGCACTGAGATATGGTATTTCGGAACCAAGAATCTCTTCACCCTCTTCCAAAGGTCGGAATGGATCTTTACTCACATCAAGTGAGCGAACAACCATTGGAGTACTTAATGGATATGCTTTGTCCATGTAAAAACGTTTCAAAACCTTCTGGGTATAGGTAGTTTGGTGGATGAAAACTCCGTCTGCTAAATGTTCAATTTGCAGACCAAGGCAAAGTTTGGCCTTTCCTAGATCTTTCATTTCGAACTCTTTCTTTAGATATTTAATTGCCTTTTGGACCTCTTCTGGAGTCCCAATGAGATTTATATCATCCACGTAAACAGCAAGTATGAAAAATCCTGATGTCGTTTTCTTAATCAAAATACAAGGACAAGTGACATCACTATGTAACCTTCGCTTTTCAAGTACTCACTTAGGCGATTATACTACATACGTCCTGATTGTTTTAGACCGTACAATGATCTTTGTAATCTGATTGAATATAATCCCTGAGACTTTGAACTATATGCTTCAGGCAATTTTAATCCTTTAGGGATTTTCATGTAAATATCGTTATCAAGTGAATCATAAAGATAAGCTGTAACCACATCCATTAGATGAATTTCAAGATTTTCACGTACAGCTAGACTGATAAGGTATCTAAATGTTATTGTATCCATAACAGGTGAATATGTTTCTTCATAGTCGACATCAGGTCTTTGAGAAAATTCTTGTGCAACAAAACGTGCCTTGTATCTTACAATTTTATTTTTCTCATTTCTTTTACGTACGGAGACCCATTTATAGCCAACTGGTTTTATACCATCTGGGGTTTGGACTATAGGTCCAAAAACCTCCCGTTTAGCAAGTGAGTTCAATTCTGATTTAATCGCCTCTTGCCATTTTGGCCAATCTTTTCTTTGTCGACATTCCTTGACAGATAGAGGTTCAAGGTCCTCATTGTCTTGCATGATATTTAGTGCAACATTATATGCAAAAATACTATCCACTATAATTTTCGATCGATCTAAATTTACCTCATTACTAGTGGAACTTATTGCAAGTTCTTCATTCACTTGAGTCTCTGGTTCACTGATTTCTTCAGGAATATCAGGATTAATCAGATTTTGAGTCTCTTTAGAAGAATCTTTTATAATATTATCTTTATCATTTTTCGCACTTCTTTTTCTAGGATTTTTATCCTTTGAACCTAAAGGCCTACCACGCTTCAGGCGTGTTTGGGACTTAAAAGCTATTTCATTAGAAGATGGTTTTTTTGAAACTTCAATTCGGACAGGCACATTCGTTGCAGGGATATGTGACTTGGTTATCCTTTTTAAATCAGTAATTGCATCTGGTATTTGATTCGCCAATTTTTATAAGTGAATAATCTTCTGGACCTTATTTTCACATATTAGGGTACGTGGATCAAAATGAGATAATGATGAAAATTTTCACGCAATTTTTCTTTTTAGTTCACATTTTTCTCCCCCTAATTGCAGAAATTTTATTTCATTAAATTGACAATCTGCAAATCGAGTAGTAAATAAATCTCCCGTCATTGGTTCAAGGTAGCGAATTATAGAGGGTGACTCAAACCCAACATATATTCCTAACCTTCTTTGGGGGCCCATCTTAGTACGCTGAGGTGGTGCAACTGACACATATACAACACATATTCGTACATGGGAAATATTTAGCTCATGACCTAAAACCAATTGTAACGGGGAGTACTTATTATAATGAGTTGGTCTGAGATGAACAAGCGATGTTGCATGTAAGATAACATGACCCCAAACAGTAGTGGACAATTTCGTTTACATAAGCAGTAGTCTTGTTATCAATTGTAGGCGCTTAATAAATGACTTAGCAAGGCCATTTTGAGTATGAACATAAGCTACTGGATGTTCAACTAGTATCCTAACTGACATATAATAATCATCAAAAGCTTGGGATGTAAATTCTCCAGCATTATCGAGGTGAATAGCCTTAATGGGATAATCTAGGAATTGCGCCCTTAATCGTATTATTTGTGCCAATAATTTTGCAACCGCCAGGTTGCGAGACGACAAGATGCACACATGCGACCATCTTGAAGATACGTCTATTAGGACCATAAAATATCTAAATTTCCCACTAGGTGGGTGAATAGGCCCACATATATCTCCATGTATACGTTCTAGAAACATAGGGATTCGACACTAACTTTCAGTGGCGATGGTCTACTTATCAGTTTGCCTTGATAACAAGCAGCACATGAAAATTCATCAGTTGTAAGAATCTTCAGGTTCTTTAACAGATGCCATTTTGAATTTTCAATAATTCATCTCATCATGATTGAGCCAGGATGGCCTATTCGATCATACCATAGCACAAACGTATTTATATCAGTAAACTTCTGGTTTACGATAGAGTGTGCTTCAGCTGTACTAATTGTGGCATAGTATAAGCCATAAGACAAAGTTGGTAATTTCTCCAATACTTGTTTTTTATCTGAGACATTCTTGGTAATGCCAAGATATTCGACATTCATTTCACTTATTGTCTCAATATGATATCTATTTCGATAGATATCTTTAAAACTCAATAAATTTCTTGGGAATTTAGAGGAGAACAATGCATCTTCTATAACTAATTTTGTCCCTAAAGGCAAAAATATAGTAGCTCTTCCGGAGCCTTTAATTAATTTTGAATTGCCAGATATAGTTGTGACATTTGCCTTTCTTCTAAGTAAGCGGAAAAAATATTTTTCATCTTTATCCCACTATCAATTACACAAATATCGTCACGATCGATTATATATTCCATATTCTTAAAAATAAAAATATAAATAAAGTAAATATTACAACATTACTAGCATATAATGTATTTACACAAACTTTAATTATTTACACGACTAGTGAGATATTAATAACAGAAACATAAACTAATACAATTGAAATAGAAAAGTAACATAATCAAACTATTTCATAATTATCATCGACAAGGTGATTTACATGTTCTTCAGGAACTACAAAGAAATCTGAAACTTTCAATCTGAAACTTTCAAGTCTATGGGCTCGACATTATCTTCAAAGAGGAAGTTTGCTTCAACATCGTTTTTCTGCCTTTTTAAGGGACGCCTGATAGAGTTTTACTAGATGCTTTGGCTACGACAGGTACGCGACCAATGCCCCTTTCCTCCACATCGATAGCATTTACTTTCAGAGTTCGTCCTTGGCGCTGCTTCAAGAGTTTCCCCTTTCTTTTTGCACTGATGGTGCTGAGGGTTATTGTTTATTGCAAGACGATCACCCTGATTAAAATACCTACCATGACCATGACCTCGACGACGATCACGACTAGGGTCAGGACTTCTTTCACGCCTAATTGGGTGAAAATTTATGGCATTCGCTTCTGGGAATGGAGCAGTACCAGCAGGTCGACTTTCATGATTTCTCATTAAAAGATCATTATGTTGTTCAGAAACAAGAAGATGAGAAATCAATTCAGAATATTTTTTAAATTTCATTTCTTGGTACTGCTGCTACAGGAGCATACTCGAGGCAGGAATAGTAGAGAATGTTTTCTCTAACATGTCGTGATCTGTGATATCTTTCCCGCATAAATTAAACTACGATTTAATTCTAAACATCGCAGAATTATACTCAGCTATATTCTTAAAATCTTGTAACCTCAGATGGGTCCATTCATAACGAGCTTGTGGAAGAATGACCATCTTCAGGTGGTCGTATCTTTTTTTTAAATTGTTCTACACTATAAGGGGATTTTTAATCGTGAGGTATTCCATTTTTAAACCTTCATCGAAATGATGACGAAGAAATATCATGGCCTTGGCCTTATCTTGATTTGATGCCTTATTGTCATTTTTTATGGTGTCTGCTAAACCCATTGCATTTAAATATATTTCGGCATCTAGTGCCCAGGACATATAAGTTTTGCCCGATATATGTAGGGTACTAAATTCGCTTTGAGAAATATTAGACATTATTTAAGAAAATAAACACTAACCTTTAAATATTGTCGAAAAGTTTTTGCAGAGGCTCGTACTGATAACGTGATATAAAATTGTATAAAGAAAATAATAAAATAACAAAGAGAAGTAGTATCTCATCCACCATAGAATCTTTCTTTACAAAGGCTATTTATAGTCAAGAGACAAAATTGAATAATTTTTATCCAATTTAAGAGGTTAAGGATGACTAGAGATTTGCTTCTTATTTAAGAAGACACATGGCATCCAAAAATGACACATGGATGTACATGTGTCTTTACAAATTCTTACTATATATAAATGTGAGTGAAGCACACAGGTGATGGTTGTCATGTGTGCTTCCTCACATGGACATTTTAGTCTTTGCATGCTCTAGCCAAGGGATATTATAGTCTTTTAATTTGGTTATTCTTTGTGGTATTTCCACAGCAATACACGTGCCTACCTTGTTTTATATATAAGCTTACATTGTTTCTTTACATCTTCTGGGCTCTTCTTCTCCGTTTCCAACAACTTGTTTCTTTCGCAACTTCTGGGCTCTATTACTATTATATATAAGTGCCGTCAGCAGGCACCTCTCGGTTGTCCTCCTTGCTTCCACCTGCTTCGCCTGCTTCAATCCGTGATTTTACTATATCATCATTAATTAGTTATTATAAATTATTTAAATATTAAAAAAATAATATTATTTAATAAAAAAAGTAAATAATTATTATATTAAAAAATTAATATTATTTAATAAAAAAAGTAAATAACTATTTATGACATTTCTGTTTCAGCTGCTTCAACCCGTAATTTTACTATATCACCCTTAATTAATTATTATAAATCATTCACACATTCAAATATTAATAATATTTAATATAAAAAATAAATAATTATTTATGACATGTCTACTTCGGCTGCTTCAACTTGTGATTTTGTTATATCACCCCTAATTAATTATTATAAATCATTAACATATTAAAAGATTATTAATATGTAATAAAATAAATAAATATTTATGACATGTTTGTTTCAGCTGCTTCTACCCAAGATTTTAGTATATCATCCCAAATTAATTTTTATAAGTTATTTACTTATTATAAAATTAATAATATTTAATAAGAAAAATAAAAATAGACATTTATACCATGTTTGTTTTAGTTGCTTAAACCATTATTTTACTATATCACCCTAATTAATTAATATAAGTCATTTAAGTATTAAAAATTAATAATATATAATAAGAAAATAAAATAGGCATAAAATGATAAATTAACTCTTGATGTTTTATATTAACTTGACGTTTTATATGAGGCCCACTTAAATTTTTTCACAAGTATTTTTTTATAGAAATTTTGTTATATCACTTGTAATTAATTATTATGAGTCATTTAAGACATGTCTGCTTTGATACTTCAATCGTAATATTTGGTTAACTCTCGAAATTATATCAGTGTCACTTAAATATAAATAAAAGAAAAAGTATTATAAAATCACAATAATTAAAAACTTAAATTATTTTTAAAAATATAATTGATAATCAACGCCACAAAAGTTTGGACAAGGAGAGAGTATTATAAATTACAATAGCCAACAACTTAAAATATCTAAAAAAAACTATTAAAAATATAATTTATTATCTAAATTTTATTTATGTCATATAAATTGAGACCAAATGAATACGTAAAAAATACTATAATTCACAATAATTAACAACTTAAAAAAATTAAAGATATAAAGTATTTGACGGACTCTAAAAATTATACCAGTGTCACTTAAATTGAAATGGAAGAAAATATATTATAAATCACAATAATTAAAAACTTAAATTATTTTAAATATATAAGTAATTGACTATCAATACCATAAAAGTTTGGATAAGGAGAGTGACATATATTAATTGCAAATTGCATGAAAAATATTATAAATTATAATAGTTAATAGTTTAAAGTGTCTAAAAAAAATAATTTGTTATATATTTTAAAATACTATGTAAAAATATTGTAAATCACAATAATTAACAATTTAAAAAATTTAAAATATGTACAACTTAAATTATTTAACGACAGATAAAAAATTTAATTGATTCGTTAAATACTATCACACTCACATATATTGGGACAGAGGGAGTAACATATATTATTTGAAAAATAGTAGAAAGTACTATAAATTACAATAATTAAAAAATCAAAATGTGTAGAAACTTTATATAAAAAATTTAGTTGGCTCTCTAAATTTTATCAATGCATATAAATTGAAATGGAAATAATAAAATATATTATCTGAAAATTAGGTAAAAGGATTATAAATTACAATAATTAACAATTTAAAATATTTAAAAACAACACCACAATTTAAAAATTATATTAAAAATTTCATTAACTCTTCAAATTTCATCGGTGTCGCATAAATTGAAATAAAAAAAGTAACACATATTATCTACAAAATTATAAAGTATTATACATCACAATAATTAATAACTTAAAATATTTAAAAATTATTCAAGCTAAGACAAAAAAAAATAATCTATGTTGGGTCTGTGCTTGCACGGGGTCTATGCATCTAGTACTATATAGAAGCGCGAGTGGCAGCTACTGGAAGAAGGCAGCTTGGCGGTCAACATGCCTGCTTTCTGCCTGCTTGCTTCGTGATTTTACTACATCACCCTTAATTAATTATTATATGACATTTACGTATTAATAAAATTTAATACGGAAGATTAGTCTCACGGCTGCCGGCTGTGAGGATACCTTGGAAAACCTAAAAAAAAATTAATTTGATAAAAAATAAAATAGATATTTATGACATGTCCGTTTCAGTAGCTTCAACTTTAATTTTACTATAACGCCCCTAAGTAATTAGTATAAGTCATCTAAGTATTAAAAAATTAATAAAATTTAATAAAAAAGGTAAAATAAACTTAAAGTAATAAATTAACTCTTAATTATGACATTTACATATTTAAAAATTAATTTTAAAAAAATTAAAATAGATATTTATGACATGTCTACTTCCAGCTGCTTTAATCGTAATTTTACTAAATCACCTCTAAGTAATTATTATAAGTAATGTAAGTATGAAAAAAATTAATAATATTTCATGAAAAAGGTAAGATAAACATAAAATGATAAATTAACTCTTGATGTTTTAAATTAATTTGACATCTTATATTACTTGAAAATCCTTAATTAATTATTATATGACTTTTACATATTAAAAAATTAATAAAATCTAATTTAATAAAAAAATAAAATAGATATTTATGACATGTCCGCTTCAGCAGCTTCAACTATAATTTTACTATAGCGCCCTTAAGTAATTAGTATAAGTCATTTAAGTATTAAAAAGTGATAAAATTTAATAAAAAAGGTAAAATAAACATAAAGTGATAAATTAACTCTTGAATATGACATTGACATATTAAAAAATTAATAAAATTTAATTTAGAAAAATGAAATAGATATTTATGACATGTCTGCTTCTAGCTGCTTTAACCGTAATTTTACTATATCACCTCTAAGAAATTATTATAAGTCATGTAAGTATTAAAATATTAATAATATTTAATGAAAAAGGTAAGATAAACATAAAATGATAAATTAACTCTTGATTTTTTAAATTAATTTGACATCTTATAAGAGGCCTACTTAAAAAATTTCACAAGTATTTTTTATAACAATTTTGCTATATCACTTCTAATTAGTTGTTATGAGTCATTCAAGACGTGCCGGTTTCGCTACTTCAATCGTGATATTTGATTGACTCTCGAAATTATATCAGTGTTGCTTAAATTAAAATAGAAAAAAAATTATAAATAACAATAATTAAAAACTTAAATTACTTTTAAAATCTAAATTGACTATCAATACCACAAAAGTTTGAACAAGAAAAGTATTATAAATTACAATAGTAATTTTGCTATATTTCTTGTAGTTAGTTATTATGAGTCATTCAAGACGTGCCTTCGCTACTTCAATCATAATATTTGATTGACTCGAGAAAAAATATTTAATAAAAAAATAAAATAGATATTTATAAAGCAAAATAGACATTTATGACATGACCATTTCAGTTGCTTCAACTGTAATTTTATTATATCACACATAATTAATTATTATAAATTATTTAAATATTTAAAAATTAATAATATTTATTTTTACAGTAGCAAACAACTTAAAATAGTAACATATATGCCTTCGATATCTAGTTCTATGTAAACTTGTAGATGATTAAACATAAGGCAGGAGGTTTTCCACAAAAAAATGTGAATAGTGCTGTCACTAAGATTCAAACTCGATCCACCCACTAGCATCAAGAACCCACAGGGCATAACCAGCCGACCCAATTTGATAAATATCTTTTTTTTTTTTTTGGGAAAAGGTTCAGAAATAACAAATTCGATCCATTAATTAGAAGATATATAACCATTTTTTGTTAATTACCCTAAATAGCAATATGTATATGTATTTGATGCAAAGATAATATCAAATACATATTCAAATATAGCTAATTATCTTATTTTAAGTAACAACTTGATTTTAAAATGATAAGAATTTTAGCTTCCTTAATTACGTTCATCAAATTAATTAAAAATTAATTGAATATTCAATTTCTAAAATTAAAAAGCTTTTTTTAATGAGTCTCAAAACTCAAAATAAGTTTGAATGATTACTTTTTTTCATTTTTCTCTCTTCTTTTCTTTTTCTTTTTTTCAGTTATTTTTCTTTCGTTTTTTCTTTCATTTTTCATTTTTCATTTTTTTACTATTTCTTTTTTTCATTGCTCTTTTTTTTTTTTATTTTTTTCCTTTTTTTTGTTCCTTTTTTTTCCTTTTTTATTTTTTTGAAATATTTTTTTCTCATTCTTTTTTTTTATTGTTGTGGGTATTTTATATTTATTTGTATCAAAGTATATATTTTAAATAGATTTATTATTAGTATTTGAATACTATGTACAATTTATCATTAATTTTTGTATATAAAGAACTATAATTAATTATATTTGCTTATATAAATATGTATCATTTGATACAAATATAATATTTATATTTGTATAATTTATCATTTGTATTTTGTATTGTTCAATTGTTATCGATAATATATAATTCATATTAATAAATATAAACACAAGTATTCATAAAAGAAAAATAACAATCTTTTTCACTTAAAAATAGAAATAATGCAGTCAACTATAAATTTAAATACAAATAAATAAAATTACAAACATAAATAAATACACTATAAACTTAAAAATATAAATAAATTGTTTTTTTTAAATATAAATGTATCGACGAAAATAAAATAAAAATAAAAATAAATGAAATTAAACCACAAAAGACAAATATAATATACAATCAATAATAAATACAAAACAATTCTTTAAAATTGTGAATTTTATAAAATATAAACGATAGTGCAAAATTTAAAATATAAATATAAGTGCGAACTATAAAAAATAAATACAAGTGCAAATTATAAAAAATAAAAACAAGTACAAACTAAAAGCATACAAATACAAGTGCGAACAATAATTACATACAAATATAAGTGTGAACTATAAAACACAAATACGATTGTATCAACAAATATAAAAATATAAACGATGACACAAATACAAATATAATAAATGATATTTTTATTATAATCAGTGACATGTGCTCAACGTTGTTGACACCTAATTTTTACCTTCCACGACTAAATTTAATTCTGGGTTTCTTCAATTTTTTAATAAAATTAAATTATTTATTTCATCCGAATAAAAAATTTTCAAGATATTTTTGTACATAATTTTGTCATTTTATTAGCGATTATATATCACCGTGTTTAATTATACGAGATTATATAATTTGATTACTTAATATTTATTCTATGGAATATCGGATTTTAATTAAGGATTATTTTTGAAAATTAATATAATAATTAAAATCTTGATTTTAATATAATTTACTCTCAAAAATAATTTATTTGGATAAATATGTGTTTGATTTTATTAAATCAAGAAGCTCGGGATTAAATGAGGAATTATTGAGTAGAGGTGACAATTACTTTCTTATGGATTAAGAAAGTTGGAGAAGTTTGAAAATAGCCCACAAGTTTTTAAATTTACACTTTGATCTAAATGTTTACCTATATAACAAAAAAAGGAGGGAAAAAAGATGCCTTTCTCTTCCTTCTTACCCATTGTTGTTCTCTCTCTCTTAGCAATTTTTATTATTCTTTGTTGCTGCTGCTTTATTCATCATCTTCTGCTTTATTATCATCATCTTCTACTTCATTATCATTTTTATTTTCTTTTTGTTGACCATTTGTTGTTGTTGTTGTTGTTGTTGTTACCGCTGCTATTGCTATTTGACCAATTTCTTAGGTCAAATTTTGTTTCAAACATCACTTTCCACTTTGGCATTACTTCATAAGAGACCTTGGTAAGTCAAATTATGATTTTTAGTTGAATTTATCATCTGGGTAACTACTACTATGTTGTTGTTCTTCCAACAATGGATAGAACCCGATCATGAATCCAACATAAGATCTATCTGTTTAAACAGATAAATTATCTGTTGCGACAGATGAGACATCTATTTTAACGAAAGACTGATATGTTGGATTCTTATTTAAACAGATGGGTCATTGTTGCAATATTTGACACATCTGTTGCAACAGATTAGTTATCTGGTGCGATATGATAAATATCTTTTTCAACAGATTAGTGACCTGTTGCAAAAGAACCTGAACACGATTCCAACAGAAGTGTTGCCTGTTGTAACAGGGTAAATATCTGTTACAACAGATTACTAACCTGTTGCAATAGGTAAGTCATCTGTCGCAACATGTCACTCATCTGTTGGAATCAGCTTCAAAGGTAATCTAGTACTGAACATCAATCCCAATAGGAACTTCATCTGTTATAACAGATATTTAAAAGCGTAACATGAATCCCAATAGGTAACTAATCTGTTGCGACTGATCACTTATCTATTGCAATAGATTACAAATCTGTTGGGATTCATTCACGTCACTATGAAATCACTATCAACTTTTTTAATAAATGACTTTATTTAAGTACCACTAATGGAGGGATTAATAACAAAAGGGGTAGATAATCACGGTCAATAGATCGAAAAGAGCAATCGATATGTATGGCGTTGGAAGGAGGACGAAATGCTAGAGACGATAGCTATGACAGTCCAAAGTGATATTTTGTATGATGATTTTGTGAACTTAATCATCAGCTTTTGTGGATTGAATTGTCAACCGAAAGAACTCGCCATCAGCTACATGCACAACTCCTTTGAAAATCAGAGGGTACTTCCTTTCAAGATAACCAATCAGGTTCAGTTGCGTGTTTATCTAAGTGATTCAACCAGGCCGGTGTTAAGGGTGTACATGGTTGAAAAGATGAGAGAGAATAAGAACCAAAACATAGAAGAAGAACAAGAAGACTTCTTTGATGATAGGTTGTATGATCTAGACATAAATATTCCAGATGATGATCAAACACCTACGCCCGTTTATGCGACCAATACGATGTGCAATTTTTCTCAATCGACACAGTCTGGAAATCTTCAAGACGACAGGATCGGCTTTTTTATTGGAATGTCATTCAAAGACAAGAATGAACTATTAACACTTTGTTTATTTCTTGCTTGAAAAAAGATTTTAGAATAAAGAAGGTGATTAATTCGAGTAGTGTCTTTTGCTTTAAATGTGCTAATTCGAACTGCAAGTGTTGGTTGAAAGCGGTGAAGTACGCAAGTTCTGGAAGATTCGCCATTCATAAACATGAAAAGCATCACACATGTGGTTTGGAGCACATCTTAGGCTAAAATCCTCACGCCACGGCAAAGGTCCTCGGTGAATATTTCAGGAATAGTTTTCCTGATGGCAAAGGCCCTTCAACAAGGGTTATGGCCAATCAACTCCTTATAGATTTGGGTGTCCTGGTCAGTTATTGGAAGATATATACGGCCATGGGGATTACCAAGGACCTGGTTAGGGGTACATTCGAGCATGGGTATGTAGTCCTGGATGCCTACTGTTATATGATTGAGTCCACAAATCCCGAAAGTAAGACGGCATTGCATCTGGATGACAATGGAAGGTTCAAGTACTTTTTTGTGTCCTATGGTACTTGGATTTAAGGTTTTCGACATTTGAGAAAAGGCATAGCCGTTGACGGTACCTTCTTGAGGAGTAGGTATAATGGAGTTCTACTAGCGGCGGTGGTGTAGGATGCGGAGAATCATATCTTTCCTGACACTTTTTGTGTAGCGGACAAGGAATGTGATGCCTCTTATGGATTTTGTTTTGAACAACTGCGAAGCTGCATCGAAGATACCCAAGAGTTGTATTTTGTATCGGATAGGAATCCAAGTATTCCAAAGATGGGTTCAGTTTTCTTCACTTCAGCTTACTTTGGTTGTTGCATCAGACATCTTGGAGAGAACATTCGAAACAACTATCATAATAAAATGGTCATCACCCCTTTTTATAGAGCAGCTAAAGCATATAGTAGAGATGAGTCTTTAGATTATGTCTATCAAATAGCGGATGTGAATCCCAAGGTAGCAGAATTTCTTGCACGTGTCGATTTCAAGAGATAGAGCTGGGCATTCTGTCCAGCAGATAGGTACATTCTTATGAATTTAATGTCTTGTTTGATTTACAAGTTTAGTATGATGTCGTACTAAGTTATTCTTTTCTATAGGTACAATATTATGACATCAAACATAGCTGAATCAGTGAATTCATTGTTTGGCGATAAAAGAAAATTTCCCATCAAGACTATGTTTGAAAAAATAAGCAAGAAGTATAGCAAATTTTTTAATGAAAGGCGTGTACAGTTTAAGTGCCCAGAAAAAAGAACTCGATTTGTTTTTAAAATCAAAAAAATAATATCAACGAATGTTAGTTTGGGAAATAGGTTATTCTCTCATAAAATAGCAAATTACAAATTCAGTATCACCGGTCATGGTGATGCTGCCACGGTCGATCTTCAAATAAGATCTTGTAGGTGTAGAGTTTTTAACTTGGACAAAATAACTTGTCCACATGCTATGGTAGTGCTTTGAGCTCAATATGGTCATAAATATGGACCTGAATTTTACGAGCACTCCCCTCAATATTATTCGGCGGAAAAATATGAAATGACATATAGTGGGCATATTACTCCGGTGCCTCTCGAAGAATCTTGGGTTATTCCTGCAGAGTTTATGGGGAGATTAATACCTCCTCCATATATTGACCCAAGCACTATCAAATCGGGAAGAAAGCCATATAAGAGAAGGCGTGGAGTTGGAGAATCATTTTCATCAAGAAGAAATAAGTGATCCACATGTAAGTGCGCTGGCCACAAAAAAACTACATGCCCGAATCGTAATCCACCATGATCGTTGTAATTGCAGAAACTTGTATTGTTGTTTGTTTGTTGTGAACTTTTATATATTTAACTCATTATTGTGAACCTAATGTTATCATTTATTATATATAAAATATATTTTTTAATAACCTGTGCATCAATAAAAAGAGGCAAAACATAACTAAATAATACAACAAACCATAATTATTCTCAACAATTTCATCAAATTGGAATGTTTTCCTCCAACAGATGAAAACTCTGTCGAAGTAGATGGATAATCAGTTGGTAGAAACCCAACAGATGACCAATCTATTCCAACACATGGTCTATCTGTTGAAAGAACTCAAAAGCCAAAATTGCTAGTGCTACTGGATTCAACATTGCTCCTTGCCTCCAACCGCCGACATGTTAACATATATATATGTTTAGAAGAAATGACAGAGTGAAAACTGAATAATAATTAAAATGCCAAAGACGACTAAAAGTAAATTTTTCACTAAACGAAAAATAAAATACATTAGGTATAGATCCGATATAGAAAAATTAAAATACATACGCTAAAAGAAAAAAATATATTCTAATTATTATTATCATCATCATCATCATCATTAATGATAGCTGACCAATCAACTCGCAGCAGCGGGGCCCTCATCAGCCTCTATATCTCTCTGAACATCATCGCTCTCACAATGACCAGCTCTCTCTGCAGGTCATTAACCTGTCTTTGAAGTTCCCGCACTGTGTCGCATAGAATAGCAATGTCCGAAACAGGATCAGCTATATCTAGAACACGCATGAATTGACAAATGTAAAGAAAAAAGTCCAAAATGTAATACAACGTATACGACCAACTGGTAAATTTACACTAGAAAAAAACTTACCTCAACGAGAAAGAAATATGTTATTTAAAGAGAAGTGGTTGAAGATGTCACACGAAAAAATGCAAAAAATAAATAAAGTTGAGTAGAATAAAGATTAAAGAGGGACCTATTTATTGAGGATTGAATCTGGATGTGTCAGGCCAAAAGGCACGACTGTTCATCTCCACTGCATTAATTACATTCAAACTGGTGGCATTTTATTTTCTGTGAAATTTCTTTAACATTAATACTTCTCACCTTTTCAAAATGGTTTGAGACTCGGTAACAATTATTATTATTGAGCTGTTGCAACATATCATCCATATGTCTCAACAGATTTAGCATCTGTTGCAACAAATGGATTGAATGTACAACAGATGGTCTGTCAAAATAGATTTACTATCTGTTGCAACAGATGGATTGTATGTGCAACAAATGAGACATATGATGCAACATATGTATTATCTATTGTGACAGATGGACCATATATTGGAGGAGATGTTTTGATTTCTTCTAACACCTAATTCATCAGTATCAACAGATGGAGTATTCGATTAATTAGTTGTTTTGAATGTGTTAGATAAAAAGTCATGACTCTTCACCTCTTTTTAATAGTCTTTCTATTTTGTATTAGTTGGGCCCTATGGACTTGGCACACCAATTAAGAAAAATATTAATTAGGTAATTATTTTACCAAAATGACCTCATTAATTATGCTTTGAAAGTAGAAATATGAATTATATACTTTATGTAGTCATTTAATTATAGGGATAATCTTGAAATATAATAAAATTCTCTTAATTTTATAAATAGGACAAGTAAATTAAAACAAACATTTTTAGCAAGAAGTAATCATATGCGTGCAGATGAATAAACACCATCTGGTCTGTCGCAACAGATTTATCATCTGTTGCAACATGTGGATTATCTGTTGCGACAGATGGACCATATATTGGAGGATATATTTTGATTTCTTCCAACAACTGATTCGTCAGTTACAACAGATGAAGATTTTGATTCATCAACTATTTTGAATATGTTAAGATAGAAAGTCACGACTCTTCAAACCTCTTTATTAATAGTCATCACATGCGTGCAGATGAATAAACAACACTGTCTGACATGTCCTGATGGGGTAGGAAGAATAAGGTGTGTGTAATGGATCCCATTTTTATGTGTGGGAGTTATGTATATTATTGATTAGCTTACCGTGACAGACACACATAAAGTGCAATGATTTTGTGAATGCAGTTTTTTACCTATTAGACATTGATCCTTCAAACAAGATCCTACATTATACAGTTTAGTTTGATAGGTGCGAACTGATAAAGCCAAAGGTTTCTAAGACGGTGGTGTCGATACCCCGTAATAATTTAATGATGGTTTATACTTATGTTTTTGCGTCAAGTTTGGGGAAGGGTTCAAGATTTTGGCTGCAGTGTAAATATCCAATAGTGATTGGACCGGTTTTAATGGCGCAATGGACTTCTTGAAAGGCTTCAGAAGCCTCACAATGCAGCAAACAACAATGGAACCAATAGAAATTGCCATGGTCTAATCTTATATTGGTGGATTGCTGGAGGAGACTTTTATACAGCAGAAGGTGCTGAGGAGAATACCTGTGAACGAAGGGGGAGGTGGAGAAGGCCATATATTATCTCAGACCTTGTTTAAGAGGAAACACAGGATAGGAAGGAAAATGTAGCGAAATTGGCCAATGAAATTGACATGAAAAACAAAAAAATTAGATGAGCTTCAAATGTGGAAGTGTATCCAAATATAAAAATCCATCAGTCAATGAAAAAAAAGAAGAATAGTCAACAGGAATAGAGCTGGACACTTTCCTCAAGAATGCAACTAGTGAATATGGCCTCAATGAAGACTCTCACAAAGTGCAGGACCAGAAATCTATGGATGAAGCTTTGCGAGTATGAAAGGTGGTAAGATTGTCGGTCAAAATTGAAACCTGAACTAATAACTCCTGAATTAAAAATAAGGGAAACCAAGGCCTCAATTTCTGAAGTTTAACTTGTATGTCATGCCTTCTATTTGTGGCTTTGATTAGGTCAATGTCAGTAGAAACAAAAAGGTCCGAAGTTGGGCCAAAATCCCATGCCTTGTTGTTTCCACTGCTTTTGATTAAGGATTATTTTTGAAAATAAATATAATAATTAAAATCTTGATTTTAATATAATTTACTCTAAAAAATAATTTATTTGGATAAATATGTGTTTGATTTTATTAAATCAAGAAGCCCGGGATTAAATGAGGAATTAATTCGTATCGAATTTCAAATTAATTTGACCATCCTATTAAATTTGATCACAATTGAAATTAAATTGACCACAATTGTAATGCAATTGGCCAATTAAGTTTTAATTTGATCATAATTTAAATAGAATAGGTTAATTCCTAATTGAAATGAATTTAAATAGTTATTTCTGACATGTTCGTTTTAGTAGCTTCGACTAAAATTCTACTATAACACCCCTAAGTAATTAGTATAAGTCATCTAAGTGTTAAAAAATTAATAAAATTTAATAAAAAAGGTAAAATAAACATAAAGTGTTAAATTAACTCTTAATAATGACATTTACATATTTAAAAATTAATTTTAAAATATTAAAATAGATATTTATGACATGTATACTTCCAGCTGCTTTGATCATAATTTTACTATATCAGCTCTAAGTAATTATTATAAGTCATTAAGTATTAAAAAATTAATAATATTTCATGAAAAAGGTAAGATAAACATAAAATAATAAATTAACTCTTGATGTTTTAAATTAATTTGACATCTTATATGAGGCCTACTTGAAAATCCTTAATTAATTATTCTATGACATTTACATATGAAAAGAATTAATAAAATTTAATTTAATAAAGAGTTAAAATAGATATTTATGACATGTCCGCTTTAGCAGCTTCAACCATAATTTTACTATAACGCCCCTAAGTAATTAGTATAAGTCATTTAAGTTTTAAAAAGTTGATAAAATTTAATAAAAAAGGTAAAATAAACATAAAGTGATAAATTAACTCTTGATTATGACATTGACATATTAAAAATTTAATAAATTTTAATTTTATAAAATTAACATAGATATTTATGGTATGTCTGCTTCCAGTTACTTTAATCGTAATTTTACTATATCACCCCTAAGTAATTATTATAAGTCATGTAAGTATTAAAAAATTAATAATATTTAATAAAAAAGGTAAGACAAACATAAAATGATAAATTAACTCTTGATGTTTTAAATTAATTTGACATCTTATAAGAGGCCTACTTAAAAAAATTTCACTAGTATTTTTTATAACAATTTTGCTATATCACTTCTAATTAGTTGTTATGAGTCATTCAAGAAGTGCTGGTTTCGCTACTTCAACCGTGATATTTGATTGACTCTCGAAATTATATCAGTGTTGCTTAAATTGAATTAGAAAAAAATATTATAAATAACAATAATTAAAAACTTAAATTACTTTAAAAATCTAAATTGACTATCAATACTACAGAAGTTTGAACAAGAAAAGTATTATAAATTACAAAAGCAATTTTGATATATTTCTTGTAGTTAGTTATTATGAGTCATTCAAGACGTGCCTTCGCTACTTCAATCGTAATATTTGATTGACTATCGAAAAAACTATTTAATAAAAAAATAAAATAGATATTTATAAAGTAAAATAGACATTTATGACATGGCTGTTTTAGTTGCTTCAACTGTAATTTTACTATATCAACCACAATTAATTATTATAAATTATTTAAATATTTAAAAATTAATAATATTTATTTTTACAGTAGCAAACAGCTTAAAATAGTAACATATATGCCTTCGATAGCTAGTTCTATGTAAACTTGTAGATGATTAAACATAAGGCAGGAGGTTTTCCACAAAAAAGTGCGGAGAGTGTTGTCACTAAGATTCAAACTCGATCCATCCACTAGCATCAAGAACCCACAGGGCACAACCAGCCGACCCAATTTGATTAATATGTTTTTTTTTTTTTTTGGAAAAGGTTCAGAAATAACAAATTAGATCCATTAATTAGAAGATATATAACATTTTTTTTGTTAATTACCCTAAATAACAATATGTATATGTATTTGATGCAAAAGATAACATCAAATATATATTCAAATATAGCTAATTATCTTATTTTTAAGTAACAACTTGATTTTAAAAAGATAAGAATTTTAACTTCCTTAAATTACGTTCATCAAATAAATTAAAAGTTAATTGAATATTCGATTTCTAAAATTAAAAAGCTTTTTTTTTAATGAGTCTCAAAACTCAAAATAGGTTTGAATGATTATTTTTTTTTTTCATTTTTCTCTCTTCTTTTCTTTTTCTTTTTCAGTTATTTTTCTTTCGTTTTTTCTTTCATTTTTCATTTTTTTTTACTGTTTATCTTTTTCTTTGCACTTTTTTTTGAAATTTTTCCCCATCTTTTCCTTCATTTTTTAAAATTTTTTTTCTTTGTACTTTTTTTCTATTTTTTTTTCACATTTTCCCTCTTTTTTTTTCATTTTTTTCCTTTTTTTTGTTTCTTTTTTTCCTTTTTTTTTTTTTTAAATTTTTTTTTTTCATTTTGTTTTTTTGTTGTTGTGGGTATTTTATATTTATTTGTATCAAAGTATATATTTTAAATAGATTTATTATTTGTATTTGAATAGTATGTATAATTTATCAATTGTGTTTGTATATAAATAAGTATAATTAATTATATTTGCTCATATAAACATGTATCATTTGATACAAATGTAACATTTGTAGTTGTATAATTTATCATTTATATTTTTTATTGTTCAATTGTTATCGATAAAACATAATTCATATTAATAAATATAAACACAAGCATTTATAAAAGAAAAATAACAATTCCTTTTTACTTAAAAATGTAATAATGCAGTCAACTATAAATTTAAATACAAATAAATAAAATTACAAATATAAATAAATATGCTGTCAATTTTAAAATATAAATACAAAATTATTTTTTAAAAATATAAATGTATCGACAAAAATAAAATAAAAATAACTATAAATAAAATTAAAACACAAAAAATAAATATAATATACAATCAATAATAAATACAAAATAATTCTTTAAAATACAAGTGTGAATTTTATAAAATATTAATGATAATGCAAAATTTAAAATATAAATACAAGTACGAACTATAAAAAATAAATACAAATCCAAATTATAAAAAATAAAAACAAGTACGAACTATAAAAGCATACAAATACAAGTGCGAACAATAATTAGATACAAATACAAGTGCGAACTATAAAACACAAATACGATTGTATGAGCAAATACAAAAATATAAATGATGACACAAATACAAATATAATAAATGATATTTTTATTATAATCAGTGACATGTGCTCGACGTTGTTGACACTTAATTTTTACTCTCCACGACTAAATTTAATTTCGAGTTTCTCCAATTTTTTAATAAAATCAAAATGTTTATTTCATCCGAATAAAATTTTTTCAAGATATTTTTGTACGTATTTTGTCATTTTAAGTAGCGATTATATATTATCGTGTTCAATTATACGAGATTATATAATTTGATTACTTAAATATTTATTCTATGGAATATCAAATTTTTAATTAAGGATTATTTTTGAAAATAAATATAATAATTAAAATCTTGATTTTAATATAATTTACTCTAAAAAATAATTTATTTGGATAAATATGTGTTTGATTTTATTAAATCAAGAAGCCGGGATTAAATGAGGAATTAATTCGTATCGAATTTCAAATTAATTTGACCATCCTATTAAATTTGATCACAATTAAAATTAAATTGACCACAATTGTAATGCAATTGGCCAGTTAAGTTTTAATTTGATCATAATTTAAATAGAATAGGTTAATTCCTTATTGAAATTAATTTAAATAGCTATTTCTGACATGTTCGTTTTAGTAGCTTCGACTAAAATTTTACTATAACGCCCCTAAGTAATTAGTATAAGTCATCTAAGTGTTAAAAAACTAATAAAATTTAATAAAAAAGGTAAAATAAACATAAAGTGTTAAATTAACTCTTAATCATGACATTTACATATTTAAAAATTAATTTTAAAATATTAAAATAGATATTTATGACATGTCTACTTCCAGCTGCTTTAATCATAATTTTACTATATCAGCTCTAAGTAATTATTATAAGTCATGTAAGTATTAAAAAATTAATAATATTTCATGAAAAAGGTAAGATAAACATAAAATGATAAATTAACTCTTGATGTTTTAAATTAATTTGACATCTTATATGAGGCCTACTTGAAAATCCTTAATTAATTATTCTATGACATTTACATATGAAAAGAATTAATAAAATTTAATTTAATAAAAAGTTAAAATAGATATTTATGACATGTCCGCTTCAGTAGCTTCAATCATAATTTTACTATAACGCCCCTAAGTAATTAGTATAAGTCATTTAAGTTTTAAAAAGTTGATAAAATTTAATAAAAAAGGTAAAATAAACATAAAGTGATAAATTAACTCTTGATTATGACATTGACATATTAAAAATTTAATAAAATTTAATTTTAAAAAATTAACATAGATATTTATGATATGTCTGCTTCCAGTTGCTTTAATCGTAATTTTACTATATCACCCCTAAGTAATTATTATAAGTCATGTAAGTATTAAAAAATTAATAATATTTAATAAAAAAGGTAAGATAGACATAAAATGATAAATTAACTCTTGATGTTTTAAATGAATTTGACATCTTATATGAGGCCTACTTAAAAAAATTTCACTAGTATTTTTCATAACAATTTTGCTATATCACTTCTAATTAGTTGTTATGAGTCATTCAAGACGTGCAGGTTTCACTACTTCAACCGTGATATTTGATTGACTCTCGAAATTATATCAGTGTTGCTTAAATTGAAATAGAAAAAAATATTATAAATAACAATAATTAAAAACTTAAATTACTTTAAAAATCTAAATTGACTATCAATACTACAGAAGTTTGAACAAGAAAAGTATTATAAATTACAAAAGCAATTTTGATATATTTCTTGTAGTTAGTTATTATGAGTCATTCAAGACGTGCCTTCGCTACTTCAATCGTAATATTTGATTGACTATCGAAAAAACTATTTAATAAAAAAATAAAATAGATATTTATAAAGTAAAATATACATTTATGACATGGCTGTTTTAGTTGCTTCAACTGTAATTTTACTATATCACCCACAATTAATTATTATAAATTATTTAAATATTTAAAAATTAATAATATTTATTTTTACAGTAGCAAACAACTTAAAATAGTAACATATATGCCTTCGATAGCTAGTTCTATGTAAACTTGTAGATGATTAAACATAAGGCAGGAGGTTTTCCACAAAAAAGTGCGGAGAGTGCTGTCACTAAGATTCAAACTCGATCCACCCACTAGCGTCAAGAACCCACAGGGCACAACTAGCCGACCCAATTTGATAAATATGTTTTTTTTTTTTTTGGAAAAGGTTCAGAAATAACAAATTAGATCCATTAATTAGAAGATATATAACTTTTTTTTGTTAATTACCCTAAATAACAATATGTATATGTATTTGATGCAAAAGACAACATCAAATGTATATTCAAATATAGCTAATTATCTTATTTTTAAGTAACAACTTGATTTTAAAAAGATAAGAATTTTAACTTCCTTAAATTACGTTCATCAAATAAATTAAAAGTTAATTGAATATTCTATTTCTAAAATTAAAAAGCTTTTTTTTAATGAGTCTCAAAACTAAAAATAGGTTTGAATGATTTTTTTTTTTTTCATTTTTCTCTCTTCTTTTCTTTTTCTTTTTCAGTTATTTTTCTTTCGTTTTTTCTTTCATTTTTCATTTTTTTTTACTGTTTATCTTTTTCTTTGCACTTTTTTTTGAAATTTTTCCCCATCTTTTCCTTCATTTTTTAAAATTTTTTTTCTTTGTACTTTTTTTCTATTTTTTTTTCACATTTTCCCTCTTTTTTTTTCATTTTTTTCCTTTTTTTTGTTTCTTTTTTTCCTATTTTATTTTTTGAAATATTTTTTCTCATTTTGTTTTTTTGTTGTTGTGGGTATTTTATATTTATTTGTATCAAAGTATATATTTTAAATAGATTTATTATTTGTATTTGAATAGTATGTATAATTTATCAATTGTGTTTGTATATAAATAAGTATAATTAATTATATTTGCTCATATAAACATGTATCATTTGATACAAATGTAACATTTGTAGTTGTATAATTTATCATTTTTATTTTTTATTGTTCAATTGTTATCGATAAAAGATAATTCATATTAATAAATATAAACACAAGCATTCATAAAAGAAAAATAACAATTCCTTTTTACTTAAAAATGAAATAATGCAGTCAACTATAAATTTAAATACAAATAAATAAAATTACAAATATATATAAATACGCTGTCAATTTTAAAATATAAATACAAAATTATTTTTTAAAAATATAAATGTATCGAAAAAAATAAAATAAAAATAACTATAAATAAAATTAAAACACAAAAGATAAATATAATATACAATCAATAATAAATACAAAATAATTCTTTAAAATACAAGTGTGAATTTTATAAAATATTAATGATAATGCAAAATTTAAAATATAAATACAAGTGCGAATTATAAAAAATAAATACAAGTCCAAATTATAAAAACTAAAAACAAGTACGAACTATAAAAGCATACAAATACAAGTGCGAACAATAATTAGATACAAATACAAGTGCGAACTATAAAACACAAATACGATTGTATGAGCAAATACAAAAATATAAATGATGACACAAATACAAATATAATAAATGATATTTTTATTATAATCAGTGATATGTGCTCGACGTTGTTGACACTTAATTTTTACTCTCCACGACTAAATTTAATTTCGAGTTTCTCCAATTTTTTAATAAAATCAAAATGTTTATTTCATCCGAATAAAAATTTTTCAAGATATTTTTGTACGTAATTTTGTCATTTTAAGTAGCGATTATATATTATCGTGTTCAATTATACGAGATTATATAATTTGATTACTTAAATATTTATTCTATGGAATATCAAATTTTTAATTAAGGATTATTTTTGAAAATAAATATAATAATTAAAATCTTGATTTTAATATAATTTACTCTAAAAAATAATTTATTCGGATAAATATGTGTTTGATTTTATTAAATCAAGAAGCTCAAGATTAAATGAGGAACTAATTCGTATCGAATATCAATTTAATTTGACCATCCTATTAAATTTGATCATAATTGAAATTAAATTGACCATAATTACAATAAAATTGACCAATTAACTTTTAATTTGATCATAATTTAAATAAAATAGATTAATTCCTAATTGAAATTAATTTTTGAACCCTTAGTCTAATTGGAGTTATTTTCTAAATAACCCCAAAACCTAATCTACTATTATTAATCCCAAATTCCCATTTAATCAATTAATTACCAAGCCCAACAGTTAAAACCCCATCAGCAACCCCAAAATGCCACAATTGCAGCCCATTTCTTAACCAACCCGTTTTTCCTTCTCCATTCATCAGCCCAACATAATAACTAACAGTGGCCCAAACGGCAACACCCTTGCCCTTCTTCATTTTGCTCCAGCCCAGCTCATTTGATGATCTGACCCGGCCAAATCCCATTATCCTTTCCCCTTATTCAACAAACAGCAGCAAAAACACCGACGATATATGCACAATTCCAAATCACACAAACAGCAACATTGACGAACAACAACCGCGAAACCCAACCCGTCGACGACCCCCAGTCCAGCAACCAGTGAACCCGACTACCATGACCCAATACCCATTAACCACTACAACCCGACCCGCATACAACGTCAACAGCTTCAACAGCTGTGATTCAGCAACGACATAGACCCATTTTAAAAATTTAAAATTGTATGATTTCGTACATCTATAGCTCACCCCTTATCAAGAATCGTTAATTTTATTTGTTTTTTATTTCCTATGGTAAGGTTATCAGTGACGGTCTAATCGACCTTATTAGGCTACCTTCTAACTCTCTTGACCTTTAAATCTAAGGGAGATAGCGGGTGTATGCCCGTGATGAGGTCGCCTGTCCTATGAACCCTCAAAGTTCTTCTCTTTGCCCCTTGAAAATTCATTACGAGTGGATCAAAGAGAAGAGGAAGGTGAGTTTCAGCATGTTCCCCTTTAGGTTATAAGCTGCACCCCTCTCTGTGTGTGTTAACTGCGAATAATGTTATCGTTATCGACAAGATTGCTTGCATAATTGGAAAGTATCCTGATTTCCTTTGCCTCACTTCCCTCCTTTGTGACTCTCGTGGGTATTATAGACGCAATGCCTTGTTTATTGCACATTTATTCTCTCATTACTGGTTAAATTTTGTACTCTCTTAGCGTAAGTTTTGTTTTTGTTTTGTGATGCATTCATGCCCAAACATCGTCTTCCATGATTCCCCGAGGACCATCTCGATAACTAAGAACACATTTCTTGAGTCTGTATAGAAGGGGATGAAAAGGAGGATGGCATTCCCTGCAACTTTGTTTTTTTTTAGTTTGATGTTTCCGGGTCAAAGCTTGGAGTTTAGCTCCTGTTCTTTCTCTTAAGTTTGTTCCCAGTATGTGTCATTATTAGAAAGATATACGTAATAGTCTCCTGTTGAACTGTGGAATATTGAGCATATCTATTCACGGGTTATACCTTGATTTTTGGTCGCCATCATATTTATAAGAAGTATGACATTTAATCAAGATATCGCATTTTGATGTTAGGTAAAATATAATTGAGTGCCAAAGGACTTGTTAAATTAAACTGATTGAAATAATGGTGGACACTTCGAAAACGTGCTATCTTAACTATTTCTATGATCCCTGTTTAAAGCAGTGATCTATTTTTTTTATCATAGGAGAAATTCCGTGAATGTTGCAGGAGTTTGATTTGATCGACGAATATATCCGATTTGCAAATATTTCCTTATTTGTTTAAGAGTCATCTATACATGTTTATTTTTTCTTTTTGTAAATTTCTTTTGTTCACAAGTATATAAAGTTCGTTGATTCTTATCAAAAGTCTATGTGATTATCAAGAAGTTTAGATATTTCTAAAAAAATATGCATAGTCACCTTAGGTTGAATCGATTAAAACGTCAAATCTAGATGATGTCTCTTTGAGGGTTCTAGTTTCCTTTTACTGCCTTGTGTTTGGTATTTTGTTTGTTGCCATGAATATTTGAGTACTTTCCTGTTTCTTTATAGATGTTTATTTCAAGGTTAACTAGGAGCATTGGGAATGCGTTCATGATCTCATTTTTTGCATTATCTTGTTGAGTGTTGTCCTTATACGTTAGAGTATAGTACTCGATTAATCATAGATATAAAATGACATTAGAAATCCCATGGATTACCCTTCTCAACCATGTGGCCGCTATACTACTTTTTCTTCAATTTTTATGCATGAGCTTGTTTTTGTGTTTAGATTATTTTAATCCTTTCTTTTAGAACATATATTAATTCATATATCTCTTTCTTTGCATGAATCCACTTGGGAGTCCAATTAGACTCTTTTCCTTTGCATTACGCAATGGGTCATTAAGACCCTTTAGCAGACTTCGAAAATTAATTGCATAGCGCACGGATACAAGGAGTCGAAAGAAGAAGAATGGGTTAAAGCCTCGTCTTTGAAATGGCCAAAGAGACTCGAAAGTTTCATTTTTTTTTATTTTAATTCATTCATTGTGGTCTTTTATTATTATCTACTTATTTCTTCATTGCATTATTCATTCATTTGGGTCTCGAAGCCAAAGTTGTAAATTTAATACAGGTGAAGCGGATTTTGGCCAAAAAGGCTTGAAAACATAGAATTAGGACAGGTGAAAACGGGTCGAAAGCCCAATTAGATTATGACAGGTTTTGTTGATGTGGGCCCAATGACCTAAGTCTTTTATTTTCTCCCTTCCCCCCTTTTATGTGTTTATTTGCCTTTCATTTGTTTAGACTTAGTTAAAAATTCCTACTAAGTCGTCAAAACTTACTTTTACACAAGTCTTTTTCTAAAATAAATCACTTTTCAACAATCAAGCTTTTTGCAGTTAATCAAATGATATTTTCAAACAGTCTGGATAACTGCAAGTTAGCAGACGTTTTAAGTGCCTAAATCCTTCTTGAGATGTTAATAGAAATCGCTTACTCAGAATCTTTAAATTTGAACGATTTTTCTGTTTTGAATCGTTTAAAGTATCTTGTAAATGTTTCTTAATTTCTTTTCAAAATTAAGTGACGACTCTTTGAAATTTAAAATTTTCACAAAACAGACGTAGTCATATTTTCAGAAAAAAATAGAAATAAAAAAGATGAGAAAGAAAAAATACCCAAAAAAAAAGAAAAAAATAATAAAAATAAAAGATAAAGATGGAAGAGTAAGAAAAATAAAAATAAAGAAAAACAAAAAGAATAAAAAAATAAAAATAAAAAAAGAAAAAGAAAAAACGAAAGAAAAAACCAAAAAAGATAAACGGCAAAAAGAAAAAGAAAGAGAAATAGAAGAATATAAAAAAGTCTAAAAGAAAGAAACAAAAATAGAAAAAAAAAAAGAAGAAAAAACAAAAACAAAAGAAAAAGTAAAAACCAATAAAGAACAAAAGAAGAAAAAAGGAAAAAAAGAGAAATAAAAGAGAAAAAAATTGAAGAGAAGATGAAAAATGAAAAGAAAGAGTAAAACACATTAGATATATAAGAAAGAGAAAGAGAGAAAAATAAGGGGGGATAAAAAACTAATAAGATATTATTATTTTGTTATGTCATTTTTTTTTAAATGTTCCTAATTAACTTAATTATGAACTTAAGTTTGCTAGTCTGTGTACTTTTTCATTTTTCTAAAAGTGAAATTATCTTATATGTACTTTTTAAATTGTTTATTGCAAGTTATAGCTATACTTTTGTTTAACAATTGAGCTATTGAGTTATGAAATTAATTGCAAGTTGGAACAAATATTTAAAAATTTATTGAATTTTTATTTTTTCGTATTTATTTTAATACAAGTACATTAATTAAAATGCCTCATATTTTTCATGTGTATCTCTTTCCTCTCTCCTCAATAATCGTGTTAATAATTTTTAGATGAGTAAAATTCGATCAATAAATTAGACTAATTTTTATCCATTTCTTATCTTTTCTGAAAAGTTACAATTACTTACTTTTTCAAGGAATACACATTTATAATTAAATTTATATATATATATATATATATATATATATATATATATATATATATATAGTGTTATTTCTTTTAATTGAGTGATTTCTTTTCTTATCTCTTGTAGCACTAGTTTTATTTCTGGATTTCTTAAGCTACTTTTTTTTTTTATCTTTATTAATTAATTTTTTAAATTTCTTATCTAATTTTGCTTGTTGATTTTTTAGGAAGTCGAAATTTTGTTCTATCTTTTCTAACAACCTCTTTTGTTTGTTTTGCAGGTCTTCTAATATTTCTAGAGTTTTTAATATTTTCGTATCTTCCTGTTGAACCTTTTCTGCTAGGTTTATTATAAAATCTGTAATAGTATTTAGTTGTGGGTTTTCTCCATGTAATGTATGTTCTCCGTTGTCAAAATTACACCTAATAAGAGAATTGTCTTTTAAATGTCTGTATTTCTTTTCAACTTGGATTGTTAGATCTAAATACTCTAATTTCTTTAAATTATCTATTTTAACACTTTTATCCTAATGAGGGTGTATAGATAATGCACTATTTTTTGATGGCTTTTATTCTAATATTTCTGTATTCTATACAATACCTAATACTTTCTAATCTACACTTCAACAAGTTTATATGATCTACACAACTTACTAGTTTTATAGGGTCTGAAATTATAATGGCTTCTGATAATTCTATTGTTTCTAATACCTCTATTCGATTTATCAAGATCTGTTCTATTTTCAAGATTTTGTTTCTTTGTTGTACATCTTTATATATCTGATTATATAATCTTTATTTTATTCCAGCAAAAGGATGTGTTCTCATGTATCTTTTATATATTTTATCCTAAAGGACTAATTTCTCTACAGTTTTTTCTATGAAATCTTATGTGTTTATTTTATCGTTCTATATCATTTCTAATACCTTCTAATTCCCATTTTAATGCACTTATATATTCTTCTAATAGTTTTAACTTTGATGCTTCTAATATTTTAAATAGTTACTTAAAACTTTTTATAAATCTTTTGCCTTTGATTTTAGTAAAATTTCTCTATTTAAATACTAATATTTTTGTAACGACTCAAATTTGTACCTCGGATGCTACACGGTGCTCATAATCTCGAAGGACCATAAGCTAAACCCATGAATGGTACCTGCTGTAATAACTAAATAGTAATACTGTAAATATGCAAAAATTAGACGAAAACTTGCCATAAGGTTCAATAATGAAATAAAACTGAATACGGTATAATAATACCAAAACTGAAACATCTATGTGAAAATACTCTAGTCTGAAAATCCTCTAAACTATCTGAAGTATGGAGTTGATGGGACAAGCTCCTAACTAACTCTAACTACTGAAACTGTACTGCTAAACTAAAATACTGAAGAAAATAATCATCTCCTCGAACTATGAGGACTCACCACTAACTCTGACTGCTAAAAATCTGAACTGCTAAGGGTGCTCAGGAGCCCGTGTGTCTGAACCTATGAAATAAGACATCATAGCATAAAAGAAAAGTATATGTCAGTAATTTGAATGTACTGGTATGCTAAGTGAGGTAGGCTGAAATGCATGGGTTCATATGCATGAACAATACTGACTAAATGGCATGAGTATAACTGACTGAGAGTACATGCATGAATATGTAAACTGTAACTGAGATCGTGATAACACTGAATACTGATTAACTGATATTCGAGTATACTGATATTGAATTACTGATAAATGAATGACTGTATCTGACAGTCCTGATTTTATGGAACTATACTGAGTTCCGTACTGAGTTGAGTGACTGTGTCTGATAGTCCTGAATCTGTAGAACTGAACTGAGTTTTGTACTAAGACTGAATCTAAAAATAAGATTGTGAGAGGTAATTATCGAACCGACGTACCCCTTTCTGAATAGATTGGGGTCTAACTTGTAACCCCAGTTGGAAGGGTGTCTGTACTGTGCCACGGGTAAAGACAATGAGTTAACCCTCTCTGACAGGAGGCTCTTTCGTCAACCCTCACTGGCAGGAAAACTCGAATGAGATGTATCAACCCTGATAATATCTGGCAGGAAGATATCTTAACCTATACTGGCTACATAGTTCTGTAACGCAGGGATTGCTACTAAGGGTTAAACCCTCTGCAGACAGAAATGCTCCCATCCCTGGGTTAACTCAGTACTGAATCCTACTCCCATCTGAATAGACACTGACTGATTTCCTAGTTCATACTAGGCTTGACTGAACTGTTACTAATTATACTGTCTAACTGATCTGAATTGAGTTCACTGAGTTCCGTTGACTGACGGAATACTACTGAATTCTATTAACTGACTGAATTTATCGAGGCCTGAACTGAATACTGAACTGGACTGGACTGATACTGAGTTTACTGGTTTTCCTGAGTTCTGTAACTGACTGAGAGTACTACTAATCGTGACATGACTGAGATTATTCTGTAATTGACACTGCCTCTAGGTAAACAACTAAATTGTCGGGTATTAAATACCCCCAAGACTCGATAGCATGAAGAGTGAAGCATCACATGATCTTGCATAGCATAAAAATGCACACTTGTTCATAATGTATCTATAGAGACATTTTATCAAACACTTGCATGGTATAACTTGCACATAAGCGTTCGCTCACGGCTCGTTCGCAATGGAACTGGGCTAGCATGACATGATTTATTTCCTTTATTAGTTCACATGAACAATTCATCAAGCACTTAGTGAGCATAATATATGCACTTAATAAGTGAGCATCATGATTCACTTCCAATTTCACAATTTCAAGGGGTTTAACATAGATTCATACGAATCTACACACACATAATCAATTCCACATGAAACGTATAATAAATCATGAAATAGAAATCTAATTCAAATAATAATCATGAATACACTTTAATTCCAATCATAGAAATCATAAATTCCAAGGGTGGAAGGAACCCTTGGATGAACACTTCACATACCTTAGTTGGCGAATTCTTGAAGAATAATGGTGGAAACCTTGAGTCTTGGATCTTAAATATGATGAACTAGGGTTTGTACTTGATAAATTATAAAGAGAATGAGTATATTTTGCCTCTTGAACGGCTTAATGATATGTTTTAGGGGATGAAGGAAGTGGGAAAAAGACCCAATTACCCCCAAAGATGCAACCTTTTAATGACTGAAATTTGAACTATCGACGCGCAGACTGACGCATCGAGTCATTGGAATCAATGTGATAGCCAACGTGCCGTGTTGGTTCACTGGAAATTACCACTGGAAGCCAAGGAAAATATTGATCGACGCGATGGATGACACGCCGCACTGAGATTGCATCGATACACTATTTTAGATTTCCAAACGTGGTTCAAATGAGGTCCGAAAAATACAAAACTCGTCCGAAAATACCTACTGACATGCACAATTGAAGCATGAGTTCATTGATGAAATTACTGATAGACTGAATTATCATACTGAACATGCATATTTGATGTATGAGTACATAGCTGATCATGATTCATGAATGCATGATTGGGATTATTGATAAGCTGAGTTTGTTTATTGGACATGCATGTCTGATGCATGGGTACATGACTGAACTGATTCATGAATGCATGATTGAGTATGAAATGTTAATTGATACCAAGTTGGTAGCTATTTCTGAACATGAGACTGAGTAAATTCAAAGGAAAACTATTACCTTTGGCTGAGTTTGAGTTTGAGGAGAAGAGGCGAGGATACTTAGTTCGCATGTCTGCTTTTGCTTCCCAAGTAGCTTCCTCAATGAACTGATTCCATCAAAAAACTTTTACTAGAGGGACTTCTTTGTTCCTCAGTCTGCGAATCTGATAATCAAGGATTTCGTCTGGAATCTCTTCATAAAAGAGTCTGTTATGAATATCTATGCCCTCTATAGAGACTACGACTCTTGGGTCACCAATGCATTTCTTAAGCAAGGGGACATGGAACACTGGATGTAATGAAGCTAAGTCTGAAGGTAACTCAAGCTCATAAGCTACCTTTCTGAAACGACTGAGAATTCAGTAAGGACCGACATACTAGGGAATGAGTTTCCCCATTTTGACAAACCTCTTCACTCCTATCATAGGAGAGATTTTCAAATACATATAATCACCAATTTTGAACTTGATATCCTTTCTGCACACATCTGCGTATGATTTATGTCAGCTCTGAGCTGTCTTAAGCCTTTCTCAGATCAATTGAACTTTCTCTAAGGTATAGAATACCAAGTCAGGACCTACCACTGTGGCCTCACCCACTTCAAACCAACCAATGGGAGATCTATACCTCCTTCCATAAAGCGTCTCAAACAGAGTCATCTGAATACTAGAATGATAGCTATTGTTATATACAAATTCAATCAAAGGTATGTGGTCTTACCAACTATCTTTAAAGTCTATCTCACACGCTCGCAACATATTTTCTAAAGTCTAAAAGGTCCTTTCTGCTTGACCATCTGTCTGAGGATAAAAGGCTGTACTGAGGTGAACTCGGGTACCAAGACCTTTTTGGAAAGCCTTCCAGAAATGAGAGGTGAACTGGGTACCTATATCTGAGATAATGGACAATGTAACACCGTGCAATCTGACCAACCCCATGATATAAAGTTTGGCATAATCCTTGGCTGAATAACAGGTATGGACTGGTAGAAATAAGCTGATTTGTTTATCCTATCTACAATGACCCAAACTGAATCATGATGGCGATGAGTTCGAGGCAAACCCATCACAAAGTCCATGTTCACTTGTTCCCATTTCCAGGTAGGAATGCTAAACTCCTACATTAACCTACTTGGCTTCTGATGCTCGATCTTAACCTACTGACATATTGATCACTTAGCCACAAACTCTACAATGTCTCTCTTCATCCCACTCCACCAATGATCTCCCGTAAATCATGGTACATCTTAGTGTCCCCTGGATGAATAGAGTAGCACGCACCATGCGCTTCTGCAAGAACTCGCTGTCTCAAGTCGTCTACACCTGGCACACATAGCCAACCTTGACAATGCAAAAAACCATCTCCCCCTTGGGAGAAGACCTTTACTTTTTGATCTCTAAATGATTCCTTCAACTTTACTAGACTAGAATCCGTATCTTACTTTTCCTTTACCTCAAAAACTAGGGATGATTTTGAACTACTCTGCACCCATACACTACCTTCTACTGAATCAACTAAGCGAAAACCTAGTCGGGCAAGCTGATGAACTTCCTGAACTAACTCCTTCTTACCGTCCTCCACATGAGCAACACTACCCATAGATATCTTACTGAGAGCATCAGCCACTACATTGGCTTTACCCGGATGATACAGGAAGCTTATGTCGTAGTCTTTCAATAACTCCAACCACCTTCTTTGACGGAGGTTTAATCTTTCTGAGAGAACACAAACTTTAGGCTCTTATGATCAGTGAACACATCAACGTGCACCCTATACAAATAGTACCTCCAAATCTTTAAGGCAAATACTACTCCTGCTAACTCAATATCATGAGTAGGATAGTTCTTTTCATGGGGCTTAAGCTGTCTAGAGGCGTAGGCTATGACCTTACCTCTCTGTATCAAAACACACCCCAAATCGACTCTACAGGCATCACAATATACCACAAACCCATCTGAACTGGCTATTACCCATCTAGTAGTGTCAAAACTGGACCTGTAATAAGTCGAGTCTTTAACTCTTGAAAACTCTTTTCATAAGAATCTGACCACTGGAATTTGACTTTCTTCTGAGTCAATCTAGACATAGGGGATGTAATAGATAAAAATCCCTCAATAAACTATCGGTAATAGCTAGCCAAGCCCAAGAAACTCTTGATATCTGATGGAGAGATGGGTTTAGGCCAGTTTCTCACTGCTTCGATCTTTTGGAGATCAACTCTAATGCCATCACCAAAAATGATATGGCCAAGGAAGGCTACTGACTTTAGCCAAAATTCACACTTACTAAATTTGGTGAATAACTGATGGTTTCTGATAGTTTGCAATACTATTTTGAGATGGTCTGAATGATCATGCTCACTGCGGGAGTAGACAAGAATGTCATCTATGAAGACTATGTCAAACATGTCCAAGTACTACTTGAACACATGGTTCATCAAGTCTATGAAAGCTGCAGGGAATTGGTAAGACCAAATGACATGACTAAGAATTCGAAGTGACCATACCAAATTCTAAAAGCTGTCTTCAGAATGTAACTTTCTCTGACTCTGAGCTGATGATAGCCTGACCTGAGGTCTATAGTAGAAAAGTAACTAGCCCCCTGAAGTTGGTCAAATAAGTTATCAATTATGGAAAGTGGATACTTGTTCTTGACCATGACTTTATTTAACTAACAGTAGTCAATACACATTTTGAGAGAACCATCTTTCTTATGCACAAATAAAACTGGGGCACCCCACGGAGACACACTAGGTCTGATGAATCCCTTATCTAGGAGATCCTTTAACTAATCTTTTAATTCTCGGAGTTTTACAGGTGCCATTCTGTATGGCAGGATAGATATGGGATGAGTATTTGGAAGAAGGTTTATTCCAAAGTCAATTTCCCTTTCGGGAGGAACTCCGGGGAGATTTTCGGGAAACACATCTAGGAATTCAAATGCTACTGACACTGATTCAAGATTTAGGGTTTTTGAACTAGAGTCTTGGACTCAAACAAGATGGTAGACACATCCATTAGATATCATCTTCCTTTCCCTTAGGTAGGAAACAAGCTGACCCCTAAGTGCTGAAGTATTACCCCTTCACTCTAGAATGAGTTCATTCAAAAACTAAAACTGGACAATTCTATTTCTACAGTCGACTGAGGTATAACAGGAATAAAGCCAATCCATGCCGAGAATGACATCAAAATCAACCATCTGTAATTCGACTAAGTCTGCTGAATTGATTTTCTGAGATACCATAATTGAATAGTTCCTGTATACCCACTGGCTATGATAGATTTACCCTCTGGGGTAGAGACTGATAAAGGCTTTACTAGGATTTTGGGGTTGACTTTGAAGTCAACAGCTACATAAAAAGTAACAAAGGACAAAGAAGCCCCTGGATCTAGCAAAGCATAAATATGTAAATGATAAACTTGTAACATACCAGTGACCACATCAGGAGAACTCAATTGATTCCATTGGGACTGAAGAGCATAGAGTTTGTTTAGGCGTTGCCCACTGGTGGCACTGGAATACCCTGCTGATTCAGACGACCGGACTGAGCTGGGGGATGATTTGCTGACTCTACAAACCCACCTGAGGACACTATTTGACCCTGTGGCCTGACTTTCCACATCCAAAACACACATCACTGCCAGATCTACAGATATCCTATGGTTTCTGCTATACTTCTGACAAAGGGAATTGGTTCGGGCACTGCTAATAATATCCTGGGGTTTATGGCTTGACGCCTTATCTCTGTTGCCATCTATATAAATTTTGGCACAGGAAAAATAGCTGAGGACGGAGCTGGAACTGAGGATTTTAGGTGGAACTAAGAACGGTTCCCACCCTCTGACTTAGGCTGAGCAAAGTTGAAAGTGCTTGTTCTCGCTCTTTTGTTCTCCCTTTTCTTCTCTTTATTCTTAACCCCTTCTATCTGCTAACCATAGACCATAAGCCTGGATATATCCATTTCCTTAATAAACATTGCAGTCCTACACTTCTTGACCATACTATTAGACAGGACAGATAAAAACTTATCTTAGATCTGCTATCTGCTACCACATGAGGTGCGTATCTGTCTAATTGAATAAATTTAAGAAAATACTCTTGTACCATCATGTTTCCTTGCTTCAAATTTATAAACTCCCAAATCTTTACTTCCCTCAACTCTAGTGGGAAGAACCTATCCAGAAAAGCAACAACATATCCCTCCCATTTTATGGGCCCTACATCTGTGGCCCTTTCTGCTTTCCACTGTTTAAACCATGAGTATGCCACATCATGTAACTAATATTCGGCTAACTCAACACTCTCAACAGCAGCCACCCCCATAATATTAGTAACTTTCTGCTCCTGATCAAGAAATTCCTAAGGGTCCTCATCTGACTTAGACCTTGTAAAAGATGGAGGGTTCATTCGGGTGAAATCCCAAATCCTGGAAGCAATAGTATTAGCCACTGGGTTGGCTGGAAAAGCAGCTGGACGTTCATTCTGGTCGACCATAGAATGAGCTAGGGTGGTGAAAGCTGCTCTAAACTCAGCGTGGGAGACATGTTCGTCCAGAGGATCTGGTTGGATGGGTTGGGGTTCTGGCTGGTCTCTTGTTCCTCTTCCCTTAGACCTCTTTGGAGGCATATTCTATAAACAAAGGAGAAACTTGGATTAGACAGAAATTTTAACTGGAGATCATGCCCACTCGCATAATATAAGTACTGAAAGAAGAGAAACTTTTCCTAAAACATCTCATAGCCTCCAGTTTATAAGTGTGGCACGCTACACACCCATTCACAAGACTCTACTAGATATGAATCTCAGAATTCCTAGGACTTTGTTGAACCTTAGTCTCTGATACCAAGTTTGTAACGCCCCGAGTCTGTACCCCGGATGATACACGGTGCTCATAATCCTGAAGGACCACAAGATAACCCATGACTGGTACCTGCTGTAATAGCTAAATAGTAATACTAAAAATATGCAAAAATTAGGTGGAAACTTTCCATAAGGTTCAATACTAAAATAAAACTAAATACGGTATAACAATACCAAAACTGAAAAATCTATCTGAAAATACTCTAGTCTAAAAAAGCCTCTAAACTGTCTGAAGTATAGAGTTGATAGGACAAGCCCTCAACTAACTCCAACTACTAAAATTGTACTGGTAAACTGAAATACTAAAGAAAATAATCTTGTCCTTGAACTATAAAGACTCACCACTAACTCTGATTGCTGAAAATTTGAACTGCTAAGGGTGCTCGAGAGCCCATACATCTGAACCTATAATATAAGACATTATAATGCAAAGGAAAAGTATGTGCCAGTACTTTGAATGTATTGGTATGCTAAGTGAGGTAGGCTGAAATACATGGGTTTATATGCATGAACAATACTGACTGAATGACATGAGTATAGCTGAATGAGAGTACATGCATGAATACGTAAACTATAAATGATATCATGATAACACTAAATACTGAGTCTGAATACTGATTAACTGATATCTTAGTATACTGATACTAAATTACTGATAACTGAATGACTGTATCTGACAGTATTGATTCTGTGGAACTATACTGAGTTCCGTACTGAGCTAAGTGACTGTGTCTAACAGTCCTGAATCTATAGAACTGAACTGAGTTTTGTACTGATACTGAATCTGAAACTGAGACTGTAGGAGGTAATCATCTAACCGACATGCCCCTTTATGAATAGATTAGGGTCCAACCTATAATACTAGTTGGAAGGGTATTAGTATCGTGCCACGGGTAAAGATAACTGTGAGTTAACCCTCTCTGACAAGAAGCTATTTTGTCAACCCTCGCTGGCAGGAAAACTAGAATGAGATGTATCAACCCTCATAATATCTGGAAAGAAGATATCTCAACCTACGCTGGCTACATAGTTCTGTAACGCAGGGATTGCTACTAAGGGTCAAACCCTCCGCTGATAGGAATGCCCCCATCCCTGGATTAACTCGGTCCTAAATCCTACTCCCATCTGAATAGACACTGACGAATTTCCTAGTTTATACTAGGCTTAACTAAACTGTTATTGATCATACTATCTAACTGAACTGAACTGAGTTCACTGAGTTTCGTTGACTGAAGAAATACTACTAAATTCTGTTAACTGACTGAATTTACCAAGGTCTGAATTGAATACTGAACTGGACTGGACTGCTACTGAGTCTACTAGGTTTTCCTGAGTTTCGTAACTGACTGAGAGTACTACTAATCATGGAATGACTGAGATTATTCTGTAACTGACACTGTCTCTAGGTAAACAACTAAATAGTCGGGTATTAAATACCCCAGGACTTGATAGCATGAAGAGTAAAGCATCACATGATCTTGCATAGCATAAAAATGCACACTTGTTCATAATGTATATTTAGAGACATTTTATCAAACACTTGCATGGTATAGCTTGCACATAAGCTAGCATGACATGATTTCTTTCCCTTATTAGTTTACATGAACAATTCATCAAGCACTTAGTAAGCATAATATATGCACTTAATAAGTTAGCATCATGATTCACTTCCAATTTCACAATTTCAAGGGGTTTAACATGGATTCATACGAATCTACACAAACAATAATCAATTCCACATGAAACGTATAATAAATCATAAAATAGAAATCTAATTTAAATAATAATCACAAATACACTTTAATTTCAATCATGGAAATCATAAATTCCAACTACTTGAAGTTTGAAAGAGTTTCTTGGACTCCAAGGATGGAAGGAACCCTTGGATGAACACTTCACATACCTTAGTTGGTGAATTCTTGAAGAATAATAGTGGCAACTTTGAGTCTTAGATCTTGAATATGATGAACTAGGGTTTGTTCTTGATAAATTCTAAAGAGAATAAGTATATTTTGCCTCTTGGATGGTTTAATGATATGTTTTGATGGCTGAAGGATGTGGGAAAAATACCTAATTACCCCCAAAGATGTGACTTTTTATTGACTTGAAATTAAACCATCGACGTACTGACCGATGGACCGCATCATTGACATCAACAGGATAGACAATGCACCACATCAAGTCCGCGTCAGTTCACTAAAAATTGCCCCTAAGAGCCAAGGAAAATTGGTAGCCGCGCCGTGTCGAGATCGCATCAATACACTATTTTGGATTCCCAAATGTGGTTCAAACGAGGTCCATAAAATACAAAACTCATTCGGGAATACCTACTGACATTTCTGATCATGAATTAACCTAAAGATTGACATTTTAAGGTCATAGATGTCATGAAATAGAGTTTCCAACTTACGAAGGATAAAATGACACCAAGTCTGATTACTTAGCTAAAATTTTCTAGGACTCCTTAACAAGCTTTAAAGGACTGAGTTAAGCTTAGAATTTTGCGGGTCTTACAATTTTTGCTGTATAGCTCTAGCCCACGGATGCGTTCTCATATATTTCTAGATTTAAGGCAAATTATTAACTCATATTCTAGTTGAGATATTATGGTAATTAACTGATCTAATGTTATAGGATTTTCCTTTGTATTATTAAGTCTCTTATATTCAATATATAAAGTATTTAACTTTTCTCTAATTTCTCTGTAAGCCTTAGTATTTTCACGAGGTCTTTTCATTAAGCTAAATAGATAGGATACTTTTGTCTCAAAATATTATCTACTCATAGTTCATCTGTAATGTAAACTATTTAGACTTGAGCTTCGGATAATCTATTATCTACTTCTGGTAGTTCCTGATAGACTTGTTCTCTTGATTCTGGAGAAACTTCAAGTAACCTAATAAGTAACCTCCTTTGTTCTATTAAGACTTTATATAAGTTTATATATTCTTTCTTTATATTTCTATTATATCAATAATATTCTGAATCTAAAATTATTTGTTTTTTGTAGGGTCTAGGTTTTCATTTTTTTCAGTTCTTGACACCATATATAATAAAGTCTCCTAGAATCTTAGGGCTCTGATACCAAAATAATACCTGATATAATATGCTATGTTGATAATATATTAGAGATAGGTAAAATGAATTGAAGAATAAATAAAACAGCAGGTATGAGAATGCAAGCAAGTTATGAGTAATAAGAAGCTAGATTGAAAAAGATTTTCAAAAATATAATGTGAAATCGTACTCAGTACTCCCTCCTTCGTTTTCCCTTAATCATGTGTAGTCGTGCGATTATCAAAATCAAAGTATGTTTTTCTCCCAAAATACTCCTTTTTTTATACCCTGTTCATCTCTTTCTCTTTAGTTTTAGGTATTTTAGCAATATTTTATTTAATCACACCCCGAGACAACACAACAGTCCTTTCAAATCTTCTTTGGACTTTTCAAATCCCTAGGAATTTACATATTAATCCATTGTTACTGCCAAAATACTGAGAGAATGACAATATACTAGAGATATTTTATAAGTAATATACCAAATTTATAGGAGCGGAAGGCTGCCGGTAATCTGCACGGCAATTAGTCCCGTAATATAATAGAAAAACAACTGAAAAAATATGAAATTGATATAACAAACATAATTTACACAGTAGGAGAAAATACAATGATTTTAAATCACAAACTACTCATATGTCTTAAGGTGAAGAGAGGTTTCTCTTTGATTTGGATAATCACATGACTACACATGATTAAGGGAAAACGAAGGAGGGAGTATTGAGTAGGATTTCACATTATATTTTTGAAAATCTTTTCATATCTAGCTGCTTATTACTCATAACTTGCTTGCATTCTCATACCTGCTGTTTTATTTATTCTTCAATTCATTTTACCTGTCTCTAATATATTATTAACATAGTATATTATATCCTATATTAGAGTCAGAATATTATTGGTATGATAAAAATATAAAGAAAGAGTATATAAACTTATTTAACGTCTTAATAGAACAAAGGAGGTTACTTATCAGATTATTTAAAGTTTCTCCAGAATCAAGAGAAGAAGTCTATCAGGAACTACTAGAAGTATATAATAGATTATTCGAAGTTTAAGTCCAAATAGTTTACATTACAGATGAACTAAGAGTAGATAAGATTTTGAGACAAAAGTATCCTATCTATTTAGCTTAATGAAAAGACCTCGTGAAAATACTAACGCTTACAAAGAAATTAGAGAAAAATTAAATACTTCATATTTAGAATATAAGAGACTTAATAATACAAAGGAAAATCCTATAACATTAGATCAGTTAATTACCATAATATCCCAACTAGAATATGAGTTAATAATTTATCTTAAATCTAAAAATATATGAGAACGCATCCGTGGGCTAGAGCTATACAACTAAAATATTGGTATTTAAATAGAAAATTTTTACTAAAATCAAAGGCAAAAGAATTAGAAGAAGTTTTAAGTAACTATTTAATAATATTAGAAGCATCAAAGTTAAAACTATTAGAAGAATATAAAAGTGCATTAAAGTGGGAATTGGAAGGTATTAGAAGTGATATAGAACAATATAATAAACACATAAGATTTCATAGAAAAAGTGTAGAGAAATTAGTCCTTTAGGAAAAAATATATAAAAGATATATGAGAACACATCCTTTTGCTAGAATAATACAAAGATTATATAATCAGTTATATAAAGAGGTACAACAAAGAAATGAAATCTTGAAAATAGAACAGATCTTGATAAACCGAATAGAGGTATTAGAAGCTATAGAATTATCAGAAACCATTATAATTTCAGACCTTATAAAACTAGTAAGCTGTGTAGATCATACAAACTTGTTGAAGTGTAGATTAGAAAGTATTAGGTATTGTATAGAATACAAAAAATATTAGAATAAAAGCCATCAGACCAACTTAGTATACTAATGAAAGAAGACAACTAATGAGTTTTGTTTCAGTATGTATACAGGCAAGGGGAAACGTAAGGCTGAAGCCTCATCTTCTCAAGACTACTTAAAGAAGCTAATGAGCAACACTCATTACAGACCACTTACAATGTTGGAACATCCGAAGTTAGAAAGAATTATTTTTGGGCCTAACAATCTCATCAGTTATGAGCCATCCAACCTGACTTTCAAACTTAGACCAGATGTAAGGGTGGACAAACAACAGATCTGCTTGATCGACAATTTATGGATTGCTTACAATAAGACACCTAGAAACAATAGTTACTTTATTTCAGTTCTAAATGCTTTAAGTTATTATTTTACTAAGAAAAACAACACTAACAAATTTAAATTATATGTTGTTTTTAGCAGAAAGACACAGGGAGTATTTCAGACATAGATAGAAGTAATGAACTCTGTAAAAGACTATACAAATCCTCTCTATAAAGGCTTTAATGATTTGAAAGAAGCGTTAGATTATGCTTGAGGAAATATAGGGCCAAATTATTATATTACTGTAGCTCTAAGACCAAATATGAAAGAAGTTCCCCAATATAATATAAAAAAAACACAGAAAAATTATATTTTGTGATCATTATTCCTTCATGATCGAAGTATTTAGAAGACTAAATCACGCAAATGAGACTCTAAGACAAGATAATGAAAACATTATGAATGAAAAGACCTACTGTATCGGGTAATGATACAACTAGTCTAGTTTAAATAGTAACTGGTAAAGACGCATCAAATCCGTTAATGGGTGTGCATTCTCCAATGAATGTAGAAAGACCTATTGTATCAGATAGTGATATTGCTAATCTAGTTCAAATGGTAACTGATAAAGACATATCAAATCCGCTAATGGCTGACACTTTGCCAAAAAGTGTAGGGAGAATTCTTTCAGCCAGTTTTAAAACAATAGGGACTCAGACAATAGAAGGAGAGACATCGACAAATACCCAAGACAAAAATAAAAAAGTTTCTTCTTGCAAAAAAAGAAAAGTAATAGAAAAAATATTGAACAAATAGTAGCAGACTTTATCAAAAAACTGTTAGCTGAACAACCTAAAGAAATAACAATGGAAAATCCAAAGCCTGAGCTAAGATCCAGCATTTTCTCAAGAGAAGAGACAAGACCCAGAACCGAAACAATACTAGGCCTATCAAGTGGAGACAGTGACGAAGATGATCCTATAATGGAGGATGACTATAACTTAGCTATGGATCAATTCGCTTAAGACTCAAATGCAGACGATGACTCAGGAATGGGTTTCGATACAGAAGCATTACATAATTTAGATATGTAAGCAGTGGCGATATTCATAAATAGATAAAAACCAAGACGTAAACAGTGATGTAGAAGATAAAGGCTGACATTAAGTAAAGAACAAGTGGACGAAAGTCAACTGGACGGATAAGAATAAAAGAAGAAACATGACCATGTGATAATGGGGCCCACAAAGTGTACCCGATATGTAAAGTTTCTAAAATAAATTTAAAGTCCGAGTTTGAAGTCCGCCAGATACCTATAAATATCCTCTTCATCAGACTTAAGAAAGTAGAGCGAAAGAAAGTAACAACAGCAACAATCTCAAGAGTAGAGAAAATATTAGAGTGAGAATTTCTTAGTTTTACAAGTAAAAGAGAGAGAGAGAGTGAGTGAGTAAGTGTGTATAAAGTAGTATCTAAGATCTTTCTGTGTTAGCTGCGAGGCTTTTAGGGGCTACCGAAAGGGAAACCTCTCTTCACCTTAAGACATGTGAGTAGTTTGTAATTTAAAATCATTGTATGTTTCTCCCTACTATGTAATGTTTGTTATATCAATTTCATATTTTCTTTCAGTTATTTTTTTGTTATATTACAGGACTGATGGCTGTGCGGATTATCACCAACCTTCCGCTCCTATAAATTCAGTACATTACTTATAAAATACCCCCAGTATATGGTTTTGTCTCAGTATTTTGGTAGTAACGATGGATTAATCTGTAAATTCCTAGGGATTTGAAAAGTTCAAAGAAGATTTAAAAAGGCTGTTGTGTTGTCCCGGGGTGTGATTGAAGAAGATATTGCTAAAATACCTAAAACTGGAGAGAAAGAGATGAACAAGGTATAAAAAAGAGTATTTTGGGAGAAAAACATACTTTGATTTTAATAATCGCACGACTACACATAATTAAGAAAAAACAAAGGAGGAAGTACTGAGTAGGATTTCACATTATATTTTTGAAAATATTTTCAGATCTAGCTGCTTATTACTCATAACTTGCTTGCATTCTCATACCTGCTGTTTTATTTGTTCTTCAATTCATTTTACCTGTCTCTAATATATTATCAACATAATATATTATATCCTATAGTAGAGTCAGAATATTATATATATATATATATCCAAAAATATCTAGTTTTAATTTGTAGGTTTAAGAGATTTTCAATTATCATTACTTACAAAAATATACTAGGAACAAAATTTATCAAGTGTGCTAAAATTTTGGAACTCCTATGCACGTTCTCCACCCACAACAACCCCCTCCTTTTCCATCTACATTCAATTTTTTTAAAAAGAAGATAAGTATCTTGCACAATCTCTTCCAGTAAAATTAATGCCCTATTTCCATTTTTATGTTTTTTTTTGAGTGAGTTTCAATTTTAAAATTTTATTAGCCTATAAAATTTGTATATAATTTGATATTCTTGTATTTTTAATAAATCAAGCTTAAATCAATCAATATTGTATATATAGTGAGAAACTTTTTATTGCTATGAACTAGAACTATAATCTTTTTTATGTTGGTGCCATCAATCACCGTATATACAAATTCAGTTAAAATTGGTGCCTATAATAAAAAAAATATAATGTTTGGATGATTAATTCACATATTATGCACATAATATACAATATACAATATACATACTATACTATACCGTTTGTATACATATGACAGAAAAGGGGATAGAAGTTAAGACTCAAATCTTACATGTTTCATACAACTTTTTGATATATTATTATATAAAACTATCTTCTGAAATCTGATATATATGGCTTTAATACTATTACCATATATACATATTTTTTTTCTTTACCATATATACATATGTTATACATTATTCATACATGTTTCATACACAAATTTTTTCTCAACAAAGTACATACTTTTTTTAATGAATCAGATACACAAATTGAACTAGTATCATATTTATATACAACTTTGACAGACTGTATATTCACATATATTTACACATTCTTCTCCAAACATTTTTTCCTCTGGAGTCAATCCAATCAAACGAACTGAATCATTTAATTATACTTGATGCCTCTCCACAATTTCTTCATTATATCTTTAGCTCGCAACACAAATGATGGATTGATACTTATGTTCTATTCTATCCATTGCTATATCCTTCATAGTTACGTGCAACAGAAATACAAAGAAGAAATCTGCAATATTTTCTTTTGATTCAAATATACCTGGACTCCTGTATTATTGTATGATCATTGTAATGACCTAAATCTAGATGATTTTTTTCTTTTTGTGTTTTGATCATTTACCTCTCTCCTTAATTGTGCTATTTGATTTATGAGTTGCGGGAATAATTGACATAATTTTCAAGGCCTTCAATAAGGTTTTGGGTGAGTTTGAGGTCATTGTGAGGCTTTAAGAGCTAATAGTTGACTTTGGTCAACATATCTAGATTCGAGTGTCGGATGACAACATAAATTTTTCCAGTAGATCTAAAATATCAAATTTGTATTAGTAGTGTAATTGGTACGGTTTTGTGGTTTTTAGATCCCATTTCGATCCTTGGTTTGAAAATAGTGTAAATAGAATTTCGGGGGTCAATTTTGTGATAATGATCTTTTTTCATAAATCTGACGATTTCATTGGATCCAACATATGTTTCGAGGGTAAAAATAAGTTTAAAGGGTTGCTGGTGTTGGTGTGGCCACTTCGTTGACCATTTGATCGACCGCTAAAGTGACCTTTTGGACTATTATATATACTTTGACCATTTGACCAGGCTTCTTTAGTGGCCAAAGTGTCGCTTTAGCGGCCATCACTGAAGTTAAGTTCAAAACCGAGCTCATTTCGTATTTTTGACATTTTTGAAGCTAGAATGCTCCAATTTTGATGATTCTCGATTTTTTTTTTTATAACTATATTTAATAAATTTATACTCTATTTCCCAATTTCTGAAGAACTTCAATCATATTTTTTTGTGATTTCTATAAAAGTTGAGAATCAAAACTCCATTTTCACCATTTTTGGAGCTTGGAAGCTCGGATTTGGGCGATTCCAAAGGAGTTTTGGAGATTTTTTCCATGGGTAAGTTTTATAATAATATACTTATCTTTTTCCCTCTCTTCAAAACAACTTCAAGTTCTTGATTTCAAAATGATTTTTGGGGGCCGGTAAAGCTTGAAAATGATTTTTGTTTGATTTGCACCTCATTTTAACTCGTTTTCGCATGGATTTTCAGTTTTTGACTCCTATGAGTATGGGGTATATATTTATAATATAAAAGTATGATTTTATTCCTTTTATTTTCAAATCTATTTTCGGGGTCTGTTTTTAGATCTGTCTTAAATATAGTCAATATGGGTATCATTGAATTTATTTTGATGTATAGATATCATATTTGATAGTTTGGTCATGGTTGGAGATGTTTCAAAGAATTTGAGCTTTTGGTTGGGAATTTGTGCAGTATTTAGATTTGCGGATCTTCGGTTAAGGCAAGTTGAGATGTACCTTCATCTCTTTCTAAAGTGTTTATGTGTTATTCACTTGACTGGGTATGTGGTGATACATTTGGATTAGTGTCCCACTTAGATGACATGGAGAGAATCTCCACGGGCACCAGATTCTTAATAATGAATCGTGGCTAGTTTATTGTGTTAGTTAGTATTATTGCGTATAGATATCCTTAGAGTGGATTGTGGTTAATAACTTAGGTTTGGATTAGTATTATTGGATACTTACTTTGGGACTTTCTAACGGCTTTTATTTCAATGATTGGGGTTTAGCAAGTAGTGGACTATTATGTTATTACTGAAATAGAATGCCTAGAGTATAAATAAGCTCGTATTGGTTATTAAGGCTTACTGTATGAAGGAGCTAGGTTTGGATAGTTTTATAGTATTTTGTCATTGGGTTTTGTATTTATTCTGTGTTTCCATGTGGAACTTATGTGAAATATCTATGTACTTGAGTAATTAATTAGGTTCGTATGCCGCGTGGGGGATTATTTATCTATTGCTACTATTGTGACACCGTGTGGGGGCTTATATTGTTATTTGTTGGTGACTTGAAGTGATATTCACTGTGTGTTGCCTGTGTGAGGCCTTTTTCTGATATCATTGGCCTTGTAGTTGTATTTTATGCCTTAGTAGTTGGTGTAATGCCTGAGTGGAAACTTAGAATGACATTAATGTAGCCTTAATTGCATGATTGTTCCAATTCATCGATGATTGACATATTAAGTGGATCTTAATCTCACGTGTATTTGTGATGAATGGATTTAAGATCTTCATATTGGTTTGGTTGTGAGAATTACATCCTTATAGCATACATTCATTTATGACACAATGGTACCACTATGGAAATATCAATTTTTGAAATAAATGTTACACCTTTAAAAACCCTTTACGAAAGTTCACTAGCCAGAGAAGAGACATAGATATTGGGATTGAATTGGTTATTAAGATTGTATATGGGTTGCAAACCCCCATGGGTCCTACCTTAAAAGAAGTGCTCGGTAAATGTATACGAAGTTTATGCGATAACCTCAAGCATATCACACCATCATCATCACTAAATTGTATTGCATTATCTGCATTGCATTATCCTTTTTGGTATGGTTGATACTGTGTTAGTGTTTACTCTTATATTGTATTATTGTCATGAACCAAACCAGGTCCTGGTTATGATGGATATATCAAGACCACTGAGGATTGGAGACCACCCCATTATCCTAACCAACAGAGCATCATCAAGATAAACAACAGAAGATAACCAAATAATAAGTAAGATAGATAAACTAAGAGGAAGCTTCTAGGAATCCAAATCAAATTTCCAACCCACACTTGTTCATAAAAGCCTCTAAAAACCAAATATCAAACTAGGCCGGGACATGCCCCCGACCATGACAAAGAAAAACTAACAATATACAAAATATGAAAAGAAACCTAATGAAATGGTAAAGCCTTTTGGATGATGGAGGCTCACCACTTCACAACAACTCAACCGATGAACTGGATCACTTAACACTGCACAGGAGAAATAGAAAACCCTAGGACCCTACATCATTAAATGATGCAGTGTCCAGGGACGGTCAGTGGGTTAAGCACTGACCTGTAATTCAGGAGAAGTGATAAAATAATGCCATGCTAAAAATCAGTTAAGCGATATGAACACATTCATAAATACATACATATAGGATGTCAGAATAGGGACAAGGTTCATTAACACGAGATTTTAAAACCATTAACCTGAGCTGTGTAGTTCTATCCATCATAAGGACACCCATGGCCTATATGGGTTTAGCTCTCCCTGCTGAAAGTCCCCCCCTGCGTGTTAGATGCACGAACCGAGGAAATCATAGGAAAGGCCAGAGACACCAAGGCTTCAGCCATTCCAAAATATATAATGTGTGAATCAAGCACACAGTCATATATACCCCTACCCCGGCAAACATGGTTCCAGTATTGGTCCGTTTGAGACCTCCATCTTCACAGCGAGCTACACAACCCTCTTTAATCCCAAATTAAAACATTTACACATAATCTCATCCATTAACCCATGAGTCATTATTAAGGAATTTATAGTTTGGTATCGTCGTACCAATTAAGCGTGCAAGATAAATCCAATTAAGCCATGCCAAACTAATTAACCAATTTGACTTTCAAGTTCCATGGTGAAAACCAAAACCATGGCCGTCGAGGCTTTTCAAAATCAATTTTATTTTTCATTATCCTTTAATGCAATGCAAGGTTCCAAGAGTAAATAAAATTATGCATATGTGCATGTTCCAAAACCAAATTACAACATGGGTCGGGGTTAATGCCAATTCCAAGTTAAAATACATAAATGGGAAACTCATGGTCCCCATCCCAAGACATTCCATATTCACCCAATGCATCCCCTGAAACTATTAATCATAGAAATAACAATGCATTTAAAACATGGTAAAAATAGTTCAATTAATTACCATTAAAACGTGTCAACCTAATTGCAAAACCCAACAATCTAAACCACATGGACAATGATGAAAACTTATGCCATAGTATAAAAATTAAGTTAGGGATGAGAGACATGCCTCAATACCAAAGAAATTAGAAGAAAATTTGGGGTTTGAAGCTTGAAGATTGAATTCCTTCGAAACCCTAGTTTTCTCTTGACTTGGGATTTTGAGAGGAGAGAGTAGTGTTTTAATTTGACTAACTGATGTTAAAGGGACCCTAGGAGTTTTTTTAAGTTGTGGGTGATGTGTAAAAGAAGGTAAATGTAACGCCCTGAAACTTGGTCCCGAGATGTCACACGGTGCTTAAGACTACGAGCAGTCTTAAGCTAACCTTATCTGCCTTTTTCTAAGTCTGAATCTCATAATAAGGGAAATATAGACATAAAAGTTATACTAAATGCGGAAAACTAGCTGAAATAACTGAGAATAATCTGAATGTAATGTATGAAACTTTAATACTGAATAATCTGAATCACAATTAGCAGTCCGACAAGCCTCTACTACTAATAACTAGAGAGCCATTGGGACAAATCCCCAGCTAACTCAAACTGTCTGAAAAGAATACTAAATCATATAAACTAATAAGCTGAAAATCTGAATGACTAAGTCCCTGAACTATGAGGACTCACCAACTATCGGGATGTAGATGGAGATGCTCGAAATTACTCTCGCTGCTGGAACTGAGCACCTGAACCTACATTATTAGACAATGTAGCACATAGACATGTATGTGGATCAATACTTTGAGGAGGTAATAAACATATGAGGGTGAAATGCATACGTAAAAAAATAGTATATAAATCATCATCATTATTTGTAAAACAATGCCTACTAAGTGTAAATGATCCACATAAGCTTGAGTACTGATATTGAGAATAATATCATTTAAATTTGTAATTAAAAGATAGTTTTGGGCACAAGGATGAAAGAGGATCCTTATTCATAAACCCCACATACCTTAATTAATGAAATCTCTAAGAAAGATTGAACTTGAATCTCTATTTGAGCTTTTGAGGACGAGTTCTTGATTATCTTGATTTGGGAATCCTCAATTTTGAGTTTTCTTGGAGAAACAATGGAGGAATTTGATTTCTTGGAGAGTAAGCTTTTGAACTTTAGAGTTTTCTTTTTGAGAGAGAATGGATGAAAATAAACATAGAGTGCTTTAGAATAGGTTTAATTTCTTGTTTTGGATGAATTAGGGGCTTAAGGATTGACCAAAATGCCCTTTTTAAAATTTAATCGAAACTGGAAAAGAAGCATTTTTCCGATTTTACATGCGACCGCGATGCGCCACTATCGTGGTGGCTCACTGGAAAAAGGACAATTGGGACCTAAAAAATCCCCGCGATGCAGAGCTATCGCGGTTTACTGCTGAAATGCGATTGTGACCATCACCGCAATGCACCACAATCGTGGTAAGCCACTGGAAATTGACAATTGGGAAATAAGGCTTCACCGTGACACAGGTTTATCGCGGGGTCCACTAAAATTGGAAAATTGCCATTTCTCAAGTCAGCGCGTCCCGATTCTTCTCCAGTTGGGATACTAATTTACTAAAAACGCCATAACTTCTCAACCAAGTATCGGATCTGGGCGAAATTGGTAACGATGGAAAGATTATTCAATTATTTATACAATGGAGGGTCTAAATATAGAAAATTTCACATGCAACAATTGTTATTCATTTTTGAAGCAACCCTTGACATTCTAGGAGGAAAATTAAGCTAGGAAAAAGTATGGGGTATTACAATATCTCCCCCTTGGGAACATTTGTCCTCGCATGTGGCTAATTAAGATGTAAATACTGAGGAATTTGAGGCTATAAGCCATCATGCACATCTAAGGCAGGCCAGCAAGAAGGAATGTAAACATATCAGATTGGGACACCGGTGCATTGATAGATGCCAAGGAGTCACAACTGTTCTTGAATGTACGAAGGCTGTATGATTGAACCTAAAACATACCAAACTACTGAACTGATCTACAAGTGCATGAGTTTTACATGAAGATATCTATATGGATGAATCTGAGACTAGAAAAGAACTAAATGAAGGAAAAATATTAGCTTTGGCTGAATCTGGGTTCGTGGAGAAGAGATAAGGATACTTGGTATGCATGTCTGCTTCTGCTTCCCAAGTAGCACCCTTAATGAACTGATTTTTCCATAGAACTTTGACCAAGGGAACTTCTTTGTTCCTTAGCCTACGAATCTGATGATCAAGAATATCTACTAGAACTTTTTCATATGAAAGGTTATTCTAAATATCTGTACTTTCTAGAGGGACTATAACAACTAAATCGTCCATACACTTTTTCAACAAGGACACATGGAACACTGGATGGACTGAGGATAAATCTGCAGGTAGCTCAAGCTCATACGCTACCTTCCTAACACGACTCAAAATCCATAAGAGACCTACATACCGAGGACTAAACTTCCCCTTTTTGCCAAATCTCTTCACCTCTTTCATAGGCAAAACTTTCAAATACACAATATCATCAATCTCAAACTCAAGATCTCCCCTTCTTACATCTGCATAAGATTTATGATGACTCTGGGATGCTTTCAATCTTTATTGGATCAACCAAAGTTTCTCTATGGCCTCAAACACCATGTCTGGACCAATCAAAGCAGTCTTACCCACTTCAAACCTACTAACTGGCGATCTATATCTTTGCCCATAAAGAGCTTCAAATGGAGCTATCTGAATACTAGCATGATAATTGTTATTATAAGCAAACTAAATCAACGGAAAATGCACATCCCAACTACCTTTGAAATCAAGAACACATTCCCTCAACATGTCCTCTAGAGTCTGAATGGTCTTTTCTTCTTGACCAGTTGTCTATGGATGAAAAGCTGAACTGAGATAAACTTGGGTACCAAGACCGTTCTGAAAGGCTCTCTAAAAATGAGAGGTAAACTAAGTACCCCTATCTGAGATGATGCACAAAGGAACCCCATGCAATCTAATTATCTCTCTGATATACAGCTTCACATAATCTCCAGCTATGTAAGACATGTGAACTGGCAAGAAAAGCACTGACTTAGTCAATCTATCTACTATCACCCAAATCGAATCATGTTGACAACACGAATGGGGTAAACCAGTCACAAAATACATATTCACCTCTTCCCACTTCCAAGTGGGGCTACCAAACTCTTGCAACGTACCACCAGGTCTTTGGTGCTCTACCTTAACCTGTTGACAAGTTCCATACTTGGGTACGAACTCTGCTATATCTTTCTTCATACCACTCCACCAATAGATTTCCCGCAAGTCGCGATATATTTTGGTGGCTCCTGGATGAATGGAATAACGTGTACCATACACTTCCGCCATAATTCGTTGCCTCGAATCATCAACCTATGGCACACACAATCTACTCTAGTATCTCAATACACCATCTCCCCCTTGGGATAAAACCTCTACCTTTGGGTCTTTAACTGACTCCTTTAATTTGACCAAACTAGAATCCTTATCTTGCTTTTCCTTCACTTTTGAAACTAGAGAAGATTCAGAACTACTCTGGACCCAAACATTCCCTTCAGCTGAATCAACCAACCTCACACCCAATCTAGATAACCGGTGCACTTCTTGAACTAACTTTTTCTTATCTTCCTCCACATTAACAACACTGCCCATAGATAATCTTCTAAGAGAGTCTGCCACTATATTAGCCTTGCTCGGATGATACAACATACTCATATCATAATTTTTCAATAATTCTAACCACCTTCTCTGTCGAAGATTTAACTCTCTCTGAGTAAACACATACTGCAAACTTTTGTGATCCGTGAACACATCAACATGCACCCTATAAAGATAGTGTCTCCAGCTTTTCCAAGCAAACACAACAATAAATAACTCAAGATCATGGGTAGGGTAATTCTTTTTATGAGGCTTAAGCTGTCTAGAGGCATAGGTTATGACCTTACTTCTCTGCATCAACACACAACCCAAACCAACTCTAGAGGCATCACAATACACAACAAAATCATCTGTACCCTCAGGTAACACTAAAACTGAGGTTGAAGTGAGTCGAGTCTTCAACTCCTGAAAACTCTTCTCACAAGAATTTGACCACTGAAACTTAACTTTATTTTGGGTCAATCTAGATATGGGAGTCACAATAGATGAGAATCCCTAAAAAGACGTCTGTATTAGCCAGCTAAACCCAAGAAACTTCTAATGTCTGACAGAGAGATAGGTCTAGGCCAATTTCTTACGGCTTCTGTATTTTGGGGATCAACTCTAACACCCTCACTGGAAATAATATGACCAAAGAAAGCTACTAACCTTATCCAAAACTCACACTTGCTTAATTTGGCAATAACTGGTGATCTCTAAGAGTTTGCAATACAATTCTAAGGTGGTCTACATGATCATCCTCACTACGAGAATATCATTGATAAAGACTATGACAAACATGTCTAGGTACTATTTGAACACTCTGTTCATCAAGTCCATGAAGGCTATTGGGGCATTCGTTAGCCTGAAGGACATGACTAGAAACTCAAAAATAACCATAACGGGTTCTGAAAGCTATCTTTGGAATATCACACTCCCTTACTCTAAGCTGATGATAGCCGGATCTAAGGTCTATTTTGGAGAAGTAAATTGCACCTTAGATTTGATCGAATAAGTCATTTCTAAGAAGAGGATATTTGCTTTTGATCGTAACTTAATTCAGCTGATGATAGTCAATTCACATTCGTAAAGAACCATCTTTCTTTCGCATGAATAGGATGAGAGCACCCCATGGAGAAATACTAGGCCCTATGAAACCTTTATCTAAGAGATCCTTAAGCTGCTCTTTTAACTAATTGAGGGCTTGGGGATTGACCAAAATGCCCTTTTAAAAATTTAGTCAAAATTGGAAAAAAAGCATTTTTTCGATTTTGCATGCCACCGCGATGCACCACTATCATGATGGATCACTAGAAAAAGGACAATTGGGACCTGGAAAATCCCCACAATGCAGAGCTATCACAGTTTACTACTCAAATGCCATTGTGACCATCTCCACGATGTGCCACTATCGTGGTGAGCCACTGGAAATTGACAATTAGGAAATAAGGCTTCACCACAACTCGGGCTTATCATGGAGGTCCACTGGAATTGGACAATTGCCATTTTGCAAGTCACCGTGGTGCGATGCTTCTCCAGTTGGGATACTTCTTTACTAAAAATACCATAACTTCTTAATCGAGTATCAGATTTGGGCGAAATTGGTATCAATGGAAAGCTTATTCAATTATCTACACAATGGATGGACTAAATCTAGAAAATTTTATATGCAAAAATTGTTATTCATTTTTGAAGCTAACCCTTGACATTCTAGAAATGAAATTAAGCTAGAAAAAAGTATGGGGTATTATAGTAAAAGACCAAAAAGCCCTTAATGAAAACATGTAGGAAAATTGGGCCCAATCATCATGGGCCAGGTAATGAATTGTGAGGTCTGACCATGAGTCATTGCCTGGGGAACAAATCCGTGGAACCTCACTATTATGATCATGAGTCACTCACCAAGATTCATGACCAGACCTGACGACTCATGGTGATGAGTTGTGATCAAAGTAGAAACGTTGGGAGACCTTACTATTAAGATGATGAGTCCTACCCTAAGACTCATTATGACTTATAACGAGTCATACCTTGGACTCGTTGTCAATGAAACACAACTGAGCCACTCACTGGTGAGACAACAAGTCTCACCCTATGACTCATGATGTGTGATAACGACTCATCACCTAAGTCGTAGTCTCAATAATGTGGAGAACCACTCAAAAATTTCAGAGTCCAAAACCTGGGGTGTTACATTATCCCCCGTTGCATCTTATTTCGAACCAATTGAAACAGTCCACAACGTAATGGTGGTCGTAGTGACTCTTTCTGATTGTTGAAAAATTATTCATTTTATTTGAGTCGCCACCTAACTTTTAAGAAAAAAAATTAGGAAAACCATTTTTGTAGAAAATATTTTATTTTTAGCCTGCGAAAACCGATGAGATTCTAAGTACGGGTCTTGGTTACTTGAGGGGAAGGTATTAGGCACCCTTCAGAGCCTATCCGAAGACAGTCCTTAAACTTAATGTTAAAAAATATTTTGGAAATATTTACTTCATTAATTTCTAAAAAAAGTGATAAGAAAATATTTATTATGTATTATTTTTTTATTTTTCAAAAAAAAAGATACTTAAAGTGTATAAGATGTAATACTACAATATACAAGAACGTAATATGATGATTGAAAAATACATATACGAATGTTTCCAAAAAATATGGGGAGGAATAGTGATTTTATTATAATAATATTTAGTAGAAAGTATAAAGTGTTAATTTATAAGAAAATACGCTTAAAGGTTTATCAAGTTAAATACATAAATAAGTCATTATAAAGTAGAAAAGTATACTTTAAAGCATGTGAGAATTTATCCATTGTAAAGTGAATGTGAATGTGTATGTATTTAAGAGTATATGACAATGTAAAAATTCATTTGATTTGCGAAGTTTCGATAACTATAGAAGTAATGTGAATACATAATGTATAAATGAGTTGATAAAGTGTTAGATAGTAGTAGCAACAAAATTATTATTTTTATTATTATTATTATTATTAATAATAATAATACCATATAAGCAGGATCTTTATCAAAATAACCATACTCATAAATAAAATTAACTTTGATTTTTGGAAGAGTCCATTTATTTAATAAATCAAGATTTTGAGGTAATTCTACCTCTTCAAGTTTAGTACTTTTTGTACTTACTTCTCCCAGATCCATTATAAAGAGAATTCATGCCTATGTCTTAAATCATCACACCTTTTCTCAGATAACTATGAAATAACCAGGCTCTGATAACATATAAGTAGGATCTTTAAGCAGGGATAAGCCACACTTCATTCAGACTTACTTATAAATATCAGCTTTAGCTTTAGTCAAAATATCGAGCCAAAAGCATCAATTGAAATATAAGAGAATGTCAAATAGCTTAATAACTGTATGAAAATCTTTTACCCAAACATGGGGCTTGTCAGAGACTTAATAAGCTTAGGTTGAATCCATGTGTCTAGAAGTTCTAATTGTGAAAAAATAGCCCTTTTCTTTATCTCAAATTACTGGGCTAAAGAGGCACAACTTACTAGACGGAGTCACTGAGACAAAGCCAACCTAAAACAAACATATTAAACTCGACTGTACTACTATTTTGGAACCAAGTTAGAAGTTATAGAAATATTTCTCATATTTAGATAAAGTCTGGATACTTCATAATTATCTAATAATAGAAGTTAGATTTTAAACATAGACATGAAAATTTTCTTAGCCGAACATGGTCACGACTGGAAGGAAGAAGAAGTATAAGAAGTAAATTTAAAGAAGAAAACTATTTACCTTTAATCTTGGACGGATGCAAGGCCTGAATAGTATTTAATGGTGGCTAGCTGCCTTTTATTTATTTATGAGAATATTTTAAAAAGGATAGGGAAGAGAACTAAGCTTAGAGAAAGAGAGAGAAAGGAAAAAATGAAATGAAACTTCTGCCTCTCTAACAGGAATGAGGCATCTATTTATAATAAAAAAGAGAATCTTGCACAGTATATAATGGGGGCCTGTGCACAGTCTTTTTAACAAAACAAGCATAGAAATAGTATTTTAATAATTCCTGTAGGTCTTTATTGTCATCTCGAGCTTTTCAAATGGGGCCTGATGTAGACCTGCTATTTGTCATTTTTTTTGTCTTTTCCTTTTTTTTTTTTTAACTGTTAGAGAAGGTAGTGGTTGTGAATCAAGAACATCTTTCATATTTTCTGCTTCTTCGCTTGTAATGCTTTTCATTGATGTGTCTGAATTTTGTTTCACCATTTTTATCAATTTACTCCAAACCTATGCTAAGTATTTTTCAATCATTTCCAATTTGTCACCTTCTTGAATTGAGATTCTTCTGGAGATGTAGTTTAGACCTTTGTCATCGATAATTTCTTCTCGTGGAGCGTGAACATTTTTCATGTTTTTTCTGATAATGATCTCACATAATTCTTTGCCATAGGGAACCTTTGTAATTGGGTTAATGCGAGTCAATTTGTCCCAGAAGTTACAATAAAAAAAATCCTATATAGGCCGGGTATTTATTCTTTGGTGAATCCAAATTCAACACTCCACTTGTGAATCCATGGAATGGAAAATTCTATAAAAAAGTATATTTGATCGATGGTGTCTAATTTACAGACATGTTCCGAAAGATATAATTCGGTTAGAAATGGTGAATGCTTCTTCCATTCTTGGTAAAGGTGAAAGTATTCTGATGGCAGGATTTTAACGGTGGGGCCATGATATGACCACCATTGGATAAACCAGTTGGGAATTTGGTTTTCAAAGACTTTTGCACAAACCTTTAGAAACCAAGTTTGCTTGTGTTTATAATTATTGTAATAAAGAGTTTGAGTAAAAGCTTTAATATAATCCCACTAAGTAAAAGTGACTTTTGAATCTTTCATGGTTAAGTATCTTTCAGCCATGGAGGTTGTGGCCCAATCTTCAATATAAAGGAGTTTTTTAATCACCATTTTAGAATAGCCATACACATATTCAGAAGTTGCTTCGGCCAATTGATGATGTTCTATTTCTGCGCTACCAGTGGCAACTAAAATATTTTCATAATAAGCTCTTGTTTTAAATGATTCTCCTGCAAAATAGAGATGTGTTAATAAATATTTTTGGAGTAATCTCCATGGAACCTCTTGTTTGCATATTTGAGAGTTTTCAATAAGGAGTATCAATTTCTTTTCTTCAAGCTTCTCATAATTGGGCCTATCTGCAGTATTTTCTGAAGCAATTGCTACAAATAAATTAGTGTTTTTGGCATATATATAGGATTGTATTTGTTCATATAAAGGATGAACTTCTGGAATATCATCCAAATAGATTGAAGGGCTTATATTCTGAGTTTTTAAAGATGATGGTTCTGCAATATGCTGTATTTTCGTATTTGTCAAACTCATTTTCCTTTTTGTAGTATAAGGAAATTTGAAGAGCTTGAACCATAAGATGAAGATGAGGATCCTCTTCCTCTAGTGTTTTGACTTTGGCTTCTGCCGTTATTTTCTCTTCCTCGGACCACCATCCATGGGGGGTCAGCACCCATTCTGCAAGTACAAATGAGATTAGAATCTATCAAAGTAACAATCAATGTCATCCTAATCAATTTCATCATACATATCTTCCCAGTTTGGAAAAAATAATTTTTCTTGTATTAAATCATGAACAAGTTTTTCTAAGATAACAAAATATATATCTTCATAAAGAGGAATGAATTTTATGATAGTGATAACTAATTTTTCAGAAAGGTAGAAAGTATAGTAATTCATTCTCCTTGGTTTTTGTTCTTGTCCCAAAGTAACCTGCAAAATTTTTTGTTTATGAATTATTAATGTATTCGCGAGATAGAAAATTAGGTAAAGAATTTTCACTATCCTTTCTATATTTTATTTCAAAATCAAAAGGGGCTAACTGAGCTTGCCATCTTGCAAAAATTAATTTGACAGCATCATATTTAAAGTCTTTATCAAACATATACTCAACAGATTGTGCATCAGTTCCAACAATAAATTTATGATTATATAAATCATCTTGAAATTTTAAAATGCATTTAACAATAGTTAACATCTCATGAGCCACTGTGGCATATTTTTTCTGACTATCAGACCATTTTCCGGAAAAAAATCTAATAAGACTTTCAGAATTAGTATGGGTATTTACTTGTTTTAGAATTCCACCATAGCCATTGTTTGAAGCATCAGTCTCGATAATTTTTAACCATGCAGGATTTGCTAGAGTTACACAAGGTAAAGACTCAACACATTTTTTTAATTAGTTGGACTAGCTTAGCGTGAGTGTCAGTCCACGATTCTTTGTAGTTCTTTTTTAATCTATCTTACAAAGGTGCCAAATCACGAGATAAGTTCTGATAGAAAGGGGAAATATAATTAAGACTGCCCAAAAATCTTTGTAATTGAGGTTTATCAGTAATAATATCAAGAATTTTTTTTTCAAAAAATCTAAAGATCTTTGAATTGGTTCAATTTGACCTTTAGAAATATTATGTCCAAGAAATTGAATGTTAGTCTAAAATAATGACATTTTTAATTTAGAAATAACCAAACCATTTTGCATCACAATTTGTTTGAAAATATTCAAGTGTTTAAAATGTAATTCTATTGTTTTAGAAAAAACAAGAATATCATCGATATAAACAATTATAAATTCCATGTACGGATTAAATATATCATTCATGATTTTTTGAAATTCCGAAGGAGCGTTTTTCAAACCAATAGGCATAACATTCCATTCATATTGCCCAAAAGGCACATTGAAAGTAGTTGTATAAGTATGTTTATCATCAATACTAAATTTGCCAATAACCACATTTTAAATCAAATTTTGAAAATATGTTAGCATCATATAGTCTAGATAGCAAGTCTTTTTTATTGGGTATTGGATACCTAATCCATTTCAAAACTTTATTCAATGGTTTGTAATTAATAACAAGTCTAGGTGTACCTCGTTCTTTTTCAGCAACATTGTTAACATAAAATGCAGAGCATGACCACGGGGGTTTTGAAGGTTTTATGAGACCCTTTTCTTGGAGATTATCAATCTCCTTTTTATAGAATTCTACTAACTCTGCATTCATTTCACAGGGTCGGGATTTTGTTGGACTATTGGTTTCAGTGAAATCATTTTCATAAGGAAGAGAAACAACATGTTCTTTTCTTTTTCAAAAAGTATTTGGGTGATATGCACAAACATCAACAATTAGTTGACTAGAAATTATTTGTATTTTTTCTTATATTTTCACAGAACTCAACGTATTTTAACATTCATACTCATAATTTCAAATTCTAGGAAGTTTAATTGAGTTTGTTTGATGTCAATCAAAGTATTTATATCTCAAGTGACTGGATCAGTAATAAAGGAATATGAGATTTTTTGATGTTTATAAGTAGCTTGAAAACCATTTGCATCAAGATGCGTAAAAGGGTAAATAGCATTTATAAAAGGTGTTCCTAAAATAATAGGGGGGTATAATTAATTTTTTACTTGAAAGAAGAAATGTGGAATGCAAGTCTTATTTTTACAGACATGTGCATTAGGCAATTTATAATTAATATCAAGAGTATGACCAGATGCCGATCTAATGATATGAGTAGTTTTTTGATAATATCTAGTAGGGATTAAACCTTCTTGAATTCGACTAACATCTGCCCCACTACCAATCATGGCAATATTATTTATAGAAATATCATTATTAATTAATATGGAGAAATTAATATACCATTTATGAGCGGTAACAGTCTACATCATTCCTAAAAAAAAATTATTTTTTTATATCAAGAGTTTGAATATTATTTTCACTATCAGGTTCAATAATTTATTTACCTTTAGAAGTAGAAGTAGAAGGAACATCATGAGGAAAAATATGATGAGAAATATTTTCTTCAATTTTTAAAATTCTGCGATCACAAATCATTTGATTTTGTTTTAATAAAATAATTTCTTTTTTTAGATTTTCAACCTCAATTTTTAAATCATCAAAAGAAGTATCTCTACTAGGTGTTTTACTTAAACCAAGGCATCGATTAACCTCAGCTAAAGAATAAGGGATATCATAATCATAAGTTTTATTAACTGCTTTAGAACTAGTTGAAATGCTATTAGCGGATTTTTTTTGCAGCAAGATTAATAATTTTTTCATGAAGTTTATCGTCCAAAATTTCCTTTAATAATTCAAGAACATTTTTAGCAGTTAAAGTTTGCACATTTAAATCTAAGTCTTCAAACTGAGACTGTAATCGATAAAAAATGTTATCACAAGTACAAGAGTTATCAGGACAATCAGGGCAAGTATTTTCATTTTCATGATTACTATCAGAAGATTCAGGCAATTCAATATCATTTTCTGATTCAGATTCATAGTTGTAATCAGACTCAGAACCATAAGTATATAACAAGCCATAAATTTGATGATAAAGTTCATCAGAAAGTCCTAGAGACTTGATTTTTTACAGCTTACAATTTAGAGCAATATGTCCAAACTGTTTATAGTTATAACACTTGATCTTTGCTAAATCTCTCTTAGACCTATTCTTCGTGAATCTAGTTGACTTGCAATGAGTTTTTCTAGTATCTCTTTCTTTTTTAGACCTACTATGGTAATTCCTTTTCCTATAATTAGATTGCCTATGAGTTTTTGAGAGGTGGAAGCCTGTTGGTTCATTCCAAATTGATCACAGAAGTCTCCTAGTTGAGATTTTTCTTTGAGCTTATTCATCTTAATTTGTCTATTCAATTTCAATTCATTGCATAAAGCTAAACCTTCATCAGTGATAGTTGCTATAAGCTGACCATAAGTATAATCTTTCCAGGGTATATCTACAGATGTTCCCCTAAGTTTTTTTCTAACCCTTTCACCAAACAAAGGAGGGAGTCCATCTATGAACTTAGCCTTCAAATATTGTAAATTAGTTTCTGGTAGGTCCATAACTCGACTTAGAAAGGTGTCTTTATACCACCTAAATTCTCCTAGGTGTCTACATCTAAGACTATTAAGGAGAGTGTGAGTATTTTTGTATTGGTTAGTAAACCTACCTCCAAAATGCTCCATAATAGTTAACATAAGAGTATAGACAGCGTTTTCTCGTTCCGTAGGTAGATCTCTTCCTAGATTGTCTTTCCCAGGTTTCTCAATTTTAGCGGTGAGGATTTTTAATCTAGCTTCATCGGTTAAATAATTGTCCCACCAACCATGGAGTTGTCCAGTAAAACCAGCAACAATCATTTTACAGATTGCAGAATCAGTGCGCTTATCTTTATTTTCAGAAGATGCCGTATTTTTTGCTATATTATAATACATAAGCATATGATGAACTTGAATAGAAATTTATTTTTCATTAAACCATCTACATTCCATTTATAAATTGATTCTCCGTAATATGACGTATTCATCAAATTCCACTCTCGTTCCTCTAGCAGAACATCTTGAGGAGGTGGTCGTGGATAATACATATTAGTCATTCTTGGAAGATCATCCTATTTTCTAGGTTGTTTTTTAATCATGCCTCTGAGCTTATTAAGCTCTGAGTAGTTGCTATCAATAGCAGGAGAAGAATAATTTTTGAAAGTATTTTTAAGTTGCTGTAAACTAGAAAATTCGTTAGAAAAATCCATAGGATTGATATTTAATTCTGAAAATTTTCGTCAAGAAATTTTTCTAGTTCTTATATATGAGAGGGTTTTGTAAATCCTTCAATATTAGGGGGCCTTTGAAAACAAGGTCTAGTTGTTATCTCATCAGTTTTACTTCCAGAGGTGGAAGCGATATCTGAACCTTTTGGACTATTACTGAGATTTTTCACAAATATCATTAATTTATCTAGGTTTTTATCCAAAGAAGAAATATGTTTATCTAGAACTTTCACATAAAGTCTCAAATAATTATTTTGAGCAATCAACTTATTAATATCTGCAATGGTGATTCGACCAACATCATTATCAATGAATTTTTGGAATGTAGAATAAGTAATACCTATATTATTAGGAAGTATAAAAGGTGACTGAGGAGGATAGAGATATTCAATAATATTACCACTGTCATCTTAGTACGATCTTTCTATCACATTGATATATTTAGTCAAATATGCAAATAAAACCATAGTGTAAAACAAATAATCTGATTATGCAATACACATGTTTCATAGAATTCTTTTCAAAATATTTTTCATATCATCAAAACTATATGTTTCAACAAACCATGTTCTAAAGCTTTTCCATTTTTCCCCAAAGAATTCTTGTCTAATATAATTTCTAGCCTGTGAACCAGGACTAAAATCAATTTGGTGTGGAATCATTTTAAACACTATTAATATCAAATTCCATCTCTGAAGGAGTTGGATTGTCCTTTTCAGAAATATTATCATTATCTTGAACTATATGAGTCTTAGGATTGATTTTAACCTTTTCAACATTTCTAAAAGAATTTTGCAAATCTGCAGAGCTTAAAGTATGCAATGACGCAGCATGATTTCTAGCTGGGCCATAAACATGTGGTTCAATAAGAGAAATATATTGTCTAGTAGGCATACTACGAGACATAGCAAAGAAATTTCGATAAGAGATGGTAGAATTGTCATCAAATTGAAGACAAATCTTTCCATCTGAGTTTTGAGATACAGGAGTTAACTTTGAATTAGTCACTTCATCTGCAAGTTATTTGGAGAAATGACCGAATTTAAAGCCCAAGTGTCTGGGAAGTTAATCTCTTCTCATCTTATAGGTCTTTTGGTGCTAACCTTGGATTTTAGAAAATTGATTTCTATAAGAATGGTATAATCTGAAGGGTCTTCAATCAACTTACATTTAGGAGCCATAGTAGTCATAAGACGATAATAAATGCGATAAGATATTCCTATAACCTCAGATCCGGGGGCATAATTATAACCATTGGTTTTAACATTTAAGGTTAAAACATCAAGAATATTTCTATCAGTCAATGATAATTGTAGATTTGGTTGAACATTAAAATATACTGGACCAAAAGGCCATAAGAGATAGTCGAAAATTTAGATTTCTAGCATCATGTAGAGCAGCTAAAAATGTTTCCCACTATGCATGAAATTGTAATGATTTTTAAAAGTATCAATGTCCTTTTTATTAAGCAAATGAATAGTTTGTTCATCAGCATTTAAAACAATAGATTGTTCAGTAGCTTTAACTATCTGTTTTATGCAGAATTTATCAAAATAACCGTACTCATAAATAGTATTAACTTTGATTTTTGGAAGAGTCCATTTATTTAATAAATCAAGAGTCCATTTATAATAATAATAATAATAATAATAATAATATGAAAGTAGGAGTATAAGAATAGTAACAATAATTGTAATAATAGTGGTAGTTGTATGTGGTAGCATATAACATATATATACCTTGTCGTATTGTTTTGAAAAATAACTTGAATCGATATACTTTGTCTCAATAGAGTCCTAGTAGACTTGAATATTGCCTGCTTTCGTTAGTAGCGACATAATATACACTTATTTGTTAAACTTTAGTATCATCACCATATTTTATTGCGAAACTTGGGATGAATATAATGAGTGTTATTTTAGTTAGGCTTAATTACTTGAACCTCAAATAGCAAGCCAAAGACAAAGACAAGATCATTTGTTTGCGGTAGGATAAATAAAATATGTATAATCTTGAGATGATTAAACAAAGTTACAAGCATAAGATGTGTTCAATTATTCAATTACCTATTAAATGGGTATGGTTACTTATTTTAACATTCCACAATCTCCAATTGTTAGTTGTACCTGAAAAGATTACAAAAAGAAGTTAGTCTATACAACATCAAATAACATGGTATAGTTAAGTAATTTAAACCCGTATTGGTTTGCATATACAAAAGCTACATAAAGATGTGATTAAGGAGGCCCAGATGTATTGAAACAAGATTTAGGTGAGTGATTGAATTGAATTGTTGTAGAGAATATTGGTTACTCGTCAGCCATCCTAATACACTACCACAATACGTTGTCAATTTCACCTTTTGAGTTTGTTTTTCGTCATCGCCTTTTGTGAAAGGGCCCCAATCGAGGTACGTTTCTTCCAATACATATGTGGCCTCAAATTAAATCTCATTGGCCATTTTTATGTAGAATCTTGTTTGTTACTAGTTTAATGAAAGTAGCTGATACGGGAAAGACAAGGGAAACATGAAACAAACACCAAATCAGTCCACTAATCTTAAGGATTCGAGGACCAAGATGGAGACCACACTCAGATTCGCTACCAACAACAAGAATACAAGATACAAGAGTATATTTTAACACCAAAACAGCTACAAAACATGATGAACAAGATGAACAAAAATAATACAAGTTTTGGATTCAACGAAGACCCCAAAATAGTCCACTACATAACACACACACGATTTGCAAGAAAACAAAGATAGATAGTGAGACCAAGATTATTACAAGATTAAGAACCAAGTGTATTTCAACACTAACCCCTAATGAATGTAACAATCAAAACCACACTCTTACGGTGACCACCAAGGCAATGAACTCACCTCAAGATCTACTGTTTCCAAGTAAAGATCAATATTGGCTTTTCCAAGCCCTATGCTAAGGATGACTTTTCCAAGCCCTACTAAGGCTGTTACACTCTCAAAAGAGAGAAAATATGTCTTTCAATTCTTCATCATTCCAAATCTAGTGAAAATAAGACTAAGGGGGCCTATTTATAATATATTACAAATGAAGATAAAAAGACCACTTTGCCCTTAATGAGAGGGGCGGCCATAGTGTGTAAATACACCATGTGTAATGTCCAAAATGCCCTTAATTAAGGTCCAAAACCGTGAGTCCTCAACCTTAAATGCTCCAAGCAATCTTCCACACGCGAGATTGCTTTAAGTTATGCTAAAAAATGGAGGACCCGTTTTGTGTTGGCCTCCAAAAATGTCATCAAAAGATAAGATGGCCAATTGTCCTGTATCAGTAACCAAGGCAAAATTAACACTTGGGTAATTCCTAAACAACCATGGGGAAAAGAAAAGTTCAAAAAAAACACTGTAGCAGTACAATGACCAAAGATGGCTATGGAAAACACTTCAAAAGTATATTCAATATTGCAAAAATGTAGCATAGGAGTGGAAAAAAGAACACTCAACTAATAGACTATGAAACCATGGCCATACAGAATCTGTCAAAGTCAATGTTCTCGGTTAACAAGGAAATTAAAAATAGAAAAATACAACCCAATAAATTATGAACAAACCAACACACAAAGACAGCGTACTCGGGTTATCAGTTGAAAAAGAGAGAGAAAAAAAAGATGGAGGCAGTAGGTGGCGTTGCTTCAATGGATTTAACTGAAGCAACGCCTAAATCCCACAAATCAACAATGTAGGTAGCTCTAGAAATGCGAGTTCACCGAAACTTCTGAGCAATGAGTAGGAAATGAGAGTAGTAGTAGGAAAAATTATCTAAGAAGTACCAAAAATAAAGCAGTAATGAAACAAATCAAGACAACATCAGATACACAAAAACATAAGCCAAATGATGCACCAACCATCTTAACAACACACAAAATAAGTAGTAAAGGGGCAGTAAGAAGATCTAAGGAACATTCAGAATAAGAACACACACACATATATGCATATACATATATGTATGAAATATGTAGTTGGTATAGCTCTGAGCGTACCACCAGTGGAGGATCTTTAACAGAAAAACCCTAAGGAGGTAGTCAAAGTAACAACAAAATACATAGATAACAAACCACGAAACCCCAAACGAAATAAATCTATCGGAGATCACGAGTCACCCATTTCTGATGAAGCACCAAAATAGTAACGCCAATAGTGATGGCCGATTGATGGCTAAAATCAGTAACACACAAACCCATTTATGACAAAGCACAAATAATTTAAACAATAAGAAAGATCAATTGAATAATAAATTGAGAGACATACGCAAATAAAGTTTCCTAGCATCACAATGGAAGGGAAAGATAGAGGGGCGGTGACATCACTTCAACGGCATCACCAGAGCAACGCCGAGACAAATAGTTGACCAAAACTAGCCTTATTCAAATCAAAACGGCCGGTAGAATTGAGAGGGAGAAAGAGTACAAAAGATCTCAAATTTGTTATGTCTTGGATGTTCTCTCCCTCTCCCAAAAACACTTTGTCCCTTTGGGAGTGAAGAAACTCATATATAGGTGTAAATCCGGATTTGAAGTAAAAAAATTCACAAAACGTGATAATTTTGGGGGACAATTTGAAATTCAAATTTTGAAAATATAAATTCCCCCCACTTCCAAATCTTTAGCTTTTCAGACCATCAAATCACGCTCTGATAAGAGAGAAATTACATGATAACAAGACATTAAAATGGCTGGATCTTGGCAGAACCGTCCAAGGTTGACGCGATGCTAGGGGCTTAGGGTTTCTGTTTGGGGTGGTGGAGAACAGCCGTGAAAGGGAAGAAGAAAGGGTATTTGGTTGTTATTTTATTTTGAGAAAAAAGAGATATGATTGAATGATAGGAGCTCTGGAGAAAGAGAAAATACTTTTTTCTGAATTTTGGAAAGCTCAAAGATGTTTGGTACTTGTAAGATAGATTTGTGCTTTTGAAGGAGAATTTGTATTTCTTTATTGAAGCGCCAGTATGTGATTGATGATAAGATGGTTGATTAATGCGGTGGATGTAGGGAATGAAGTAAATTTTGAGCGAAATTTGAACCTTTTGGGTTTGAAAATAAATGATTAAGCTTGAATAAATATAATTGTAATTGAATGAAAAATGGCTCAAACACTTCTTTTCTTTTAAATTAATTTAACTGTGTTTCTTTTGTCTTAATAAATTTCATTTAAAAAATACGTATATAAATTATGTAAATAAAGTAATATATGTAAAAAATAAAAGATATAATAGTGATGTAGTGTCAAGAAAAATAAAAAAATTGTAAATACAAATGTCAAAAATATCTTGGTATGATATAAAAAATAATTAAATAAAATGTTAAGAATATATATATAAAAAATAATTTAGTAAATTATTTAGGACTAAGAAATATAGAAAAATTAATCGAAGAAAAGGGAGAGCCGAAATTGGGTGTCAACACCCCCTCCACCCTTAGAATTATTCGTCCTTGAATGAGGAGTTAGGGTACCCATTGACACGATAACAAGATAGAATACAACCAGCATCCAAGGAAAAATTTGAAATACGGTTAGACAGAAAAGGAGTCTATACCTTAAGCATCGTCATCCAACCCGGGGAACAAGAATGGGTATTTAGCCTTCATATCTTTTTCAGCTTCTTAGGTAGCATCTTCAACCTTTTGGTTTCTACAAAGCACCTTTACTGAAGCCACATCCTTAATCCTCAATCTACAGACTTGCCTATTCAATATTTCATCAAGATTTTTTTATAAGACAAGGAACCCAAAAAACCAACATCTTCTACTAGAACGATAAAAAAGGATCACCTTTTGGAAAATAACTTTTGAGATATAAGATAGAAAAGATTACAAAGAGGGAGCCTCAAAATTAGAATCTTTATCCCAAACTAGATGATATATACACCCTTTGGAAAATAACTTTTGAGATATAATATAGGAAATAAACCTCCCTTTAGGCACTAAGGAGCTTTCCCCCTTCAATTATTGGTTCATTAGGAAATTGAAAACTGACCTTTTGGGTCCTACAATCTAGAGAAGCATAGAAAAAATAAAGTCAATCCATCCCTAAGATAACATCAAAATCTACCATGTCCAACCCTATTAGATCTATCAATGTCTCCCTATGAAGAATAGACACCATACAACCCCTATAGATTTTTCTAACAATAATGGAGTCATCCACTGAAGTAGACACATAAAAGGGTTTGGCAATAGCTTCAAGACCAAAACCAAAGTGAACAACCACATAAGGAGTCACATAATAAAGGGTAGAACCCAGATCAAGAAAATAGTAAACATCACGAAAGAAGAGTTGTAACATACCAGTGAAAACATCAGGGGATGCCTCAGATTCTTGGCGGATGGTGAGAGAATTGCGATAATTCTATCCAGTGCCAGTACCTGAAGTGGAACTCTTTGGTGTAGGAGTCGAAGAAGTGTTGATTGGAACCTTATTATCCCCAGTGGCTACCTTAGCTGTAGGACAGTTCCTCTGCATATGACCGGGCTAACCATAATTAAAGCACAAGTTCCACCTATTGTCACAATAACCACCATCATGTTATTTACAAAATCGATAAGGAGAATAAGGTGAGGCTGACTGAGCTCTACTAGCCTGAGACTGGGCACCTTGTGCCTTAGGATCACTGATAGCCTAAAAAAACGATCACCACATAGCTTAGGATAGGGAGCACTAGCCGATGAATATGAATTTAAACTCTCCTAATTTTTTTTCTTGGTCCACTGTCTGCTATCTCTTCTACTATTCTGCTGATTCATACCTTGCTCTAAATACCTGAACTTCTTATTCTGCCTCTCTCCCATATTTGCCTGCCTCTTTTTCTCATTCTCTACTTACTACATATAAACTACAATCCTGGAGATGTCCATGTAATTATTCAACATCATAGCCTTACACTCAACTACCAAGTCACGGGATAACTCAGAAGCAAAATTTCTCATCTTAGACCTCATGGTAGACACCAACTCTTAAGGATAATGAGACAACTGCTGAAATTTCAATGTATACTCTTTCATACTCAACTTTTCTTTCTTCAGATTCACAAACACCTCAGCTTTAGCTTTCTTCAACTCTTGAGGAAAGAAATAATTAAGGAAAGCACCAGAAAACTCATCCCACTTGACCAACTTAGTGTCATCACCTCTCAACTGTTCCCACTTCTTATATCACTGATAAGCTACATCCTTCAATGATACAAAGTAAAATCCACACCCTCAAAATTAGTAACATACATTACTCTAAAAATTTTCTTTGTCTCATCTACAAACCCTTAAGAATCTGCCTCAACATTAGAGCCTATAAAGGTTGAGGGATTCAACCTCATGAAATGGCCAACACGAGTGACCTCAGATGAAGTAGAAAAAGAACTAACATAATCAGACTAGCAAGATTGAGATGCCACTAGTAGAGTAAGCAGATGAATTGACAGATGGAACTCTACATTAGAAATATCTCCTTAAGGCATCTGGGCATGAGTATCATCAGTCTGGAAAGATCAAGGATGACTAATAGAAATCGGTGGGACTCCACAGGAAGTACAATCAGGAGCAGAGACCATAGGTTGGGTCTGCACTTCATTGACAGGGATAGTCCCCTCTATATTTCCCTCAGTAGGATAGAGGTTCCAGAAGGGTTTCTATGAGTATTAGATCTTTGGGGAGAAATGATCTAAAATACGAGTAAGCCAGGAGTTTGAGGAATTTTAAGATACCAGACTTTATAACATGAAGTAAAATACAAGAAAGGGAAACATTCCACACTATTTTATAGCCCCCCATTATAAGTGTGGCATGCTACACACCCATAAAAGGGACTTTACTTAACATAGCTTTGTGGAACCCAAAGACCCTAAACCGTGCTCAGATACCAAAATTTTTATGACCTAAACCAGGGCCTGGTTGGGATGGGTATCTCAAGCCTACAGAGGATCGAAGACCATCCCCTTAGCCTAACTAACAGAGTACTATCAATATAAATAATTGAACACAACTAAATAGATAAACCAAGAGGAAGGTTTTAGGAATCCAAATAACATATCTAACCCATACTTGTCTACAAAAACCTCTAAAAATTAAATATCAAACTAGATTGGGACGTGCCCTAACCAATATAAAGAATAACTAATAATATCTAAAGTATTAAAAGAAACCTAATGAATGGTAAAACTTTTAGGATTATGGAGGCTCACCACTTCACAATAACTTAACCAATCAATTAGATCACCTAATACTGCATAAGAGCAATAAAAAACCTTAGGACCCTACATCATGAAATGATATAACATTCAGGGATGGTCAATGGGATAAGCATTAGCATGTAACTCAAGAAAAGTGATAAAATAATGCCATGCCCAAAATCAGTCAAACCATATGCACACATTCATATATGCATATATATATATATATATATAGCATGTTGGTATAGGGACAAGGGTCATTAACATGAGATTTTAAAAGCATTAACCATGATTATGTAGCTCTATCCATCATATAGGCACCCACAGGCTATATGGGCTCAGATCTCCCTACTGAAAGAGCCCCAATGCATGTTAGCCATATACACCAGGGAAATCTATGAAAGGTCCAGAGACACTAATGCTGCTATATGTGGTTTTGATGATGATCAACAGAACTATGAGGGACCAGGTCCCTGGACGTGCAAAGTATAGTACAGCTTATGCGTGCCTTCTGCACAGTTTTATCATCTTGTGTAACAAACTTGCAGGTGTTATTTTGTTCCATTTTGTACCGACTTGGACAGCTGGTCCAATAATCTTTCAATCCCTAACCATCACCTAGCTATAAAAATAAAAGAGATGCTTCTTCAACAATTAGTTTTTTGAAAATCCAAAGAGCGAAGAGAGGTAGCAAAAGCCCCATTTTAACACTGCTCAAGTTCTTAGCCTTATGAGTGCTTAAATAATAACATTTCTTGAATAAGTAATGAATTATAACTGAACTACTCATCTTATAAGAGTAGTGTTTTCTTATTGAGAGAGTGCTGCTTAGGTAGAGTTTCCTAAGCTTGAGGATGATTAGAGGTAATTAGTTTAGAGGAGAGTCCTTTATGGAGTTACCAAGATGAGCTGGTGGTAGAGTTGCTACTAGCGTAAGTAACCTAGAGTTAGGCTAAAATCTAGACTGTAATTAGGAGGTTAATTATAGTGGACTTCATTAGTGCTTGTAAGGCTAAACTGTGGTTTTTCCCATTCTGGATTTTCACATAAAAATCCTTGTGTCTCTTACTCTTTTTGCACTGTGTTTAGTTTTCTTGCACTCTATTTTTTATTGCCTGTAATTGACTATAAGGGACCTGGTCCTTTACTGTAAGGTACAGACCCTCAAGGTTTTACTAATTAGTATCAGATCCTAGTCACTCTAAAAGTTTTACACGTAGAGTGTCTTAGTTAGCATGGATGATCCACCTAATCTAGAAGAAGGGTAATCTAAAACTATACCACTAAGATTCAATGGATAGTATTATGGGTGGGGGAAAACTATGATGTTTGACTTCATCATGGCTAAGGATAGTGAACTAATGGATATTATTCTTGATAGTCCTCATGTACCTATAAGAGAACTCAAAAAAGGAGATATAATAAAAATAGTTGTAAGAAGCAGAACGAAATTTAATGATGAAGATAAAAAGAATTACAAAGCCAAAAACTATTAGTATGTGGCATAGGTCCTGATGAATACAATAGGATCTCAACTTGTGAAAATACTAAAGAGATCTGGGATTATGTAAGGACTGATCATGAGGGAACAACGGATGTGAAGGACTCTAAAGTTGACATGCTAACAACTCAATATAAAACCTTCACTATGAAAGAAGAAGAGACAATACAAGAAATACATACAAGATTCATCTCTATCACCAATGAGATACACTGCTTAGGAGAGGTGATTCATTGTATAAACAAGTGAGAAAGATCATTGCTGTTCTTCCCAATTCATGGGAAAGTAAAGTAGATTCTATAAATGAGGCAAGGAATCTAAAAACCCTCACCATGGAAAGCTAAAAACTCATGAGCTCAAGAAGCAACAAGAGCTAGAGAAGAAAGATTTCAAAAGGGAAAAATCTCTGCCATTGAAAACTTCAAATCATGACTCAAGTGAAGAAGAAAGTGATGTTGTCTATTTGGAAATCAAAATTGTGAAAGCAATGAAAAGGAGTGGTCTATTCCAAAGAAGAAGAAGCATCATCATCAAGGAAAACAATGTTGAGGTGTGTCACAAGTGTGGAAGTCCTAAGTATTTTATCAAGGACTATCCAATGCACAAGATAGTTCATCAAGATTACCTTAAGGCTAAGGATGACAAAGGAAAGATCAAGGAATAGTTCCCTAATAAATCAAGTAGGAAGGCAGAAACCGAATATACTGTAAAGTAAGCTCTAGCAGTGTGGGGAGACTCTTCTAATGCTTCAGATGAAAATAAAAGGACTGGAGGTGTCTTTTTGCTAGCAGTGGGGGAAGGAATAGTGACCTTTGACACTTTGTTTGCATTTATGAAAAGCACTGAGGATGAAAATAAGATGAGGTAACACTCCCAGACATTAAAAAAAACCTAGAAAACTACTCTGCTAGAAAAGTAAAAAAACTTGCCAGTATGTTGATAAGTATGGGAACTAACAGATGAGAAGAATGATTTAGAAGAGAAGGTGAAAAATCAAGGGCTTGAGCTTATTGCTTTAACTCTTCAGATATCTTAAACCAAAGAAAGGTTCTCCAAATTGAAATTTGAGTATTTGAGTTGTATGAGTTACCCAAAGAAGGGAAGTGACCTAGATGACAAAGGAAAGAGAGAAGCTTCTTAGTTTCAAATTGATCTTGAAGAAAGATTGAAGGAATATCAAGAACATCTTATGTTAGAACTACATAGGAAAGAAGAGTTAGAGAAGGATCTGGTCTATTTAAGAGAAGAGTTAAGCAAATCTCTTAAATAGACTACCTCCTCACAAATCCTCTCTAATCTGATAAGTCCATTTGTATATGATGGTAAAGGTTTGGGCTATCAGTAGAAATCCAACTTGTTGAGTCTAAAATAAAGGTTGCTCATTATGTTGGAAGTAAAGGGTACAAACTCATGTGCACTCATTGTGGAAGAGATGGCATTTGAAAGAAAAAAGCCAGTCCTGGTTTAAGGCTAAACTGAAGAATACAGAATACATTCAGTAGGGGAATGGACAAGGCTTCAAGTCTCTAAAAATGATGAAGAAGAGCTCAACGTAACCTAGATATTCTAAGAAGAATTTGATCACACTATTATCCTTCTACTGGGAACTCAAACTTAAATGGGTTCCCTAATATAACTTATGATCATAACTTCAGGCATGGGAAAGGGGATTGCAGTCAGAAATAGCATATTGATTGAAAGAGTTCAAAGCTCAATGCTGAAAGGCCTATTTGTGTTATCTCTCTCTAAAGACACTTTATGAAAAGGTGTATTATTCTTAAAAGTTGATCTCAAGGACCTAGTCCTTGGCATATGTGAAGCTTGTGTTCTAAAGGAAGCCTTAGAATGACTTTTAGACATGATAAACAAAAATACTCCAATCCTGTAGCTAAGATCTAATTCTCAGGGACCCAATCCCTAGGAAATCCATCTTAGAAGGAGAAGTTTTAGCTGCTTGAACAAAATCAAGTGTGTTACCTATTCCTCAGACATGTTTTAGGAATAAATTCTGAGATAAAGAGAGTGTGAAAAGAACTGAAGCATGATGCTGACTTAGCCTATTATGTGAATCAGTTTTTCTTCAAAAATTAGCTATGTTCAGGATACAGGTATCCTCAATAAAGTGGGTGCATTTTAGTCTCACTTAGTATTATACCCTTGCAGGTATGCACCCATGGGAACAACTTAGGCAGTGGATAAAAGTGACAAGCACAAACTTAAAGATCCACTCAAAGGTGAGGAATCTGGTTGTATCCCATGAGTTAGTATCACCAAAGTATGCTTTAATAATCATAAAATATACTATCTGAGAAAGCCATGTATCTTTTTATTCCCTAATAAAAGTTATCAATTCGTTTGCAAAATAAAGAGTAACTCTTATCAAAACCATCATGTAATTCTCTGATGACAACTATCACCTCTTTAAATTGCTAAAATAGGCTACTTCCCAGCCAGAGTCTCAACTCATCACTCATTGTCTCCACTAAACCAAATTGTTCCTTCTCATTCTCCTTCCTTTAGAAAATCAAATTGAATATTACCTCTTCAAATATCCCGATCCTTCAGTAACCAAAGCCATAGAAAAATTCATCTTAGGTCCTTTAAGTCAAAGTCTAGTAACCTTGTAGGAAGGAGGCAGAAATACATAGGCTGTGAAAAAAAAGAAAGCCTCCTAGGAACCTGGTCCTAAGAAGAAAAAGTTGCTATTGAAAAGATAAAGGAAAGTAATGAACAAAGGATAAGATTAAAAATGTGGGTGGTTAAAAAGAGATTAAAATATTGTTGACTTAAAAGCATGTGAGAAATAGGGAGACATAAAATGCCATACGGGTACCTTCTCAACAAAGTATTTGATCACTTTGAGGTACTTAGGAAAAGGAGATCACATTGGATAGCCAAGTTGATATTCAGATTGAACAAAACTTGTGGAGAATGTATATCAAGTATCTGAATTTCTATCTGGTTAGGAGAAGTTGGGAATAGAAATGAAGGAGCTAAGAATCAAGGTAGTTGTAAAAAATTCTAGATTAAATGCCACTAACGAATATGCAACTGGAAACGCAAAACTCCAGGAAAGAATGGCCAAACTGAATGCTGAAGTAAAGATCCTCACCAAATAGTTGGTGAATACTCACATTATAGATGCAAGAATGGAGTACTGCTTAAGTCCTTTTCACCCAATTCTCTTTCCACCCAAGCCCTATTATCCTTATATCCTTATTAACCTTGTGTTAGTTCCATATCCTGGATCTATAATGGCTTTTAAAGATAGTTATATTATGATGATTAGTTTAGCTTGTTGCACTGGTACTAACTATTACGAATGAATGTAACTTTAGTTTGTGTATCTCATTTGTCTCTTTACATTAAAGTTGTTATACATGTTAGTGTTTTCCAATGGCCATGAATTAACTAATATGTGCTTATTTTTACTCTTGGTTTACTGTTAATTCTTATCAATTATACCAAAAGGGGGAGTACTCAGTTCATGTAGTAAGGGGTAGTATACATTTCTGAAGAGAGTCATACTGACGGGGGGAAGTGCAAATATGTAAATGTAAAGACACCAAATGAAATAAAGGTTCACAATAATAGGGGGAAGTTTTTGTTGTAAAATGACAACAAAGGACCAGGTCCTTGTATTGCATGATAGAGGAAACATGATGATAGGGGGAACATTCTTCCTCAGGTGGTAATCACTCTAACTAAATGTGATGAATGTGCAATGGTAATCAAATTATATGGTTTGATTTGTCATCATCAAAAAGGGGAAAATTGCTATATGTGGTTTTGATGATAAGCAGCTGATCTTCAAGGAACCAGGTCCCTGGACGTGCAAAGTACAGTATAGCTGGCATGTGCCTTCTGCATAGTTTTTCATCTTAATATAACAAACTTCCAGGTGCTATTTTGTGCCATTTTGTACTGACTTGGATAACTAGTTCAATGATCTATCAAGCCCTAATTATCACCCAGCTATAAAAGAAAAGAGATGCTTCTTCAATAATTGTTTTTTTTATATCTAAAAAGTGAAGAAAGGCAACAAAAACCTCATTTCAACACTGCTCAATTTTTTAGCCTTATGAGTGCTTAAACTGTAATAGCTCTTGAGTGAGTAATAAATTGTAACTGAACTACTCATCTTATAAGAGTATTATTTTCTTGTTGAGAGAGTGCTTTTTAAGTAGAGTTGCCTAAGTTTGAGGATGATTAGAGGTAATCAGTGTAGAGGAGATTCCTTGGTAGAGTTACTAAGATGAGATAGTGGTAGAGTTGCTGCTAGCGCAAGGAGCCTAGAGTTAATATAAAATCTAGACTATAATAAGAAGGTTGATTATAGTGGATTTCGTTGGTGCTTGTGAGGGAAAGTCATGATTTTTACCATTTTGGGTTTTCATATAAAAATCTTTGTGTCTCTTACTCTTTCTGCACTGTGTTTAGTTTTCCTGCACTCTATTGTTTGATTGCCCGTGATTGACTATAAGGGACTTGGTCCCTCACTATTTGGTGCAGCTCCTTGGGGTTTCAACAAAGGCTCCAACCATTCCAAAATATATAATGTGTGAACCAAGCGCACAGTTATATAGACACGTCCGCTAGCAAATATGATTTTCAGTATTGGCCACCTCAGGACCTCCACCTTCACAACGAGCTACACAACCCCCTTTAAGCCCAAATTAAAATATTTGCACATAATCCCATCCATTAAATCAGGAGTCATTTATTAAGGCATTTACCATTTGGTGTCTCTATACCAATTATGCTGGTAAGCTAAATCCAATTATGCCATGCCAAACCAATTAACCAATTTGACTCCTAAGTTCCATTGAAAAAAACCAAACCATGGACACCAAGGCCTTTTAAAACTAGTTTTATTTTCTATTTTCCTCTAATGCAATGCAAGGTTCAAAGAGTATGTAAAATCGTGTAAACGTCCATGTTCCAAGACCAAATTATAAAGTGGGTTGGGGATAATGCCAATTCCAAGTTAAAATACATAAGTTTGGGGAAACCCATGGTCCCTTTTCCAAACCATTCCATATTGACCAGTTTATCCCCAAAAACCATTCATCATAGCAATAACAATGAATTTAAAACATGGTAAAAACAATTCAATTAATTACCATTAAAACCCCTCAACCCAATTGCAAAACCCAACAATTTAAACTACATGGACAATTATGAAAAACTATGCCATAGTATAAAAATTAAGTTAGGGATGAGAGACATACTTGAATATCAAAGAAATTGGAAGAAAATTTAGGGTTTGAAGCTTAAAGATTGAATTCCTTGGAAACCCTAGTTTTCTCTTGACTTGGGATTTTGAGAGGAAAGAGTAGTGTTTTGATTTGATTAACTAATGTTAGAAGGATCCTAGGAGTGTTTTTTAAGTAATGGGTGAAGTGTAATGAAAGGGAAAAGACCAAAAAGCCCTTAATAAAAACATGCAGGAAAATTAGGCCAGTTGTCTTGGGTCAGGTAGTGACTCGTGAGGTCTGACCACGAGTTGTTACCTAGACTCGTTACTTGGGGATAAAAATTATTGGACCTCACTGTTATGGTCACGAGTAACTCACCACGACTCATGACCATACCTAACGACTCATGGTGAGGAGTTGTGATCAAAGCAAAAACCTTTGCGACCTTACTATTAAGATGAGAAGTCCTCCTCTACTACTCGTTATGACTCATAACGAGTCGTACCTTGGAATTGTTGTCAGGGAAACCCAACTTGATACACTCACTAGTGATACCATGAGTCTCATCCTACAACTTGGGATGAGTGATAACAACTCATCATCTAAGTCGTTGTCTCGGTAGTATGGACAACCGATAAAAATTTTTAGAGTCCAAAGCCTGGGGTATTACAGTCATCGTGTTAGAAACTTTTTTGTGATATTGTGTTTTGTGCATCCATTATACTTTATTATTTTAATTTACATAATCTTATGTGTATTGGAATTGAGATATTGTGAGACTTAGGGTAAGGCTATGGCTTAATCTGAGAGATCGTTGTATTGTACCTTCGGTAGAATGTTATTGAATCTTGATATAATCTCTCCTTATTTGATCCCATAAGAGTTGGTTGATATTATGTGATTAAGCCTGAAATGTATATGTTTGTACTGAGTCTTCTATTAAGTGTTTCTCTCCAATTGTGAATCACGAAGTGGCTAGTGTTGATTCACCGAAGTCATAGTGCCTAGCCTATTCTGGTTATGGTTGTTGACCATTGTTTTAGATTCCCCTGGTAGGATTAAGTATTATGATTTGGCAGGTTTGTAGATTAATTAAATACCTTAAGTAGTAGGTGTGGTGGTCCTCGACATCGCTTTGTACTAGAATCGATTATCGACGATGCTTGCCGAGTACACGTGAATTTTCGTACTCAACCTTGGTTTTCTTTCCTTTTTTCTTATTTTTTGCACTCTGTGCAGGTATTGGATTGAGTATTAATTTATAGATCACTTCTTAAAGCATTGATGTTGCGGAGATCGAGGTAGTAATAGATGTACTTGAAGCTATCACGACTCAATTTATGTGTCATGATAGCACCTACTTTGTCCCAGAGTAGATAAGCCAAACTATAGCCCAGAGCTAGATGCAATGGGCTAGCTTGGTAAAAAGTAGTCTGAAAGCCGAAAGTTAGCAATTAAAGACTTAAATAGCAATAAACAAATATATAAGGTCTAATAAAGAGATAGAGGATCAACAACTATCTCAAGGCTTAGTAATATTGATACAAGAGCCATTACATATGAACTACAAGTGCTAAAAAGTCAAATGCAATCTGTCTCGGAGATGTAAGTTTAGACATAGCTAAAAGAAGGAAAAAGAGTAAATCCGACTCAAGATGTCACCCAATCTCCAAAATCAACCCTACATGAACATCGAATCAGTGGCGACAACTAATACTCGAATCTGCATAAAAAGGTACAAAAGTGTAGTAAGAGTACTAAAACCATAGGTACTCAGTAGGCATCATAAATTGACTGAGCTACATCATGATATAAATACGACAAGATGCGAGATAAAACAACACAACCCAAACCAGGGCCTAGTCGTGTTGGGTGCCTCAAGCCCAACTGGGATTAGAGACCACCCCAATACCTAACCATAACCACCCTACACCCAATGTTGGATGAATTATGAATATATATAACATAATAAAATGGAACAATCATAAATCAAATACAGTCAACCGGTGTCATCGCCAATACTAATACCAATGCCAAGTCTAACACTATTCCCGACACCGCCCATACCAACCCATAGTAGTCCCATAAAGCCCCTATTCGAAAGTAAAACAATAATCAATTGGGATATTCCCCCGGCCATAGCCAAAACCAAAGTCTAAGAAATAACAAAAGTACATAGAGAAGTCCATAACATGAAATGAAGCCTTCTGAAGTATGGAAGCTCACAACTTTAATCTGACACAAGCTATCCTTAAATCCAATCATTGAGCAGGAGGAGTAGTATGACTGGTTCCTATATAGTGTGGGGATATAGCGCCCGAAGATGGGTTTGCGGGTGACCACTATCATGCACTCAAGATAAGGATAAAATAATGCCAATATTTAAAATCAAGTAAATAACCATGTGCAAGAACAACCATACATATACATATATAATCCATGTTGGGAAAGGGGAGCCGAATTTAGCATGCCTTTAAAACCATTAACCTGGGTGGTATGTGTAGCTTAGCCATCCTAGAACCACCCACAAGCTATATGGGTCCAGTGTTACCCCATTAACTGGACCTAGTACGTGTAGCTATCATAGGGGAAAGGGATACCTGTGTACCCTTCACCCTCCATGATACATATATAAAATTATAACTTAGGGGATTATCATATACCCTATGGTCTCCATGACCAATCCTCATGTCGGCAAACATGAGTTTCCAATGTTCATCCATTGGACTCACACCTTCACGGTTAGCTATCACAACCTGCCATTATTGCCCAATTAAAACCATTAGCACACAACTAAACCACCAATTCTATATATTATTAACCAAGGCTATAAGAAGTGGTATCTTTATATTGACTATAACTTGCAAGAAATGTCATCAGCCAACACCTAAGAGATTCCCATGTACCTCGTAGGTTCCATTATAGAAATACTTAGGGGATTCCCGTATACCCCACAAGGTTTTTAATCAAATCCATGGACACCAAGGCCTTACCATTTAGCCATTAAAACCATTTAACCAATTTAGGTTCCATTACCATATTATACCATGCAAAGTTTTCAATGAAAGTCCAACTATGCAGTAAAAGCGTTCTTATAGGCATTTTAACAAACATATTGAGGGCTTATGGTTTCCAAAACCAAAACCAAGTACCAATTGACCATTCCCATGAAGCCACATGTTCAAACCACCATTATAATATGAAAACCATAAGAGAAAACATAAATCAACCATTAATAACCAAAACCCCCAACATATAATTCAAAACCAAAATACCCACAATTAATCCATGAAAACCATTCATTAAAACATGAATTTAATTGAACTAACAATGAGGGAGGAGTAACATGCCTTAGATACCAAAGAAGATGGAGAGAAGTCAACCTTGAAATCCCCAATTGATATGCTTGATGAAAATCCTAAGTGTTCTTAACCTTGAGGATTTAAGAGTGTTTGGGAGTCTATTTGATGTATTTTCGATAGCTAATAAGGCCCTAAGGAAGTTATAAGACGTGTTTCTTAAGTTGGTCAAGAGGGAAAATATCGAAAATACCCTTAACTTAAAAGCTGAAAAATGTACACAGGAGGGTATGACCCTTTTAACTCGTACACAATCATACGGGTGGTACACAGAATGTTGGACTTAAATACTATCCAACATACAGCCCCCAAGGACTAACTCATACCAAATCATATGACAAGTACCCATAATCCATACCCTAGGTAGATTCCTCTAGGCTAGACATATTGAACAACATACGAGTGGCTCACTTTACTCCTACCACCTCCATACGAGTCTTTTGATGTTATTTCATACCTTAAAGAGAATGCACCCTAGAACTCACTGATTATCATACAAGTTGAGGACCCTAAACCATACCATATCATACAACAAGTACCCACTAGTCATATGATGTCCAGAAGCTCAAACTCATGGAATTTTCTAAGGATCAAAACCCAGGGTGTTTTAATTTTCTCCCACTTGGATTATTCGTCCTCGAATGATAGAACAAAGCAGTACAAACATGATTTATCCCACAACCTCAACTCTAACCTTTAACTAAGTTAGAAAACAAAGATGCAAGAAATTCAATCTTTTCTTTAATAAAGTTTGAAAACAAAAGTATGATAAAGAACATATATCTTCTGCATGAATTCCCAGAGCAGATAATAAGAACGGATACTTGGACTTTATGTCCTCTTCTGATTCCCAAGTAGCCTCTTTAACCTTGTGGTTCCTCTATAGAACCTTGACCAAAGCTACATCCTTGGTCCATAACCGACGAACCTGCCGATCCAAAATCTCAATCGGGACCTCCTCATAAGAAAAGTAATCCAAAATACCAATATCTTTGATAGGAACAATTTGAGACGGATCACCCAGACACTTCCTTAACATGGAGACATGGAACACTGGTTGTATGGAGCTCAAACTACAAGGCAACTCTAACTTATACGCAATATTACCAACCCTTTGAAAAACCAAGACAAGACCAACATACTAGGGACTGAGCTTCTCCTTTTTACCAAACCTCATTGCTCTCTTCATGGGAGAAATCTTTAAGAATACCCTATCGCTAGCTTCAAACTCTAAGTCTCTTCACATCACATATGCATAGGAATTTTGTCTTTTTTGGGCAGCCTTAAGCCTCTTTAGAATCACCTTCACCTTTTTCACGGATTGGTGAACCAAATCTAAGCCAAACATCTCTACTTCACCAACCTTAAACCACCCAATTGGAGATCTACACCTCCTACTATACAAGGCCTTAAATGGGGCCATCCCAGTGCTAGAATAGTAACTATTATTATAAGAAAACTCTACAAAAGGTAGATGCTCAGCCCAACTACCACCATAGTCAATCACATAAGCACGAAACGTGTCCTCCAAAATCTGAATAGTTCTTTCTGCTTGCCGGGTGAAAATCAGTACTAAGACTCACCTTGGTCCCCAAAACCATCTAAAATGACTGTTAAAAATGAGATGTAAACTTCATACCACGATCTGAGATGATAGAAACCGGCACCCCATGCAACTTTACAATCTCACAAAGATACAACCTTGCATAATCCTCAGACAAGAAGTTAGTCCTCACTGGCAAGAAGTGAGAAGACTTTGTAATCCTATCCACAATGACCCAAACCAAATCAAACTGATTCTGATACCGAGGAAGAATCTTAATGAAATCCATGTTGATCACTTCCTACTTTCACTCTGGAAACTAAATTTCTTGGTATAATTCCTGGGCTTCATGTGCTCAACTTTCACTTATTGATACACCATACACTTGGCCACAAAATTTGCCATATCCCTCTTCATATTGTTCCACCAATACATCTCCTTAAGGTCATGATATATTTTTGTCGAACCGGGATGAACAACATGGCGCAACTCATGCACCTCAGTGAAGATCCTTTCTCGCAAACTATCTATGTTGAGAACACATAACCTCTCTTGATACCGCAAAGTACCATCACCATAAATCTTGATAGCGATCACCTTCTTTCTACCAACATCACCCTTGATCCTGAACATGACAGGATCTAACATCTTCTTCTCTTTGATTTTAACATCAAGAGACAGCTGCGCTACCTTCTAAACGAACACACCACCATCCTCAGAGTCCAAGAGGTAAACTCCAAGGTTAGCAAAATAGTAAATGTCCTTCACCAACTCCCGGTTCTTCTTATCCACCTGAGCTAGACTCTTCATGGATATCCTGCTAAGAGTATCAACAACTACATTAGCTTTACTTGGATAGTAGTGAGGATTCATGTTGTAGTGCTTGAGGAGATTAAGCCACCTCCTTTGCCTGAGGTTAAGTTCTTTCTGAGTAAATATATACTGCAAGCTCTTATGATCTGAGTAGATATCCTCGTGCACCCCATACAAATAATGCTTCCAAATTTTAGCACAAACACCACAACTAACAATTCTAAATTGTAAGTAGGATAGTTCCTCTCATGCACCTTTAACTATCTAGAAGAATAGGCTATTACCTTACCATGCTGCATCAGAACACAACCAAGTCCTACACGGAATGCATCACAGTAAACCACAAACCCATTCGTTCCCTCAGGCAAGGTCAAATTTAGAGCTAAAGTTAGCTTATCCTTCAGCTTCTCGAAACTACCCTCACAAGCATCCGTCCATAAGAGCTTTACCTTTTTGGAGTCAACTTAGTCAATGGGACAACTACAGTCAAAAAACTTTCCACAAACCTCCGATAGCAGCCAACTAAACTCAAGAAGCTTTGAATATCTATTAGAGTCATGGGTCTAGGACATTTCCTAACCACTGTAACCTTTTGTGGATCTACTATGATCCTCTCACTAGAAATAATATGACCTAAAGAGTGACAATGTTCAACCAGAATTCATATTTTAAGAATTTGGCATACAACTGTTGTTCCTTTAAGGTTTGCGACCACATACAGAGGTGATCGACATGACACACCTCACTCTTAGAGTAAACCAAGATATCATTTATGAACACAATAATAAATAAATCTAGAAACTAATAGAAAACCCTATTCATTAAATCCATGAATGTCGCTAAGGCATTGGTTAACCTAAAAGACATAACCAGAAACTCATAATGCCCATACCAGGTATGAAAAGCAGTCTTAGGGATACTTTTCTCCTTAATATTTAACTGATGATTCCCGAATCAAAGATCAATTTTGGTGAAAAACTAGCACCCTGCAACTGATCAAACAAATTATCTATCCTTGAAAGAAGATATTTATTCTTTACGATTACCTTATTTAACTGCTGGTAATCAATAGACATCCAAAGGAAACCACCTTCTTATGCACGAATAACACTGGTGCACCCTACGGAGACGCATTAGGATGAATAAAACCCTTATCTAAAAGATCTTTTAATTTCTCCTTAAGCTTCTTCAACTCGGCTAGAGCTATTCTATACAGAGGAATAAAAATTAGATGAGTGTCCGAAACAAGATCAATCCCAAACTCAATCTCCCTATCCAGAGGAACACCAGGAAGGCCATCAGGGAAGACCTCAGGTAATTCATTTAACATCGGGACAGATTGCAAAGAATAACCTTTCGAGTTAGAATCTTTAATCCAAACTAGATGATAGAGATACCCCTTGGAGATCAATCTCAGAGATCTAAAATATTATATAAACCTCCCTTTAGGATCTAGGGAACCACCCTCCCACTCAATAACAAGCTCATTAGAAAATTTAAAGATGACCTTACGGGTCCAACAGTCTAGAGATGCATAGCTCGAGTGCAACCAATCCATTCCCAAAATAACATCAAAGTCAAACATATCGAATTTAAATAAATCCACCAAAGTCTCTTTACTACCAACATATACCACACTCCCTCTATTGACTCTTTTAGTAATCATCAAGTCTCTTATTAGGGTAGAAAAAGAAAAAGGGTTCGAAACACACCTGAGACCAAAACCAAAATGCACAGCCATAAATAAGGTCACATAAGATAGAGTGGACCCTAGATCAAGTAAATAATACACATCACGAGAAAAGAGTTGCAACATACTAGTCATGACATCAGGCGATGCCTCGAACTCCTATCGGGTAGTGAGAGCATAAAGATGGTTTTGATTAGTGCCAGAACTAGATAGTGCACCCTTTGATGCTGGATCTGAAGACGAAGCAACCGGAACCTTGTTTTCCCCAGAGGTAACCTTACCAACAGGACAATTTCTAAGTATGTGGCCTGGCTAGCCCCAGTTGAAGCACCTGTCCTTTTCCTCATCACAGAAACCCCAATAAAAATGACCATAACTCCTATACAAAGGATATGATAGAGTCGAATAATCCTCATTAGCCTAAGACTGGTCACCCTATTCCCTAAAGTTATCGCCATCATGGAAACGCCTATCACTCGACGTCTTTAGGTAAGGAGAACTAGCCTTGGAGAAGGAACCAAAACTCTCCCACTTCTTTTTTGGCCACTTACCACGATCCCTATTGCTCTATTATTGACCACCACCCTACTTAGAAAATCTAAACTTCTTTCCCCATCTCTCACTTAACTCAACCCGCTTCTTCTTTTCTTTCTCTATCTGCTGCATATACACAACCTACCTGGAGATATCCATGCCCTTGATTAACAAGGCAACCTTACTCTCAAGATATAATACTGAAGTAAACTTTCTCATTTGAGACCTCATACTAGATACCAACTTTGAATCATATCGCGACAACTGATGAATTTTTAAGGCATACTCCTTGGTTGATATCTTACCCTGCCTCAGATTAACAAAATCTTCTACCTTAGCCTCTCTCAACTTCTGAGGAAATAAGTGGTCCAGTAAAGCATTAGAGAAATCCTCCTACAGTGATGACTTATCCATGTCACCCCTTGTCTAATCCCATTCCTCGTACCATTGGTATGCCATATCCTTCAACTGATAGGCAGCAAACTCTACCCCGTTCACATTCGTTGTATACATAACATGAAAGATTTTTTTCATATCATCTAAAAACCTTAAGGATCCTTCTTTACCTTAACACCCATAAAGGTTGGAGGGTTCAAACTCATGAACTAGATAACCTTTGTGGTCTCAGAAGATGGAGTAATAGGAGCACCACGCTTAGACTTAGTAGCTACCAACTGTGACTACATACGGATGGCCTGATGAAACTCAATATTTGTCACGTCAGCCTGAGGAGCCTGAGAAAGACTAGAGGGAATTGATGGAACTCTAGAACAATTTGGAACTGGACCCTAAGACCAATTATGGATCCCATGAATAGAGTGTATCCTATCAACATTGTCCCAGTTGGGACAGAGGAGTTTCTGTGAACTTTAAATCATCAAGGAATGATATAAAAAGTGAATAAACAGGAATTAGAAAAGATTCTAAAACTTAGAATCAAAGCTTGAAAATAAATCACAAGAAAGAGAAATATTTCCTAAAGCCCCTCCCTTATGAGTATGGCGTGCTACATACCCTTAAAAGAGACTCTACTCAACATATCTCTGTGGACTCCTAATTGACCATGAGCCTAGGGCTCTGATACTAATTTGACATGACCCAAGCCAGGTCCTAGCTATGTCGGGTACCTCAATCCCAATCGGTACCGAAGACCACCACAATACCCAACCATAACCACCCTACACCTAATTTTGGATGAATTTTGAATATGTATAACATAACAAAATGGAACAATCATAAATCAAATACTATCAACTGGTGTCATCACCAATACCAATAATAATGCCAAGGCTAACACCATTACCGACACCACCCATACCTACCCATAGTAGTCCCACAAAGCCTCTATCTGAAAGTAAAACAATACCTGGTTGGGATATGCTCCCGACCATAGCCAATACCAAAGTCTAAGAAATAAAAAAAGTACATAGAGAAATTCATAACATGAATTAGATCCTTTTGAAGTATGGAAGCTCACTGATTTAATCTGACATAAGCTGTCTTCGAATCCAATCACTGAGCAGGGGGAGTAGTATGGTTGGTTCCTGTATCATTTGGGGATACCTCCCAAAGAGCTAAAATGTACCCAAGATAAGGATAAAATAATTCCAATATTTGAAACCAAATAAATAACCATGTACAAGCACAACCATACAAATACATATATAATCCTTGCCGGTAAGGGGAATCAGATTTAGCATGCCTTTGAAACCATTAACCTGGGTATGTGTAGCTTAGCTATCCTAGAACCACTCATGGGCTATATGAGTCCACTGTTACCCCCTTAATGGGACCCAGTGTGTGTAGCTTTATGAACCGGAGATATCCTAGGGACAGGGGATTCTTGTGTACCCTTCACCGTTCATGATATATATATATATATATATATATATATATATATATAAGTATAACTTAGGGGATTCTAGTGTACCCTACAAGAATATGGTTGCCCTGACCAATCCTTATGTTGGCAAACATGAATTTTCAGTGTCCGTCCATTGGACTCACACCTTCACAGTTAGCTATCACAACCCACCATTATTGCCTAATTAAAGCCATTAGCACACAACCAAACCATAAATTCCATATATTATTAACCAAGTCTATAAGAAGTGGTATTATCATACTAACTATAGCTTGCAAGCAATGTCATTAGCCAACACCTAGGGGATTCCTATGTACCTCGTAGGTTCCATTATTAGATTTACTTGGGGGATTCCCGTGTACCCCACAAGGCCAAGCCCACCAAGGCCTTACATTTAGACATTAAAACCATTTAACCAATTTAGGTTCCATTACCATATTATATCATGCAAAGTTTTAATTGAAAGTCCAACTACGTAGTAAAAGCATTCTCATAGGCATTTTAACAAATATGTTGTGGGCATATAGTTTCCAAAACCAAAACCAAGTACCAATTGACCATTCCCATAAACCATATTTTGAAACCACCATTATAATATGTTAACCATAAGTAAAAACATATGAAAACATAAATCAACCATTAATAACCAAAATCCCCAGCATATAATTCAAAACCAAACAATACCCATAATTAAATCATGAAAACTATTTATTAAAACATGAATTTAGTTGAACTAACAATGAGGGAGTATTAATATGTCTTAGATACCAAAGAAGATGGTGAGAAATCACCCTTAAAAGCCCCAATTGATATGCTTGATAAAAACCTTAAGTGTTCTTGACCTTGAGGATTTGGGAGTGTTTGAGAGTCTATTTGATGTGTTTTTAATAGCTAATGATGCCCTCAGGAAGTTATAAGATGTAGGTTTTAAGTTGGTAAAGAGGAGAAATGTCCATAATACCCTCAGTTTAAATGCTAAAAAATGCACGCAGGAGGGTACGACCCCCAACTCATACACAATCATATAAGTGGTACACACCACTTGTACCTTAGATAGAATATTTGACTTCAACACTGTCCAATTTACGACCCCCAGTGACCAACTCATACTAAATCATATGACAAGTACCATAACCCGTACCCTAGGCAGAATACTCTTGGCTAGACACATTAAGAAACATACAAGTGTCTCACCTTACTCGTACACCTCCATATAAGTCTTATGATGTTCTTTCGTACCTTGGAAAAAATGCACCCTAGACCTCACTGATTATCATATGAGTTGAGGACCCTAAATCATACCACATCATACAATAAGTACCCACTAGTCGTATACTGTCCACAAGCTCAAACTCATGGAATTTTCTTAGAATCAAAACCTAGGGTGTTTCATAAAATAACTATGTGAAGGTAAATGGGCAAACCTAAAAATAAACTCCTACACCTCTATGAACAAATAAATAAATAAACTGGAATAATAACATAAGGATCACATAATTATAACTACTAAATTGCTCCCCATAAGGCCATAGGTGTGGAAAAGTAAATAACCCCACACATGCTTCCATATGCCTGGAGGATACAATCAAGGAAAGTAAACAACTGACTAACCGTAGTTTACTAACTGTCATGCCATAACTAAAAATCCATCCGTACCATCTCACATTATAAACAACTCTTAATGTCGGACTCAAATTAGTACTAGATAGCATCATCATAATTACCATTATTTACCAGACTTGAACTAAAACTCATATCATCAATATTATCAATAATTAATGGACTTGAGCCGGAACTCATATCATTAATATCATCAATAATGCCAGGCTTGAACCAAGACTTATTTTTATAAACCATATCAATAACTCATATTAACGAGCTATGTCAATAAGCTAAACTCAATAGATTATACCAAAAAAATCATAACTATAAACCATACCTTTACTCATAACTATACACCAGACCAAGAATCATAACCACAATTCATATCCATAATCACATCTATAAGCCATATTATTAGCTATATCTGAAATCCATATCAATAATCATATCTATAAGTTGTATCATTAAGCATATTAAAAATCCATATCAATCATATCTAAAAGCTATATTACTAAGCATATCTGAAAATCCACATCAATAATCATATTTATAAGCTATATTAAACATATCAGGAAATCTATATCAATAATCACATCTAAGCTATATTATTAAGCATATCCAAAATTCTTCAATAATCATATTTATAAGCAATATTATTAAGAATATCTAGAATTTATATTAATAATCATATTTATAAGAAATATTATTAAGCATATCCAAAATTCATATTAATAATCATATCTATGAGATATATCATTAAGCATATTCGAAAATCCATATTGATCCTTCAATATCTCATCAACGTACTCATTAGATATATATTTATTTAATCATCTCAAGTCTAAAATAAGATATTGAAGGATCAATAAAATGAACACAAATAAGGGTGTATCATATATAAACAAGCCCATAAAGTTTAACGCAAGTCTTGGCCTAAGGTGGGTCGGATGGGTCTACTTCTAATCCCAAAAATCTACCCCAAACTAGACTAAGGTATCTAAGTCTATTTCAAGATGTTGAATAAGTCATAAATAGACCTAAGACAACAATTCTTCCCAACCGAAAGCAACAAAGTCAATTTCACCTAAGGTAATAACAACTAAGGTAAATTCCACCCTAAACATAAATCACAATGGCAATCTCCTCCTAGATTGAGCACTTAAGGTATTATCATCCTAAACATGAGCCGCGAGGCCAACTTTACCCAAGGTATGAGTAATTAAGATAATTACACCTAAAAATGGTTCCCAAGATGGCCTAAATAGTCCAACTAACCCAAATGTTGAAAATCACACATTCAATACCTAAATTCCATCCTAAATCTAACATAATATCATAAGCATACCATAAAATAGATCAATCTATGAAGAGGGTAAACCTAGCATACCTGAATGCTAAAAAAAAGCTCAAAGAATCTACTAAAAAACTAATTTCCCTTTTTTGAGAAGCTTCCACAAGATGCCACACTTAAAAACTCACACTCTACTTATCAAAACAAGAAAAATGATACCTATATTGCTTTATTATGCTTTGGGTCCAAAAATCACATAAAAATCCTACGTGGAGCTCGCTTATGAAATCTTAATTTTAAAACTAACACAACGTCGCTCTATGCTCAAGGAACATTTACCATCAAAATGGGTGAATTCCAAGCTCAACTATTGCAATAATTAAGCCACCAAGATTCTAGGAATTTTAGGAAAAGAAAGAGAATTCTACCAAGAAATTAATGGAGGCTTACCTCAAATTTGAAGAACAAAAGCATAAATAATCTTCACCCAAGCTCCAAAATTATCCACAAATGTTATCCCCAGTATTTCCCACATTTTAGGGTTCTAATATCTTGGAAATGGATGAGAAATAGTGAAAAATGAGCTAAGTGGGGTATTTATACCCTTCCCAGGCATACAAGCATCATTTACGCGATCAGCCGATCGCTTATGCAATATCTAGCAATCTAAGTAGAGGCCGCATTTGCGATAATAGTATTGGGTATACGATACTTGCCCCACTATAGAGCCCATTGCTTATGCGATAAATGCAGTCACTTAAGTAATGTCTGCTTGTCCCGATAGATCACTTTAGCAATCAAAGGTATCGCTTATGCAATACACCAATACCAGCTAGGATTTAGAATTTTCCAAGTCTCCTCCAACCCCTCGGGACATTCAAAATCTCATATATGAAAATGGACTATACTACACTATCAAATTCAAAGTTTTAGACTCATTGGCACAATCAAAATTTCCATCCAAGTTTGTTTTGATGAAATGTGAGTCCTACACCCACTTGTCATTTTTCTTAAATTCTGACCAATAGCTCAAAATTAGTCTGGGAGCCTTGGGACCCAGAAAAAAGATCTCCCTAGCCTAATATCAATATTTTAGAGTAGTTGTAATAGTCAAAATTAGCAAACAAGGTCATTTGACTGAATTTTTTGCCCAATAGCCAATTTGAACCAGCGAAGACTTCAAAATAGGGAATTGGCTCTAAAAACCAAATAAACTTCTCGATAACAAAACTGTCAGTTCCAGCAAGTCATAAATGACTTGAGGCCTCTATAGGAAAGATATAAATAGCAAAAATAAGTAGAAATATAGAAAATGACCTGGAGAGTCATTACATTATCCACTACTAAAATGACTTTCGTCTGTGAAAGTAATAGATTAGAATGTACCTGAAGCATAAAAAAGGAGAGGATATTGTGTCCATATCTCACTCTCGATCTCCCAAGCAACCTTATCTAGTATGCAGTGCCTCCACTAAACCTTAAATAAAAGAATCTCCATAGTGCACAATCGCCTAACATTACTAGACAATATGAGTATAGTGTAATACCATAGGTTTTGGACTCCAAACTTTTTCATGTGTCATGATCACTGTCTAGAGTAAGACATAAGTGATGAGTCATAGTTACTCATCATGATTCGTACAGTCTCACTCATTACCTAACTAGTTAGGTTACCTATTGCTTTTGCCATAAATATGACTAGACCTTACGAGTCATAGGGTGAGGTCACGAGTCATGGTAAGGGACTCATGATCATAACAATGAAGGTGCCTAAGGTTTCTAACTGGACCATAAATGGAAGTCATAAGTCATGCTGTTAGGTAATGAGCTATGATATACGACCCGTGGTCATACCAGTGTTATTTCCCTAAGTTGTTGCCCAGACCATGAGTACAAGCAATAAGTCATTACCTAACCCATAATGACTGGAGATAATTTTTACTACATATTTTCATTAAGGGTATATTGGTCTTTTCTCTCACATAACTAATATCCCACGACTTAAAACACCCCAAGGGTCCTTTTTTCATCATTTATCAAATCAAAAACAATATTCTCTCCTCTAAAACTTCTAAAGTAAAAAAATATAGGGTTTCAAGGGATTGATTTTCTAAGTTAAAATTTGTGGTTTTCTCTCCAAACTCCTTGGTGTTTTAGGCATGTATCTCTTCCCTAACTTGATTTTATATAAAAGCATGTGTTTAGTTATTGTTCATGTGGGTTTTATTATCGGGTTTTGAAATTGGATTGAGGTATTGGAATGGTTTTCACATGGATTGTTTTCCCATGGTTTTGAATTCATCATTCATACTATATCTTGTGGTTTTGAAATAAATAATTTCATAGGTATGGGGATTGGAATAGAGAACATGGGTTTTCCTAAATTTATGGATTTTGGCTTGAAATTGGTATTAACCTCAACCCACTTTGTGAAATTGGTTTGGGAACATAGAAATATACATAATTTAACTTAATCTTGAAGCCTTGCATTGTATAAAAGGTTAATGAAACATAAAAATGGTTTTAGGAAGGCCTTAGTGGCCATGGTTTGATTTTAAATTGTAACTTGGGAGTCAATTTGTCTAAATTGGTTTGGAATGCCATAGTGGAATTGGCTTACAAGCTTAATTGGTATGATGATACCATTTGGTAAATGCCTTAATATAGACTTCTTAGTTTAATGGATAGGTTTATGTGCTAAATGGTTTTAATTTAGGATTAAATGGGATTGTGTATCTCACCATAGAAGGTAGAGGTCCTAGGGGTCCGATACTAGAAACCACATTTGTCGGTTTAGGGATCTTGGTGATCGTGTGCATAGTTCACACATTATATATATTTTGCGATGGTTTAAGCCTTGGTGTCTCTGATCTCCTCAAATTTCCTTGGTTCATATGGCTAACTCGCATTGAGGCCCTTTCAGCGTCAAGAGTTGAACCCACATAAACCAAGATTAGGATGGTTAGAGCTACACAGTCCAAGTTAATGACTTTAAATCTCATGCTTATAGCCTTGTACCCTACCTCAGTATCTTATATATATGTATATATGAATGTGTGCATATGGTTTTGACTAATTTAGACATAGCATTATTTTATCCCTTTCTTGAGTTACATGCCAATGCTGATCCCATTGACTTTCCCTGAATACTAAATCATTTGGGATTCTTCTATTACCTTGGTCAATGTTAGGTGATCTAGTTCATTGATTGGTTGATGTGCGAGCTTGACGCTAGCACATTTAAGGCTTTTAACTCAGAATAATTGTAAATTCTTAAGTAACTTTTATTATTTTTTATTGTTTTCTCTATGATAGTGCAAGTGGGATAAGATGTATGAAAACCAATGACAACTGAGTCAAAAGAGATAGATTTTGAGTAAGCATCCATGAAGAGTACAGTTGATGACTTGTCTGATAGATCATCAACTTTGTGAATAGCTGTCAAGAATATCATCAGCCAAAGGCAGTGCATGGGAGTTAGAGTAGAGAAGTGATGACATTTTATGATAAGCCATCAAAATCCTGATAAGTTGTCAAGAATACTGTCAGCCTAAGGTAGTGTGTAGAAGCTATAGTGAAGAGTTGACGACATCGTCTGATATGTCATGAACTTCCTGATAAGCTACCATGCCTTATCGTTAGCTGAAGGCTAAACATAAAATTTAAAGAAGAGTTGATGACATTTTCTGATAAGTCATCTGGCATATCGCACACATGTCGTTAGATTTATGATAAGTCATCACAAATGTCGTCAGCTAAAGAAGCGAAAACCTGAATTTTTAGTTTCAAATTTCCTTTAAGTTACGGATATAAATAGCATCTTTTAGGGTTTCATTCAGCAACTAGAACTTATTCCAAAGGCAAAGTCACCTCTTTCTGGGCCTCTTAACTTAGAATTCAATTTTCTACTCTGTGATTGGGTTTTGTGAACTTTTTCTTGAACTTGGAAGAGAATCAACTTCAGGCTTCATCTTTTGTAAGTTTAATTTCTCTAAATAAGGAATACAATTGTTTCTATCTCTTTCTTTCTCATGTGGAACTAAAACTCATAACTAGGGTTGTGGGATCTATGATTATTCCTTCATGGATTTAATAGTTGGTTAGGGTTTGAGTGATTGTGGGAACATCTTGATAATTCCTTTGTAATAATTGTTTTCTATTGGTTGCAAATAATAGATATAGCCTTATGTTTGCTTGATCGAAGAGAAAAATAAACTAAAGGTAGTGAATTATCAATGAGGATTTGGGAAGGTTAATTTTCTATCTAATGATTAATGCTGTAACAAGATTAATCAACTCGAGATAAAATCAGTGTGAATAGAAGGTTTTCCTAAGTTTGAGATAATTAAGGAGCACAATATCTAGGTAGGTTGAGAAAAACTTAGATGGACTGTCGATACTGATAAATTGGTGTTTCCCACAAGTTACGAGAATTCAGTACTACAACTACTATTTAATGAGGGGTTAATAATCATAGTGATCACAACCCTAGTTTCTCTCTATAATTTATTTAAACCATTGAAAGTTCATCTTTGAGTTCTGACGTAATTCGAAACTTTAATCATTGTTTGATTGATAAAACCCCCAATTAAAGGAAACCATTATCTATCATTGATTTTAACCACAAATAGACTTGATTGACACCTATTTCCCTATGGGATTCGACCCTAACCTAGTTGGATTATATATTTGACAACAATTGCTTACTCTCTCATAAGAGAGGTGTAATTTTGGTGTATCAAATTTTGGTGCCGTTGCTGGGGAATATGGTTTCAAATTGAGTATATCTATGATAATTAACTCATAGTAAGTTTCCTGGTTTTACTTTTATTTGTTGTTTTTATTCTCTGAAGGGTAGTTAGTGTGTATGCCAAGTACACAGAGTTCAGGTGAACCATTATTACCAGTACAGCTGGAACCTCAGCTGATCCGTAGAATGGCAGACCCACAAGAAGTAGGAAGACTAGTCGCCTTGGCTAGGGCTCAGTTAAATCAACAAAATGTAGATAACCCAGGTCGGGTATCAAATATGGATGAAGAATACCCGAGAGATAATGATTTAATTAATCCAGCTAATAGGAGATGTACAGCGGGAGTAGTTGCACCTGTAAATCAAAATCATCTATTTAGAGGAAGACTAGACCGCCAAGCTGTGCAGTTTAATATTGATAATGATGAGGATGATTTAGATAGAGCTGGAGCTACAGGGGCAATCATTCTACCACCACTAGCTCCTGTGGTGAAATTCAACATCACCAGTACTATGATCCAGCTACTGAATTTGAAATGACTCTTTGGTGGATTACCTGGTGATGATCCAAATCTACATTTGGTGAATTTTATTAATATTTGTAAGTCGTTTGATAATCCTGGAGTGGGAAAAAAAGCTATTGATTTGAGATTGTTCCCACTGTCTCTGTATGGAGAGGAAACTATGTGGTTGAATAAGCTGACTCTTGATTCTATAACAAACTAGAGGAAATTGAAAGGATCTTTCCTAAAAAGGTTATTTCCACCCTCTAAAATGTTACAGTTGAGAGATGAGATCAGCAACTTTAGGCAATTGGCTAATGAAGCTTTGCATGAAACTTGGGCAAGGTTTAAAAAAAAGTTGACTCAATTCCCAAACCATAAGATGACTGATGAACACTTGATGGAAACATTCTACAGACCTTTGAACTCACTTACAAAGCCAATAGTGGATAATGCTACAAGAGGAGCTTTTATGGAGCTCACCTTTACTGAGGCTGTGGATATGTTAGAAAGAATAACTAAGACAAATAGAGCTTGGCATACCAGAGATTTTGTGGTAGAAAACAATACTAGGTCTAGCGTAATATCAGCAGAGTAGCGTAGGAGAAAAGAGGAGCATGATCAAGATATTGCTCACATGAAAACCCAGATGGATCTGCTTATAAAATATTTACTATCAGGGAATGTAAAAGGTAAAAGCTGTGGGGTCCTATGGTAAGAGAGCGGAACCAAACACTGAGGAAGAGGCTAACTACTTGCATAATTAGGGGGGTTTCCAAACAAGTGGTCAAGGAAACCAAGGTTGGAACAATCAAGGAGATTGGAAGAGTAAAAGTGATAGGAGTGGACTGTATGTACCTCTTGGAAGCTATGATAATGCTGTCACCAGTTCAGGCAAAATGTCCATGGAGGACATGATGGAGACACTATTAAAGAAAGTTGAGGCGACCAATTCTGGGGTGACTATGATGAAGAATGGCATATTTTCCATAAATCAACTAGTAAATTCGCACTCAACTACTATTAAACAACTGGATCAGCAGATAATCCAATTATCCACAACATTCAACTAAAGACAGAATGGGACTCTACCAAGTAATATAATTTAGAATCTAAGGATTGATGTATCATGTATGGCTATTACCACTAGGAGCGATAAGATGTTATCTAGTCCAGGATTGGGGAATCCTCTCATATTAATGCAGTTGAAATAGATTGGAAGATGGTTGATAAATCTTCAGTGGTGCCTATGGAGTTGAGAAGTTCAAAAAAAAAGAGTGCAGAAATGGAACAACCACCTAAGCCAAAGCATTTTAGTGATGTGGAGCAAGGCATAAGAAAGGAGTTAAAAGTTGCCCTAGTTGAAATCCTAAGGCCACCACCCCCATTTACAAAATGATTAAAGAATAAAGAAGATGAAGGAAAGTTTAACAAATTCATGGCTTTGTTGAAACAATTAACAGTGAAAATGCCTTTAGTTAAACCACTTGAGCAAATGCCAAGATATGATAAATTTATGAAGGATCTTATGATGAAGAAAAGAGCAGTGAACTACGAACCGATGGATAATCTTCATCATTTTAGTGGTATTTCTACAAGGTCCTTGGTGTAGAAAAAGGTATACCCAGAAGCGTTCATTATTCCTTGTATGATTGGGTCTTTGGAATTTTCTGAGGCCTTATGTGATCTGGAAGGGAGCATTAATTTGATGCCGCTATCTGTTATAAAGAGTTGGGTCTGAGAGACCCCACACCCACCAACATAAGAATAGTTGTGGTGGACAGGTCTGTGTAAAAGCCGATCGGTATGCTACATGATGTACTTATAAAGGTTGCTAATTTTATATTCCCTGCTGACTTTGTGATCCTTGATTGCAAAGTAGACTTTGAAGTGCTCATAATTTTGGGCTGACCATTCTTAGCAACTGAGAGAGTGTTAGTTGGTATGGAGCTGAATAAGTTAAAGTTTAGGCTCAACAGGAAAGAAGTTAGTTTTAAAGTGAATAAATTTATGAAACAACAAAAGAAGATGAGTGTCTTCTCGATCGTTGATGTATTCTATGAAGATGGGAAAGATGCACCAGCTAGGTATGAAGCACTTTAAAGGTATCTTGATGAATTTTGAGTAGTCAAGATAACCTATTCGTGCCGCGACATTAAATCAGGCGCTTCTTGGGAGGCAACCCAAGGCATTTTATTGTTTGTATTTGTATTATCTGAATGACATCAGATCTCTACATCTACGGTGCCGTAGGTATATTTCTAACTCTCTTGTTTTAGTTTGATGCATTGGAGACAATACATGATTTTAAGTTGAGGGTGAGACTGCTTGTGGGTGTTGATGTCTTCTTAGGGTTTTTGTTGCCGTGCCTCTTATCCCCGGAGTCTTGTTCCTAGTAGAGCCAGTATGTTTAGGCATACTGTATTTTATTTTGTGATGTGTTGTGGGTAATTGGGAGAAAATTAAGTATCTGGGGCAGTTGACATTTTTTTTGGTTGATTTTAGGGAATGATAAATACCTCTCCAATTGTCTATTTTGTAACTGTGTGATGTGCATCTATATACGACTACTGTGAATCTTTTTATGGAATTGGTATTAGGGACATGATAATCATTGCTAACAATTGCATGAACAGGATAGGTAGTCACTTGTGATGTACCTTTGTGCCATGAGTTTGTGAGATACTGCCTAGTTCTCGTTGTGTGTTTGTAATACCCCGTACTTTCTTCTAGCTTAAAATAGTCTCAAAAATGTTAGAAACTTACTTTGAAAGATGAATCCACTTTTGTACACATGGTATTTTTAAGATTTTCACTTTTTGTCATGTGGGAAATTGAATAAGCTTTCTATCGATACCAATTTCATCAAAATCCGACATCAGAAGAGAAAGTTATGGCCAAAATACAGAAGGCAGTAAAATCGCTCAGGTGCAACGGTAAGGCCGACAGACCATCGGACTAGCGGCGGACCATCTCCCATGACTGTCTTAGTGAGGCAGTGTGACTACCTTCTTCCTAGGAGTGACAGCTCAGGCCGACGGATCGTCGCTCAGGCTATCGTAAGGGAAATAGTGAGGCCACCTTTTGGATAAGATACGGTGGTAGGTTAATGGACCTTGCCCAAGCTATCGCAGCCAAGGAAATGAGACCCTATTCAGCTCCACGTACGATAATCAGAACGACAGACCGTCGAGCCAACGATGGACCATCGGATGAGCCGTCGTAGGTCCCGTTCAGTTATTTTAAGTTATTTTTTTAAAGGGGCATTTTTGGTCTTTTACCACCCGTTTATATGCCCAATCATATCCGACCTTAGCTTATTTTGTTCATCATTCTTTCACAACAACAAAACTAAGGTTTTCTCTCTAATATTAATCTCCAAGAATAAAATTCAAATGTTCTTCAAGAACTAATAGATTCAAATTCTTCAAGTTCAAGAACTTTTAGAAACTCAACCCAGGTATGCATAGTGTTCATTCATGGACTACTTTCGTCCATAAAGCCCAAGAATATCTTTTCAAAGTTTAAGTTTATGGATTTCCTTTATGAATTTCATGATTTGGGCTGCTCTTGTTCATGTTGATAATGAGTAATTGAATTCTATTCTATGTTGGGGGATAAATTTTATGTGGATTTGATTAGTATAGATGTACATTCATGTAAATCTATGATTAAACCGTTGAATGATGAAATTAGAATTGAATCATGATGTTTAATTGTTGTATAATGTTATTTACACATACTATGCCTACCATGTATTTGATTAAATTCCTAGATGAAGGAAAATACCCAACTAACATGATATCATGAAATCCCCATGTATGTACAAGTTTATGAAGATCACATGTTTGATGAAATGCTTCAATAAATATATTATGGATTATGATGTTAGTGATGTGTTCAAGTAGGTCATGCTTTGTCAGTTTCCCTCTATCGAGTCCTAGGGGTACTTGTACCCAAAATATTAGCTGTGTTCCTAGAGCTATGTCATGTTTTCATGATACTCTCAGTCAAGCTATGATCCTTATACTTCAGACAGCCTTATGACTCAGGAAATCTCCATAATCTCATGAACTCAGTCAGTTGTCAGATATCAGTAGTATTCTATTAGTCAACGGAAGTCAGTAACTCAGTCCATGTTTAGTTTAGTAAATCATGTTCAGTGTCTATTCAGATGGGAGTAGAAATTAGCACCGAGTGAACCCAAGGATGGGAACTCACTTGTTATATAAGGGTGTGATTCTTAGAAGCAATCCTTGCATTCTAGAACTATGTAGCTAGCATAGGTTGAGACACCATAGCCTACTATATGAGGGTAGATGAGGTGGCTTAACCTGCTATATGAGGGTTTCCAGTGTTCTCACTAGAGTTACCTATTATATTAGGGTCACTCATATATTGTCCTTACTAGTGGTGCGGTATTGCCACCCTTCTAATCAGGGTATAGATTGAACCCCAATTTACCTATAATACTTCAATTGGGGCATGTCGATTAGATGACTACCTCCCACAGTCTCAGTAAAAAAACTCAGATATTCTTTAGAATTCAGGATTGTCAAATACAGTCAACTCAGATACAGTACGAAACTCAGCTAGTTCTATCAGATTCAGGGCTGTCAGATATAGTCACTCACGTTATCAATTATTAGAATTCAGTCATTAGTCATCAGCATACTTATGTTATCATGATTTTAGATATAGTTACTATGTATGCATGCATGTATTCTCACGTTCATAGTAGTCAGTTAGCCAGTATTGTTCATGCATATGAACCCCATGCATTAAGCCTACCTCACATGCATACCAGTACATTCAAATTATTGATGCATTTGTGCTATGGTGTCTTATACCATAGGTTTAGATACACAAGCTCTAAAGCATCAGTAGATTCCAGATATTATCAATCAGAGTTAGCAGTGAGTCCTCATCCTTCGAGGATATGATTATTTATCTATTATCTCATTAATTAGTTTATTAGTTGGAGTTAGTTAGGGAAATGTCCCATCAACTCCTTACTCAGACAGTTCAGTCAGTTAGAGGCTTTCTAGACTATTATGTCCAGACACTTATTTTAGTTGTTTTAGGTATTTCATACCCTATTTAGATGTTATGTTTTACTTCAGTTATGTGAACCTTATGTCCTTTCCGTTCATATTTCCATATTATTTAGTATATTATGCAGTATACAGGTACAGATATCAGCCATGAGTTAGCTTATGGTCCTTCAGGGTCATGAACACCGTGTAGCATTTTGGGTACTAGATTTGGGGTGTTACAGTGTTAAATCCAGAACTTACCTAATTGGTCTTGCCTTGGTTGTAGGAGAGTGGTTAAGAAAGGATCATAGGTCATTTTTTATATTAGTCCACTTTTAGCCTAAATGACCTTCCATGCTTGAATAATATCCCTTGATCCTAATTTTGAGCCTGAATGCCTATATTTTTTTTTTATTATTATACCTATCACCTTTCCACTTGGATCATAATGAACTTATTTAGCCCTGGTCTTCCTTGGGCATTGTGCACTTTGACTTAGGCAAATCGCCTAAGTTGAGGGTGGCTATCATAGGGGTGTGATGTAAAGTGAGTATGAAGAAGGGTAAAAAAAATGCAAGGCTGGGTATGGTAGAAAAAGAATAAGAAAAGAAAAATTGTGAAAAAAAGAAAATGAAAGACTAATGGACCACATCCAGCCTAAATTTGCTCAATAAAGAAAGGGAGAAATAAGTTAAAGGTTGATAAGTGAGACCCCAAAAATAGTGTAGTACCAAGGAGGCTTATTCTCTTTAAATATCCTTCCGTATCATACCAGCCCCAAGCCTATATTACAATCTGAAGAAAAGTCCTATAGTGTTCCTAGCTTAACTATCTGAAAGCCTCGGTGATGAAAATAAGGGCAAGCTTATGATATTTGGCATACATTGACTGGAACTTCTTTCTAAGAGTGAGTGTCTCTTGACCGTTCCTACATTTACGTGCTTGATTTCATATATGAGTAAAGAGGGACTTCTTTGTTGTAAGGACACATCACTTGCATTGCTAGCTACTTACTTGTTTGGGTAGTGTAACTTGTACATATGCATGGTTATTATTGCTAATTTGATGCCATATCTTGATTCCTTTATGTCATATTGTTGATCTTCATTGATATACACAGTAGGGTTTGAAGGTGATTGAAATTGGAGAGGGTAATGTGTGTTGAACTAAAACTAATGATTGACTGCTATATGCGCTTTCCATTCTCTTGGTTAAACATCGTGGTACTATAATGTGTTAGTTTCTTGAGGACAAGAAATTGTTTTAAGTTAAGGGTGTTGATGTGCGAGCTATACGCTAGCACATTTAAGGCTTTTAACTCAAAATAATTGTAAATTCTTAAGCAACTTTTGTTGTTTTTAATTGTTTTCTCTGTGATAATGCAGGTAATCTAAGATGTATGAAAACCAACGACAACTAAGTCAAAAGAGATAGATTTTGAGTAAGCATCCATAAAGAATACAGTTGATGACTTGTCTTATAGGTGGTCAACTTTGTAAATAGCCATCAGGAATATCATCAGCCAAAGGCAGTGCATGGGAGTTAGAGTGGAGAAGTGACGACATTTTTTGATAAGCCATCAAAATCCTGATAAGCTGTGAAGAATACCGCCAGCCTAAGGCAGTGTGTAAAAGCTATAGTAAAGAGTTGACGACATCGTCTAATATGTCATCAACTTCCTGATAAGCCGTCATGCCTTGTCATTAGCCGAATGCAACAAACATGGAATTTGAAGAGAAGTTGGCGACATTTTCTGATAAGTCATCAGACTCCTGATAAGTCATCACACATGTCATCAGATTTGTGATAAGTTGTCACAAATGTCGTCAGCTAAAGGAACGAAAATCTGAATTTTTAATTTCAAATTTCCTTAAAGTTACAGATATAAATAGCAGCTTTTAGGGTTTCATTCATCATCTGGAACTTATTCCAAAGGTAAATTCACCTCTTTTTGGGCCTCTTAACTTAGAATTCAATTTTCAACTCTGTGATTGGGTTTTGGGAACTTTTTCTTGAACTTGGAAGAGTATCAACTTCAGACTTCATCTTTTGTAAGTTTAATTTCTCTAAATAAGGAATACAATTGTTGCTATCTCTTTCTTTCTCATGCGAAACTACAACCCATAACTAGGGTTATGGAATCTATGATTATTACTTCATGGATTTAATAGTTGGTTAGGGTTTGAGTGATTGTGGGAACATCTTGATAATTCCTTTGTAATGATTGTTTTCTATTGGTTGCAAATAATAGATCTAGCCTTATGTTTGCTTGCTCGAACTGAGAAATAAACTAAAGGTAGTAATTATCAACGAGGATTTGGTAAGGTTAATTTTCCATCTAATGATTAATGTTGCAATAAAATTAATCAACTCGAGATAAAATCAGTGTGAATAGAAGGTTTTCCTAAGTTCGAGTGAATTAGGGAGCACAACATCTAGGTAGGTTGAGACACACTTAGATGGACTGTCGATACTGATAAATTGGTGTTTCCCACAAGTCACGAGAATTCAGTACTATAATTACTATTCAATGAGGGGTTAATAATCATAGTGATCACAACCCTAGTTTCTCTCTATCATTGATTTGAACCATTGAATTTTTAGCTTTGAGTTCTGAAGTACGTCGAAACTTAAATCATCGTTTGAATGATAAAACCCCCAATTAAAGGAAACCATTATCTATAAGTCATTTTAATCACAAATAGACTTGGTTGACACCTTATTCCCTGTGGGATTTGACCTCAACCTAGTTGGGTTATATATTTGACAACAACCGCTTACTGTCTCATAAGAGAGGTGTAATTTGGGCGTATCATTGGTCTGCTTTGAAGTGGTGAGCCTTCACCTTTTGGAAGGTCTGTCATTTCTTTGGTTTCATTATGTATCCTTATTATCTTATTTTGGATTCTTTTAGTCATGGTCAAGGGCATGTCCCGACCAATTTGGTATTCTGGTATTACAGAGGTTTTTGTGGACAAGTATGGGAATGGTTATTGTTTTGACTCTTAGATTTCATTTGAGTTATCTTATCTATCTTATCATTTTTTTCTAGTAGTGTTCTGCTATTTATTCTTAATTATACTCGATTGGTTAGGCTATGGGAGTGGTCTCTGGCCCTCGATGGGCTTGAGGTACCCGTCATGACTAGGCTTGATTTGAGTTGTGATACACAGGCTGCTCCTCGAAGGTCAACTGCTCGTCCAACTGGACTGAGTCCTATCTAAGCACATAAGATGGATCAGTAGTGTATCGCCGCAACATGGAAATGTGGAAAACCAGATGGACAATAGCAAAATTTAGGGGTGAGGATAACTCATAAGCTACCTCACCAGTGGTGTAAAGAATCTTGAAGCGTCCAGTATATCTGGGACTAAGATTTCCTTTCCTCCCAAACCTTATCACACCCTTCATGGGTGATGCTCGGAGAAAAACCTGATCACTAACTCCAAATCTCAAAGCACGAAGTCTATGATCCGCATAAGCCTTATTCCTACTCCGAGTTGCCTGCAACCTATACCGAATCATCCTGACTCTATCCAATGACCTCTAAAGTATGTCAGTACCATGGGGTCTAACCTCAGAAGTCTCAAATCATCCAATTGGAGTGCGACATCTCCTACCATACAAAACCTTAAAAGGTTCCATCTCAATACTTACAAAATAGTTGTTACTATATGTGAACTCTGCCAAGGCTAAGTGTTGTTCCCACTAACCTCTAAAATCCATAACACTGGCTCATAGAATATCCTTGAGAACCTGGAAAGTCAGCTCTGAATGCCCGTCAGTCTATGGGCAGAAAATTGTACTAAGATCCACCTGAGTCCCCAACTCTTGCTAAAATATTCTCGCCACTGAATATAGATACGGGCTAACCTCTCGGCATTGAAGGACATTTAAATAGGAATTAAATGTGCGACTTGGTCAACAAATCCACAATGACCCAAATACCATCAGAACCATAAGAGGTACGAGGCAAACCACTAACAAAGTCCATGGTAATTCGATCCTGCTTCCACTCGAGAATTAGAAATCTCTGAATCAATCCACCAGGTCTCTGATGCTCAACCTTCACCTGCTGACAATATAGGTAACAAGCTAAAAATTTCTCCAAATCTCTCTTCATGCCCTCCACCAATAATGTTGTCTCAAGTCTCTATATATCTTAGATGTACCTGGGTGAATAGAATATCTAGAGCTTTGAGCCTCAAGCAAAATCGACCGAATCAATCCATCAACCCTCGAAACACAAATGCGGCTATCAAATCTCAAAACACCCTCCAAATCTATGCTAGCCCTCTTGAACTCACCAGTCAACACTTGATCACGAATGGTGCAAAGTTTCTTATCCTTAAGCTAATGACTCTAAATATGCTCAAATAGTGAAGAGCTCGCCTCAACACTAGTGATAATACTCCCAGGGTCTGAAATATAAAGTCACATCATTAAGTTAGCTAAGGATTGAATGTCCCATGCCATCGATCTCTGACAAACTAAAATATAATCCAAGCTAACCACACTCACCACCTTCCAACTAATGGTGTCTTCTACCATGTTTTCCTGGCTCGAATTTTACAAGATAGAGATATCATAATCCTTAAGCAACTACATCAACCTATGCTTCTTAGAATTAAGCTCTCTCTGGGTCATAAGATGCTGAATACTATGATGATTCGTGAAGATCTCATAATACACGCCATAAATATAATGTTTCCAAACCTTGAGCATAAAAACTACCGCCGCCAACTCAAAATCATGAGTGGGGTAGTTGCTCATGCACTTTTAACTGCCTTAAAGCATACATATTAACACGACCCTACTGCATCAGCTTACAACCCAAACCAACACTAGAAGCATCACAATATATGGTGACTCCCTAAACTTCAAAAGGAAGAGAAAAAATAGGAGGTGAGTCAAAGTATCCTTGACTTTTCCAAAGCTCGACTCACACTCCCCGGACCATAAAAAAGGAACCTCTTTCTGAGTCAATCTAGTCATAGGCGCTGAAATAGTAGCAAAACCCTCAATGAACCGCTTGTAGTAACCGACTAAACCAATTAAGCTATGAACCTTAGTTGAAGATGTAGTCGTAGCCCAATAACTAATGGCCTCAATTTTTGATGGGTCTGCCATAATCCAATCCGTAGCCACCACATGCCTAAGGAATTTGACCAACTCAAGACAAAACTCACACTTAAGAGAATTTAGCAAAAAGGATATGATTTCTCAAAGTAGGGAGCATAATTCTCAAATATTGTGCATGCTCCTCTCTACTATTCGAATATATATGGATGTCATCGATGAACACAATCATGAAGGAATCCAAATAAGGCCTAAACACTCGGTTCATCAAATCCATAAATACAACTGAGGCGTTAGTCAACCTGAAAGACGTCATTAGGAACTTATAATGGCCATAAAGGGTCCTACAGGCTGTCTTCAGGATATCCTTAGCTCAAATCCTCAAATAATGGTAACCAAACCTCAAGTAAATCTTAGAAAAAACTACTGCACCCTGAAGATGGTCAAACAAATCATTAATGCGAGGAATAAGCTACCAATTCTTCACCATCACCTTGTTAAGCTCCCTATAATTAATACAGATACACGTAGAGCCATTCTTCTTCACAAATAATACATGATCTCTGCAAGCAGACACACTCGATCAAATAAAACCATTACCAAGAAGATTTTTCAGTTGAGAATTCAACTCTTTCATCTTAGTCGAAGCCATATAGTAAGGTTCCATAGAAATAGGTTGGGTGCCCAAATTAAGATAAATAACAAACTCAATATCACAAGCAGAAGGAATACCAGGTAGATCGGTAAGAAAAAACATAAAAAAACTCATGAACTATAGGAATAGGGTCAAGCGGCAGACTCTTGATGCTAACATCACAAATTTAAATGAGGTAAAACTTGCAACCCTCAAAATAAGCCTCCTAGAACAAACATAAGAAATAATACCCATCATCTCATGGCTAACCGCTCCCTCCCTACTACACGACCAGGTATGTCGGGCATAACTAAGTTAACAATTTTGGAAAAAAGTCCATGGATGCATGATAGTGGGATAACTAGTCTATGCCAAAAATCATATCAAAATCCATTATGTACAATATAATAAGATCAACATGAGTATCAGCATCTCTAACAATCACAACACATGACCTAAAAACCTGATCCACTACTGAAGAATCATCCATGGGAGTAGATACACATAGTGGCCCAAATAATGAATCACGAGATAACTCTAACTATAAGGCATAGTTAGCAGACACATAAGAACTGGTGGATCCCAGGTCAAATAAAGCAAAGTTCGACTGATGACATACTAAGATCATACCTGTGATAACAACATCCAAAGGCTCAACCTCGGGTTTAGCAAGTATTGCATACAAGTGACCACGCCTGCCACTGACTGGGCTCCTGACTAACCTCTTGTCCTACCAGCCTAAGATCCTCCAAGAGCACCATAAGAACCATTCCTATGACTATGCAAGCTACCTCTAGCTGGGGATAAAATTGCTCAAATTAGTGGAACACTTTCAACTGAAGGAACTAATGCTCCACAACTGGGGCACTCCCTCTAGAAATGACCAAAGGCTCTACAACCATAACATGCCCCAGACGCAGAGCCCAAACTAAAAGATCCAACTATCTCAAAAGAACTACTCGACTAGAATAGATAAAAAACAAAACCTTTAAAGGCTGACCATGACCCTAGCTAGCACAATCACTGAATCTAGGTTGACCTTCATGGGTAATCTAACATGCTACCTGAATGAGTCTAATAGACTAACCCTAAGGCTGATATGGCTGACACAGAGGGTATCTACGCCAAGAACTGCTTCCTCTAAATCATAAGCCACTATGGCTCATATTAAAACTACCTTAATTTTGTGACCTTTTATTGCTACCCCTCGGGCCTTATAGTGTATGTCCTTCATTACCTGTGCATTATCTAACACCTTAACAAAAAGCCTATCCACAACAACCAATATCTAAGTATACATGAAAAAGGGGAGTCTCAATCCCCTAAAAAATCAATGAACTCTCTCATACTTAAAAGTTAGAATAAAAGTAGTATTCCTAGCCAACTTATGAAAATGAGCCTCATACTCTACAATAGTCATGGAGCTCTTATCCAACCTCAAGAATTGATGCCTTAAATGATCCTTAAGACTATGAGGCATATAATTCTCTAAGAAGATATCAAAAACTGAGGCCACATTAAAAGAGAAGATCCAACTGACCAAAAATCAAGATAACCTCTCCACCAATCTCTAGATACCAAGTCCAATTGAAAAGTAGTGTAATCCATGTCACAAATCTCAACTAGGCCTAAATTATGGAGCTAGTAGGTTGGGAAACCACTACCTGAGCGACTACCGGCTGAGCAACGACCAGCACAAGAGGGACCTCAATTTTGGAAGCTGTTGCCATAGGCTAAAACCCCACCTCAGTACCACTCTGATCATTAGCTTATGAACTATTAGACGGTGCACCACTAACCAATCCCAAAGCTGAATCAATACATTTTAACCAGTGAAAAGAAAATAAACCCCAGTGGAGCTTGGGTAGGTCCTGAGCCACCATTGGCTAGGGCATAAAAATTTATATCTTGGGGGCATGAATAAGGCTGGAAAAGGCCTCTTATCCTGGCCTATAGCTGGGGCTACATTAGCAGGATGTCCATGACTTATAGATCATCTAGAATCAATGACAAGATTCCTAGGCTCGTTCTCATAATAGCAGTAACACGCATCCTAGCCATCAACAAAAGATTAAAACAAAAGTAATACTTTAGAAACCAACTCAGACTCATAGAACTAAATAAGAAAAAGAAGTGAAGAACTCCTAAGAATGTCCTATAGCCTCCCAAAGATAAGAAATGGACGTCATAATTCTAATCGGTAGGACTCTACTAGACATTTTCTCTTCTACATATAATACCAGTGAAACCTAGGCTCTAATATCTATTTGTCACTGATCAATGCCCAAACTACACCTCTAATTGAGTATAAAGTGGTCACTATCAAGAAACATAACCCAACTAGATTAGGGTTGAACCCACAAGGAAGACTTAAACTTGTATCTCTAGTTTGCTAAACTCAACGTCCAAAACTAAAATGTAAATGGGGGGTTTGTTGTAACAATCTTGAACAAGTAATAGGAATCAACTTAGGCTGTAAATCAGTCATAAATGAACACTAGTATTATGTTCCCACTGGCTTCTCAACTTAATAGGCTTATTGTGCTTTACTGAACCAACCCAGTAACTTGTATGTAAAATCTGATAAGTTATGTACCATCAACTGTCTTGTGGTGTCATTAATGGATTTCACCCTTTATGTTTTGAGTCTCGGGATGTCATATTACTAAAAATTATCCTAGATCCCAGTTAACCATCACATTTTGAGTCTCAAGTTATTAGATGAAAGCTAATCATCTTAAAAAGATAACACAAGAAGCTTATTTTAGTAATTAACTCCAAATTCCTATTGTCATTATCTTTTCCTAGTCATTACTCCTCTTGTGGAGTAAGTAATGATAATCTAGGCAGTATCTTAAAGTTTGCAACCATTAAGACGTCTATCAAAATAAAGATAATACATTACACGCATTAGTACTGGTTTAGAACAACTTTGTTCTTCCCTAACTTCATCAATCTACTAGGGTTCCCACAATCCTAGTTAAGGGCTTTAGTCATTATGTTTATAAAATGATCAATAGCATTCATGATGGAAAGCATCAAACAATATCACAATGATCAATAAGTAAAACCCAAAGTCTTTAACTGAATTATCAATAAAAATCAATACAAAGTAATACCAAGCATGAAAATAGTCTCATAATCAAATATAGATTTGTAAGTGTTAAGAGTGTGTAACCTAAAAACAAAACATCAAAGGGTATATCTAGGATGCAAGAAAACCCTAAAAATCAAAACCCAAACGAAAAAGAAAAATTGAGGTCGGTGACCAATTACTTAGGCCAAATGCGAACCGTATATACCACATACGGACCGTATGTGGTCTTAAGTATGTGTCAGACCTACTACACATATCCTACAACTCTCTAGACATGGAATTCTATCATATATATTGGTCACATACGACCATATATACCACATATGGACCGCATGTGCCCTTTGTAAGTGACAGTTGTTTTCCTGCTTATAAGCCGCTTGACTTTCATTTTTGATACATACTTTGATCACCTAGGCCGGGTATGGGAACATATGCCCAGAATAGCCTCCTTAAGTAGACAAAAACTTCAATTTTCATTTTTTCTTCACTTTAGCATCCAAAACTTGATTTCATGCAAAAAAATACTCAGAACACATCATATCTCACAAAACAACCTAAGAAACTTGTATATTTTCATGGTTTTAAGCGTCGAAAGTGTTATAAATCCATAGCACATCAACACCCTCAACTTAGAACATTTTCATGTCCTCAGTCAAAACAATAACACAAACAAAACACGATGCTTAACTAGGATAATCTAAGTTATCTAAGGTAGTAAATCATCACTCTAAGCTCAAACACATACCTCCTCCTACATGAATAATTCAAAACCAACCGTGTACATACATGAAACACAACAGTGTGACACGATGTGATAAAGATATGGTAATTACATAAGCAACAGATAACCATGCATATATACAAGTGACACTACCCGAACAACTAAAAAGCTAGCAATACAACTCATGTTACCTCACATCAAGGAAGTCCCAAATCACTCATATATGAAATCATGCATGTTAATGTTGGAATGTCAAGAGACACTCACACTCAGAACGAAGTTTCAATCAATGCACATCAAATACCATAGGATTTCCTTTATTTTCTTTACCTAAGCTCTCAGACAGTCAAGTCAGGATCACAATAAGACTTCTCTCGGCTTATAATGTAGGCTTGGGGAATGTAGGCTTGGGGAATGTAGGCTTGGGGATGGTATAGTACATATGGATACCTATAGTGACTAAGCCTCCTTGGCACTACACTTACTTTGGGGTCCCCACTTTAACCAATTTCCTTTTATTTCACCCTTATTTCTCACTTTTTATTTATTACACATTCAGG